>NC_056734.1:789796170-789926170 GCF_019279795.1 Protopterus annectens
CTTTCACCCTGGTTCAAGTTGTCCAATCCAGGTCATTTTCCTGTTTAGCTGATATCAGTTCTGCTGCACCATTCTGATATTTTACACCACAGATGGCCTACATGTTTTTGCACCTTTCTGTCAGCTTGTTCAACCTTTGTAAATCCCTTAGGATACATTTCTTCCAATTCCTGCAGTGCTATACCTACATCTGTGCTGCTGGCAAAGAGATACATCTTGTCCTGAATTACTGTAAGTATTCCTGAGACAAATACACTTCAAGATTACTCGACCCATGACAGGCTCTTTTAATACTCCATTAGCCTCTCTCTTAATTTATGATATTATACCTTTCATTACAACCTTCTTTGTCCCAGTATTCCAACATTTAATATCAGCTTCTAATCTGGCTGTGTGCCTAAGGTATAGAAAACAGTTGTCACCAACCCCTTTACAATGGAGGTCACACCCCAAATTCAGACAACAAGGGACCCATGAGGCTCACAAGCTGTATCTGTAAAACAAAGAAATTGGGAGCCTGCAGTCACTCAAAATGAATTACTTTTGGATCATGAAGGGTAGATCATACCTGCTTAACATGGTTGACTTTTTCAAAAAAAAAAAAGTCACTGGGTACTTGGACAAAAGCAAAATGCTATCAACTGACATACATTAATCTCTTGAAGGCCTTTAACAACATTCTACATTTGGGCATGATAAGCAAGTTACCCAAATTAAATGTAACCCCTGCATTATCTGGTTGTTAGCAAGCACATCTCAGGCAGAACTAAGCAAGTTAATATATGGGGCAAATTGACATCCAAAAGGTCTGTCACCTTTGGCATCCCTCAGGCTTTGGTTCTTGGGATCCTCCTATTTAGTATATATTTCTCTAATATCAAAGCTGATGTCTAGGGAACCTTGTTCTTCAAGTAGATTATTAAGTACAAATATATGGTGCTTAGACCATGGCTGTAAGTTAAGTGGAAAGAATGTGAAGCACAGTGTCCTTTGGAAGACAGATGCCCTCATTCTGTTAACACATATAGAGTACACCACTGAAAACTGTTACTGCTGTCAGAAACCTAAGCACATCTGCAGACAATGAGCTCTCTTTTGATCACTGTGCATTTAAAATCATTCCAAAATACTTAACATGTGCCATTATATAATATAAATTTAGTTTCATGTAAATCATATAATCTGCTGATATATACTCTGAAGCATGGCATAAAACACACACACACACACACACACACACACACACACACACACACACACACACACACACCGCCAATAATCCCCACCCATAGATGTGTGTGTTTGTGTGTGTGTGTGTGTGTGTGTTTGTGTGTACGTACACAGTTGTTACACTTATGAAAACTAATGAGAGGTGATATAATAATTGGGGGGAGGGTAGATGTATGTGTCACACCTTAGAATTGTTTCAAGATGAACCTTTTATTCCTTGACTTGTTTCTGATGATTTCAATATTTTAGAGGCCCTTAACATCTTGGCATTTTTGCAGCTATTAAATTTTGCTGTGTTCACAACTGATTTATTTGGAAGTAATGCATATTAAGTGATGATAAATGCTGCTGTCCCCATATTTCCAAATAAGGTATTAGGCCTGAAAGTATTAACTTTTGATGTTATATCAAAGCCATTTACTAGCGCAATGTCTGAATGAAACTATATAGATTTCATCTCAAACTCATAGGTTTTAATGCACTCAGTTCAGTAAGCAAGCTGGAAGAGCTTTGCTTGTTAATACTTTTTTAGAAAAAGCCCCAGGAAACATCAAAAGAAAAACTAAAAACATGTTCCTTTCTTTTCCATGCATATTTCTCTATAAACACTATTTACTTGCTTGTTTTTTATTTGTTAATCTGGTTAAACAGGCTCATATCAAACAGCTTAAGCAGGGTCATCCACATAAAATTTACAGCTATATCCTGGGCAAAGGAATGAAAAGTAATTAAAGTAATGCAACTCCAATTTTATCATCTATAACACCAAGTCAACACACTTAAACATTAAATATATAGACATTGTATGATACATTTAATATACTGTAGGTAGATTATTTCTATTTCATGAACTCACTATTGATTTGATATATGCCTACCATTTGTGAAATATTGCCACTGTTGTATAGGAATGAAATGAGAGCTGAATATGCAGCAGGGCTGAACACTGCATGGCTCTCCAGTCCAGTTCTAGTCTAGGATGGTTTTCCATGAGACTCTTTGCTGTGTCCATGTGGGTTTTTGCCTCGTACTGTGGCCTCCTCCTACATCCCAAAATGTATCACAGGCCATCCTGTTCATGTCAAGCTTCACTTTGCATGAACGTATTGAGTACTGGAATGGAGTCTGGTCCCCCCTTCAACCTGGCATTGGATTAAGCTGATAACTGGAAAATAAATGAATGAAAGAATGAATGAATGCATGAATGAATGCACAGCAAGATTTTTAAGGAAAAATTTGCTCTTTAGACCAATCATTGAATGTAATTCCCCTTTTGGCATGTATGTGTCCAGACACATGCAACAGCTGGAACACCCATAATGCTACCTTACTGAAGGGATACAACTCCAAACAAAATATCCTATATGGACCAAATCTAAGCCCAATCACTATACTCAATATCCTACAGACTGCTAAGAGGTAACCCATGACTACACAAGGCATCCTTTACCCAAATACTGTTGAATTTACTGCACATCAGTAAGTCAAATGGAATTAGAAGTCCTTGCTTTAGGGACCTAAACCTCTTCTGCATCATCAACAGAATAATTTGGAGTGGCAGGTATATCTCACAGAGGGTACCAGTGCTCTGGAACAGACTCTCCATCCATATAAAACATAGTTCATTATGGTCCATATTCAAGTGCAACTTGGATCTATGAATAGGAAACAGAAAATTTGCCATAGGACTAATGAGCAGAGGCAGCTCCTAAATGCTTTATCACACACATAGGTCCCTCAGATTATCTATGGTTTGGTCCCAGTTATTCTCATTAGGGATAATATATAGTTATCAACCATGGGATGGATAAGGGAAATCTATAACCAAATGGGATAGGTTAATTTGAGGAATAAAAAGGAAACTCAGCTAGGCTTAAAATAGCCTGCAAGGGCAGCTAGTCTAGTACTTACCTATGAATCTATACCTACAAAGGTAATGCTACACAGTTATACAATAGTCTACTACAGATGACCATAGGTCCAGTCAGCCTTTTCCCTGTTGTGAAGTTAAATGGCTAAAAGTGAATGGCCAGAACCAAATGTGCTTTTCAGAAGGGTGAACATTTATTTTAAGACAGACAGTAACATTCTAGTTAAAACTAGTAAGCACAAAATTGTGCATTAAAATGTCACAGTCAGTATTATTCTTGATCTATTTTAGCAGTCAGTCTCAAATTCTGGATCCAAGTTATCACAGGAGCAGCTGCACTATGAAGATGAGCAGGAAGTCATGCTAGTATAAATCAATTGTACATTTGTTATATGATGTCATAGGATCATGTCCAAGAAGTGAATGCAGGAAGCCAAATACTCCACAAGAATTATTTTTCCACTTATTCACAAACAGGCTTTGTACCAGTGGAGGACAACAGCACTCAATTGCTTGCACAAAGGTGGTATGTCAAAGGACCTGGGTAATTATAGATCCATAAGCTGAACAACCTCATCTGAAAGGTTATGGAAAGGATCATTATGGAATTAACAAATAAGAATATAGGAAACCTTCAAACTGTTGACCCAAGCCAGTTTGGATTTGTCAAAGGCAACCTACAAACTCTCAACCCAAGCCAATTCAGTCTTGTCAAAGGCACATCCTGCCTACTTAAGCTGGTCACCGTCTTCAAGAATGTTACTGAACAATGGATGAGGTACAGTTAGTACACACTGCATATCTAGACCATCCTATACTCAGGTATCACAGATAAACTCTCCCAGCGAAATAAAAAATGTCAATTTAACTCACTGGATATCAAATTTGCTCATAAATAAAGCCCAGGAAATTAGGGTAGGTAGCTATACCTCTTCCAAGAGACTTGTCACTAGTGGTGTGCCTTAGGGTTCAGTCCTCTTTGCTTAGTTCTCATTTGGAATTTACTTCTCAGAGGGCAAAGCAAATGCTAAGAATTTATGGCTGACCATGTGTGCAAATTGATGCCATTATAAACTTACCAGAGGACACCAAAATCCTCCAAGAAGGCCTTTTCCAATCAAATGGCTGGTGTCAAAAGTCACAGACTAAAGCTGAATGCCAAGAAATGTACAAATGTATCCTTTGGTAAGCATAACTTCCCTTGTAACTATCACATTGACAACCCACCCCTGAAAGTTGACCCCACAATCAGGATCTGAGAACGTATGTTGACAACAAACATTCCTTTGATCACCATGTATCCACTATTGTAAGGGAGTCCTTTTTCGTTGTACAGCTTATATCTAAGGTACAGCATTCAGATCCAGGGATGTAAAGATTCCATTATACTTGGCGTTCAATGGGCTGATCATTGAACATAATTCCCAATGCTGAATGTAGCTGCCCAAACACTTGTCAAAACTAGAGTGACCAAAACACTTTCTCACTAAATCATAAAAACTATGCAGACCATGTCAAAGCCTTGACCCTCTTCCTGATTTCTTAAAGGCTGCTAAGAGCCGACCTTTGTTTCATGTATAGTGACTCAGGAGACCCTATCCTTTCAGATCTAGTACACGTTTGTAAATCTATTGGTAGTGTGAACATCCACTGTAGAGATCTCAATCTCTTTTGGAACATATAGAACATGTTTGAGTGGTAGATATGTAGCACAGAGAATACTTCTTCTATGGAATCATCTTCACCTCCACATAAAGCAAAGTACTTCAATTACTTTATTCAAATGCAATTTGGATGAATGTGTGGGTAACTGCATATTTATCAAAAGTTTAGTACCCATATACCCTATATTTTTCTGCCTGCCTCTGGGTTGTTTATACACAGAATCTAATAGCTAAAAACTTCAATGGAAATAATAAGTCTTGACTTCTTAGGAGTCTCACATATCAATAGCCTGGTAAGTACTTAAGAACCTAGGAAACAATAAGGATGTGCCACTGATTTTCAACTAAAAATGTGTTTTTTGGAATTCTTAATCCCTAGGATACTCTTTAATGCATTCTCTTTTTTTACTAAGGGGCAGTGCTGTGCAAGGATGCCTGAAAAGAAAACAAAACAGCTTATCTTTTAAGAATAAGTTCTGCCTTATTTGAATTAGTACCAAGGAAATTAATTGGAATAATACCTCTGGTGGAGTACTTGAATTCTTTTCTTGAAAGTGCTATGCATTTTTGCTGTTTCAATTCTAGTAGAACTAGGGGCCCTATTTAACATTATTATACAGTTATTTTTAATCCATTTACATCCATAGGCAAATGGCAGGTTATGGTATATCCGAATAGTTAGATACTTGAAGAGTTGTATTTGCTAAGTAGGGTGACAGTGGACTTTCTTATGATGACCTTTTGTCAGTTGTTGCTGCACAGCAAAAAATATGTCTTTCATTTAGTCTTAACAGTGGATGAAAAAGTTACATTTAAAAATTAAATTATTCTAGAGTTTTGGTGCAACATCAGGTTAAAATAAAATTATGTTAGAGTTATACTGGACCATCAGGTTATTTAGAAAAATACATTATCAGCATGAATTCATTGTACATTATCAAATTTCACTTAGCAATGTCTTTTGTAAAGAAAGAGACACAAAAAAGATATATCAAACAACAAGGGATATAGGCCTGGTGCTCCATGCAGACTACATACTCTCATTTGGAGATAAAGGTATCAAACATAACAAAGTGAAGCAGTGGACAGCTATGGTGCTCGCTCACTAAAATCCTGCTCATTCCTTTATTCTTCCCACTGTATCCTGCCCCCTGTCTACCCTCCATTTTAACCACTGTCCTGTCATCCTCTTTTTTTGCATGTATAATCTGGTCACAAAATAGAATCACACGTAATACACATGGCCAGAGATGTCCCCTAAACAAAAAAACAAATCAATATTTCTCCTTAGCATTTGTATGACACTTGGCGCATTGTGCACTAATACTGAGTGACTATAAATGTATTTTCACGTCCTATGGTAAAAACTGAAGATTTTGCCTATGACCATACTAGTATGGATATCTTCATGCTGGTCTATAGAAATACAGACTGGTAGTACTATTGTGAGACACTTAGTCTTACATATTTATCAAGCAGGATATAATATACACCTTATGGAATTTTGCAACTGACATTACTGCGATGAAGTTTGATGCCTGTATTTTCCCTTTATTTCAATCTTTTGTCACTGAAACTTCAAATATGTAACTTTATCTTTATGAAGTATGACTTCCTACATGGTGTGCTCAGATAATGTGCAGATTTGATGAATGCTTTTTGCATAGTCTCAAGGGTTCAAATACAGAGGCATATCAAACATTTTTTTACTTTTTTTTTTGCTATTATGTGTGTAATTTTTGGCTACATATGTTATTAACCCTTCATTGTCCTGCTTATGTCTTAAACTTGTGTCTACTATCCTACCCTTGTTTGCTCCATGCTGAAAACACTTTACTGTACAGGGCATGACAGAATAATTATGATGAGAAACATAAGATTAACACACAGTAAAGATGGTCAGAAATGTTCTATAAATGAAACATCCTGTCTGTATCGCTGCCCCCCAGTCTCACTCTCTTCCTCTACTTCTGTGACATCATCACTCTTTGCCCTCAGCATTTTTGTGATGCCTGGCAGTAAAAAGCAATTGTAACTCATGGTAAATGGCAGTTCACATCTTATGGCCTTCAGATGCATTGATCAGTTGCCCTTTGTGTTTCAGCACATTGCTTCACTCTGCTATGATTTACACAAAAAGAAAGCAATGTCGGTGGCTTGTATTACTTGTGTATGTTGCAATGGACTGTTGTGCTGAGTTAACTGTGATGCTATCTAAACACTTTATTATATAAATATATGTCTGCATTAAAGAATGTTAGACTTGCAAATAATATACAAGTGTGTGGGACTTTTATGCACTTCCTTGCTACGTTGCATTAAGTAGTGTACTTTTACATGGCTGACCTATGTGATTGTAATTTACACTGCACATTGTCCAAACATAAGGAAATATTGAAAATCCACCAACAAATAATTACTATTTATATTTAATCATCCTGAAGTGAACAGTCAGGAATATTTGGTTGTCAATCCACTGTTTCACAAGTAAAACAAATAATTGCCATTCACACTACCCAATGTACATAAATGACATGGTATCTAACATAACTGAGCAGTATCTAATCACTTATTATCAACATTTTTCAGTTCTGCTTGTCATGACAAATTTCTTTGCAAACACAATATCTTCTCTGCAAAACACATTGATGTGGTAATCCTTGCACATGTGGAGTTCCTCACTTTTAAAGTTAGACTTGTCCTATAGCACTTGTGGTTGATGCAATGTACTTTTAACTGTGTACTTAAATAGGTAGGTGTTTGAATACAGCAATGACTAATTACCATGTGTGTCTTTAGTCTAGTTAGGACTGGCTTCCCCCACAAATCTAATATGTACACTTCCATTCAGGAGAAACATTTAAACTAGAAACATCAATTTCTTTACCTTTTAGACCAAACATCTTCTCTACAACACAATGATGGTGCCATCCTTTCAAATGAGCTTGAACTTACGCTAAAAATTCAACTTCTCCAACTGCGCTTGCAGTTGATAGTTTGTACTCTAAACCTTGTAACTCAATAAGTAGGTGTTTCAAATCCAACAGTGTGGATCTAGTGTGTGTGTGTGTGTGTGTGTGTGTGTGTGTGTGTGTGTGTGTGTGTGTGTGTGTGTGTGCACCTAGTATTAGGTAGATAAAACATCAACAACAAATCTGATCTGATGTGTAGACTTCCACATAGGAATGACATTTACACAGGAGAGGGCTTCCCCATCAATTATTTGCCCTCTTAACACAAGTGTTTCTTCTGCTACATACAGATGATGCCATCCATTCTAATATGCTCAACCTTCAAAGAACATTAAGACTTCTCCTGTGCAGCTATCTGGTGATACTGTGGTCTCTAAACTGTGTAGCTTAATAGGTAGGTGTTTTGAATCCAGCAGTGATGACTACTTTGAGATAGAGATAGAGAGAGAGATAGAGACAGGGTGTGTGCGTGTGTGTGTGTGTGTGTGTGTGTGTGTGTGTGTGTGTGTGTGTGTGTGTGTGTGTCACTATAGTGGTATGTAGGAATAGCTTCACCCACTGATCTGATGTTAAGCTTTACAGTGGGAGTGGAGTTTCCCATCCTTTTCAGTTCCCTTTAACCCTCACAATACCCTAGTAAAATAATGTTGATGTCATCCTTTCAAATTTGCATTGTCTGACAGTAGTAATCAATCTTCTTGTGTGGCATTTCAGATTCTTGCAATGTTCTCTAGCTTGTGATCTTAGTTAGGTAGTTGGCTCAAATCCAGATGTGAATCCATAGGCTTAGTATTTTTGTGTGTGTGTGTGTGTGTGTGTGTGTGTGTGTGTGTGTGTGTGTGTGTGTGTGTGTGTGTGTCTGTGTGTGTGTGTGTGTGCATGTGTGCGCGTGTGTGTGTGTTTGTATGTGTGCATGACTGTGAATGCACATGCAGGTAGGAATGGCATCACCCACAGATCTGATTTCTATATGTACAGCCGGAGAGAGCTCTTTCACTGCTTTCTGTCCAGTTTAGCACTGGCAATTTCTTTGTTAAACATTGATGAACCCATTTGTTGAAATGTGATTTTTTTTTCTCACAACTGTAGTAAACCTTTTCATGTGGCATCATTAAATGATACACTGTTGTCTAGCTTGTAAACTTAGTAAGCCATGGGTTTCAGTCTGGAATTCTCTAAGTATTCTACATGTGTGAGCTTTTATAATCATAGGGATGCCTGGATTATGCAATGAATGTGGTTGAGTACACCTGTTTTCATGCAAGATTTTAAGACAAATCCTATCATGTTATCAATCAATTTAAAGCCACTCATATGATGATGTTATGCCTTCAAATATACCCTGCCTTAAATTTGTAGGAAAACTTCTGCTGTGGAGTGTGCAGTAGATACAATACTTTTAGCTTTTATAGTTAGATAGGTAGGTGTTCAAAACCACTAAGTAGTATGAGTGTGTGTGACTCTAGTGCTCGGGATGAATGACAGCCACCATGGTTGTAATGTGTGCATATACCCCAAACAACTGATTTGCACCACAATGATGATGTCATACCTTCAATATTTTCTGTCTTATAGTTGTGGCATGATTTCACTTGTGGTGTATGCTGTTGATACCCAGGTCTGTGGTTTGTGGACTGAAATATGTAGCTTTTTAACTCCTGCAAAATACAACATACAATGAGTGTAGTGACACAACTTGTACAACATTGCATTGATTGATTTTTATCCATTTTAATTTTAACCAAGCTCTTTCAACCTATTGAGGATTTCATGCCAGTCAAATAAGCATTCTGTGATGCTTGTGGTGAGAGTTCTCCTGTGGTGCATGCAGTTAATACTGACTTCTGTAGCATATGTACCCACACAGGCACTAGTTTAAATATTATAATGCATATGCACAAAAACAATATGGATAAACAAGATTGGCTTACCTAACAAATGGTGATATGGCTTAATCACACTTATGAGAAGAGTAATATTTCTACATCCTTTTGCACTCTCACAATAATTTCTTTCCGATAAATGACCATCAAAAGCCTTTCTTACTTCACACTTTGAAGTGTGTTCTTTATGACACTCTCCATTATTATCTCCTGTAGCAGATGCAGTTATTACACAGCTCTGCAGAGTCTGGAGCATGATAAGCAGGGGATTGAATCTGGTATGCTCTGTCTTTCAGACAAGTGTGACAGAAAGGACTGGCTTAACCAAAGCAAGGAGATATGGCATAGTAAGATGGCTACTTTTTTTAGGTGTCAGACTCCATATTATGAGAGTCATAACCCTTCCAGTAGGATACTGATGTAGTCCCTTCAAGTGTGTTCTTCATGCTACATCAGATATGCTTCTTCCTGTGGCATGAATGGCAGGTACACAACTCTCTGAAGTCTAACCTTAGTATATGTTTGAGTCTGGCAAGTCTGTAATGCTGACTATGTCAGTTAATGCTCTCAGACTTTATAAACTTCCCCCAAAATAATCATCTGTATTGTATGACTACATGCACACATTTTCTTACACATGTTATTATTTTGTTCATAATATAGGGTGGGAACAAGACCTTATTCAACATTTTTTGATGTGGGCCATGCTGCAAAATTGTCACAAAGTCAGAATGGGACTGTTTTATGATATTTTCTTGTGGTTTTGTTTGGACAGTTGATGTTATTGTAGATACTTGTGTTTAACAAGGCACACTTCAGGGCTAAATATTAGCTATAACATGGAGTTATACTGCATTCACATATCTTCTTTGATATACTTTTTTTTCAACATGTATGTTGTACCATTTGTGGCAGGAAGGACACACATTATGTGAGTTATTACACTCCCACAAAAGCTTCATTTAATTATAGCCTAACACTTGATACATTGCCCTTGTAGCTGATGTCATTATACTATAATTGTGGCATGTATTTTTGTGGGGCTTAAGTATTGCCTAGGCTACATATCCAACATGAGTTCTACATTGAATCACTTGCATGTTAGCATGTGTCACATGACCATAGCTCTCATTTTGCATGTATGGTCATCTTAAATCTGCCAGAGGTAAACAACTGTAAGTATGGATAGCAAAACAGCACTCTATTGATATTCTGGTCAAAGTACAGTTCTTGTGCATGTGCTATGTCCTTCAACATTGCATTACATACATACACAGCATGTACAAACAGTTACACTTTTTATCATTTACAGCATGCAGGTTGCTGCCATAAAGGGTTTTTTTCCTAAATTATTACATTATTGGAATAATTTCACAGGTGTTTATGATTCTTCTCAGTATTTTCAGATTTGTACAGGTATGTATTTTGCCACTGTAAGTTCATTATTGTTTCCTTCATACACATAAGGCAATGAAAGGGTTACAATTCTTAAACCTGTATACATATATATATATATATATATATATTCTAACATCAGTCATGTGGATGTAAGTTAATTCCTTTGACTACTTGCAGAAGATACATCACAGTGGCAGAGTAGGTCCACACATCTGCAACACAGGTATAGCTAGGCACTCTCAAGATATTTGTGTAGGTGGTGGTATAATATTTAGGGTGTTTACCTCACAAACACAATGCACATGGTTTGATTCTCATATTTGACAGGGAATTGTCTAGGCTTAAAATTGGCCATAAAGGCAGCTAAGCTAGTAGTTACCTAGAAACATTTCTGGAGCATCATCAGAAGTTTCTCACCAAAAATTACAGGGTATAACCCACCACTCATATTTGGACTGATTAAAAGTTTTATCACTTTATTCAGTTTCCTATGTATTACTGAGGGATAATCTGTGCCCGACCTACAATCTGACCCAGCCCTGTGGGAAATGTTGCATATTCACAAAACTAACTGTACAAGTGTTATCCCCTCCAAAGATCTAAACTTGATCTTTGACATGAATAGATCATGCTGGAGAGATAGATATGTGTCACAGAGATTGCCCTCCCTCTGGAATAAGCTTCTTATTCACATGAAGCAGAGCCCATCCTGATCATCTTCAAGTGCAATCTGGACCAATGGATGTGAAATCACAAATTCACTCCTGGGGTGCTCCCCCTGTCCCTTATGGACTGAAGCAGTCTGTAAGAACGGTCAAAACCCCACTTGCTGTCCTTTGTTATCTTTCCACTAGGAATGGAGAACTATGTAAAATCAAGGTAAAACTGGTTAGGCTTGTAAGGGCTGTTGAGCCATTAGCCTAGTAATCTCCTATGGACCTTTGAAGCCATGTACAGCACTTTTTTGAGCATGTCTCAGGAAATAATATTTTGTAAAATATATAGTTATATTTTAGAACTCTATAAACTGTTATATAGTATACATCCATATGCAACACATGCTTTGCTAATACAGTTTTAACTTTTCACTAGCCATTCTGTGGTTACAAGTGCCAAACAAATTACAATAAAAAGTACCTTTCTGAAGTACATAAGTCTCAGCTTGAGAGTCAAGTAGAATCATTTTACATGATAGGTGAGTGATGGGAACAACTCATGTTTATTACATCATATACATTTCTGGATACACAACTCTATATACCGCAGTATATGCAATATCACCTAAAGTATTTACTTTCTTATTAGCTGTTATCTCATCTCTGCAAATTAAATTAATTTTACTTGTATCAGTTTAATTCCCTTTGTTACACTGTAGCTGTGTGCTTCTCAAATCCTTTTTATTTATTTATTTATTTATTTACTGACATTTGTTAACCGGGTTTGTCCAACTGGGCTTGTGGCCCATTTTCAGTGGAGACCCGAGGAGAAAAGCTCCAGTAATACATTTTAAAACAAGTACAATTTTAAACAATATTGATATAATAAATTTTGTCAGCATTTCTATTTTATTATGTAGCTGGGTCCAAAGATGACAGAATTAATTCTCTAGTTATCAATAATTGTAATTATTGTTGGTTTTTACATTAATCTACACACAAATATATATATATATATATATATATATATATATATATATATATATATATATATATATATAAAATCTTGTATTTCTTTAAATCCTATCTGTAAATTGTTCTTTTTAATGCATTCTCAGAGCTTTTCTCCCCAGGCCTCCACTGAAAATGGGCCATGTTGACCCAGTGGACTTCCCCAGTAATCAAACTGGAAATAAATAAATAATAAATAATATATATATATATATATATATATATATATATATATATATATATATATATATATATATATAACTTCACATTCATCATTCAGCTCCCATTTAGCCCCCCTTGCCTATTAATTACATACCTCAACTTACCCTTGCCTTGTATTGCTGTGTGCACATGTTCACTTATTGGGGTTGTCTTTATTTACAACTTGTTTATATTGTATGCTTGAGACTCTCTGCACCTTATCGTGACCACTAGCTGGTGTTCCGGTGACCAACAGGTGCTGCTGAATATTTAGACTTGCTAAGCTGCTTGCATTTTTGATGAACACTGCTTTTCATTACACCAACATGAACAAAATGTGTAGGCTTAGTATGGCATGTAGACGCATGCTGATAAATTCCTAGGTCTGTCTTCCTACCTCAAAACTATACTGAAATATACTACAAATTAACTTAAAAGCACTATTTAAAACTGAAAAACAAAGTATGAACTTAAGGTTGTTACAGATGTGATGATAGGAGGTACTGCTAGCTATGCCAGGAGAAGTAGGGCAGTGGTTGTAAGACTTTTGCCAGCACAGCTAGCTGGAATTTTGTAAATAATTGTATGTCATTAGTATATCAAACTGATCTGTACAGATGCTTGTGCTGAAAATGTATTTTTGAGCTTTGCTTGTGCTTATTGTGTTAACATGTATCAACAGTGCACTCTGCTAAAATGAAGAGAAATGCACATGTATTATGGTATCTGAATTAGATGTATATGTTTTAATAGAGGACACTGGCACAGCAAAGGTTAACCAGCTGGCTTATTTTAAGAAAAATAAGGGAGATGTAAATGAGTTGTTAAACCACTGAAAGGCACCCCACAGTGATGAGCAGGGCTGGAGATGGTTGGTCTATGAGCAGCCATTATCTGTTAGCTTTTGAAAAGAAAGGGGGAAGTGTTACAAATGTTTCTGGCTCCTAGGCTTTGCTATAAAAGCTCCAAATGTGTATTGTTGCAGTCTGCTAAAGTCCTGTCTCAAACTTCAAAAGGAGATATTGTGGAGACCTAGAGTCATATAACCAGATGAGGACATTCTGCAAGTCATCTTGGATATTATATTTTACAGGGATTAATCTCAGAAATAGAGTATTCTGTTTGGATGCCTAACTAGAAAAACTGCTCACGTATTTCATCTTGCCTTTCACATGTAAGTTATTAGGGAACAGTACATTCTTTAAGATTCAGACCAGAATACAGTGAAACTTAGTTCAGAGATTGTTTTTCTTTATTTGTATGAGTCTGTCCATTAAAGTTAATTTCAGTATTTTCTGTGATTTGATCTCTCTGCTTTTCTGTAAATATATATTTAGTATTTTCATGTTTTATTATTTATTATTAAATATATTTAAAACGTATATTGTGGCTGGTTCTTGTAGAGAGTATCTAACTTATGAGAGTGCCTGTATTTATTAGGTAACATTGTGTGGGCCACTCCAGAAGGCCTAGCCATGTTGGTGAACTACCACTATTTGTATTACTGTTAATTTAGAAACCTTTTGTTAAGGGCTTTAGAGTAGCTGATTGTGGAGTGTCTGGTGGCAGTGGTAAGTACCTTATAGTCTGGGCAGAAGGGGGCATAGTTAGTATGTGCCAGTCTTTTTCAGGTGTGTGTGTCTGTGTGTCTGTGTGCGTGTATAGGTCAAACCTCAGCGAATGTGTGTGTGTCAGCTACTTGGGGCAGCAACATGAAGCACTGGATTTACAGAGAGGGTGCTGGAGGACTTGGCTTGGACACTCTGCTGAGGACCTAACCCTACAACTTTACCAGTGGGGAGTCTTATTGAGGATCTGGAGGGAGACAGATACAGAGACATCCAGACCCCGGGCTGAGTGTGTTCCCTATGTGCTCTTAAGGGAAATTGGACTTGATGCGTGTGCTCTTAAGGGAAATTGTACTTGATGCAGACAGGGCTGCATCTGGAAATACTGAGTACATCCATTTGTACTCCAAGTGCAAGTCCCTCTTCAGTGTCAGTGGTGAGGATTCAGGCTCCTTAATTATTGGCCCAGTGTGGGGATAACACATAGTGGTGTCCATCACATATTGGCAGCAGTGATGGGTGTCACAACAGATAACAAAGGAAACTACAAATCTTTCTTCAGTTATGCCATAAAATTAAGAAATAAAGTCCAACATTGCACTAAGATCATCCATAATAATATCATCCACTCTGACCCTGAGGATATAGCTAATATAGTTACCCCATACCCACAGTGTTGCCTCCATTAACCCTGATAATTGTTTCCCTGTAGATACTTTGGAACAAATATTAGAATGCTGTTAAAGCCTAAAAATAATACTTCCACAGGACCAGATACATACCGGACTGCATGCACATCAGTGCCAAGTGTGCAATATCTGAGCCATTACTTAAACTATTCAAACTCAGCCTGTCTGTAGGATTTGTTACTGGTATCTAGACAGCAGAAACTGTGACTTCTCTACACAAAAGTAGCCTCTCTACATTCTCAAGTAATTATAGATCCATCAGTCTCACCAGCCTTATATGCAAATCCATGGAATGTATTAATCCAGAGCTCATGCAAGTAGACACAGGCAACGTAACTGATCTAGATCCCAATGTATTTAGTTTTGTGAAGGGTAGACCTTTTCTCCTGAAACTAGTAAGCTTCTTTAGAAAGGTTAAAAGGCTGAGGCCAGTGGTCACTCTATGCACACTACTTATCTCAACATGGACAAGGCTGTTTACACTATTTCCCCTCCTGGTATTGAAAAATTAGACAAGCTTAATGTAAACCCCTACATTGTCCACTGGATTGCAAACTGGCGATCCAGCAGATCACAGGTTGTGAATGTTGCTGGTTCCCTTTCTGAACATAAATTTGCAACTAGTGTTGTGCCACAGCAATCAGTTCTGGGCCCCTCTCATATTTGGCATTTATTCTGCAGACAACTAAGCCAACATCCTAGAAGTGTAGTTGACTGGGTTTGCCACAAACTGAACACTGTTTTCTCCTCATACATTGATGCAAAACTTACATGGTGTATTAAAAATGGACTCAGTCTAAATTAAAAAAGTGTAGCATAGTAGAGTTTGGCAGAAAGGCTGTTCCCATCTCAGATGTTACAAACAGTGCTTCTCTTCAGGCAAATACATTCATAAGATGCCTTGGTACTTATGCGGATAATTCTTTCTCAGTCAATCATCATATTTCTAGCATCATCAGGAAATTCTTCTAAATGTCTCAGTTAATTTCAGAGGGAATATTCAAGACCCAAAGAAGTAGTCTTGCAATGTAATCTTTCCTTATCTGAACCAACACTGAATACAATGTCTCTTTTGGTATGTACAGATCTTAGCATATCACTCAGCTGGAAGGGCTACACAGATTTCTAGACATGAAAAGTAAAGGTGTGAGATCCTTCAACTACCCCAATAAATTAGCACAACTTTCCTTATATGTAGTAGTCTATAGGTTGCTGTGAGATGATCTGCATCTTGCTTTTTGAGCCATGAAATACCCATTCCTATTTGACCTCCTATTTCTTTGTAAAACTAGTGGCTATACAAACACCCACATTAAAACATTCTTAAGAAGAATCACTATAGATATATTCCTAAATCAACATATTCCTAACCCATAAAATAAGTTACCACTACATGTCAACCAAAACACTACTTTAGCTATATTTAAACCTAGTCTTGATGACAAGATTGGTAGACATGGATTTATAGCAGGGTTATCATGTATAGCCATGCTGGATTTGGGAGCTGAGCATTATTAAGAGCTTGACAATGGTGACAAGAACTTTTCAAGTATGTCTGCTTAAAAGTGTATATGGCTAGGTATCTTATGATCCCTGTGATCACTTGCCTAGTATGTTCCTCTCTTCCTATGATCCCGTGGTTGACAAAACATGAATCAAGAGAAGTAATTTGATAAAATGGCATTTAGAAGATCAAACTGAAACATATATTTGTCATTTGGTTAAACAACCGCAGTAATGATGACCAGAATACTGATGTAGTTATATCAAAACATTTAATGCTGACACATTCTATGAATGCACTGGTGATTAAGCCAGAGCGGGTTAAACCAAATGCAAGCATTTCTTTTGGGGGGGAAGGCCCACAACACCCCCTCCTCATCCTGCTAATTATATATATATTAACTCCTAGGCTGCACAATCCCAAGAAAAGGAAATATTTCCCTACCCAAGGATTGTTGATCTCGCACACCTGTCAACCATGTCTTTCATTTGGCCAAATGGTGTTGACCACACAGATGCCAATACTACAATCATTCAACAAGCTGTCCTACACACATATATAGATACACTTGTGTACTTATGCATGTATGTATTTATAGTGGCATGCAGCAGAATTAACATAGCATATGTGATCCTATCAAAAATATCCTGGTTAGTAGATCCCTGCACATTTTAAACAGTTTTTGGGACTTCTGATGAATTACATGAGATAGAAGCAACATTGCAGAATTCAAAGATAATGGGTTTACAAGCAGAATTAATAAGCCTGGGAAACTAGCAGCAAAGTTAAAGAAATCATAAAACCCCACTTCTAATTAATTATTTCCCTTAATGACTTTGTTTAAACTGTGTACTATCAACATGTGTGGTAGGGCGGCCATGGTGGTGCAGTGGTTAGCATTGTCACCTCACAACAAGAGGTTCTCCGGTTCGATCCTTGGCTGGGGTGCCTTCTGTGCAGAGTTTGCATGTCCTCCCTGTGGTCGCGTGGGTTTCCTCCGGGTGCTCCGGTTTCCTCCCACATCCCAAAGACATGCAGTAGGTGGATTGGACACTCTAAATTGGTCCTAGGTGTGAGTGTGTGCATGTGTGTGCCTTCTATGGAAGGTTGGGCGCCGGGCTGGCAACTTGACACTGTAAAACTCCACTGCCAATCATGAGCGGACAGGTGATCCGCTGTGGCGACCCCGAACTGGAAAAAGAAGAAGACTATCAATATGTGTGGTGTGTGTGTGTATTGTTTTTTTTTTTCAGCACATGAGATAGACTTTTGTTGAAGCAGGACAGCAGAAAGACTAGAGCTGGGGTTCTGTCCATGTAAAATACTAAATGCAGAGGGCATTGCATGACCTTCTACTAAATGTTTAACTAAAACACCAGGTCTGCTCTTTTCATTGCTACCCAGTGACTGTAGGCTCTCTATGTGTTTGGCTAGGAAAAATAATAAAATAATAAAATAATAAAATGCTTCTGTCATATGTTACAGTGATAGCATGAAGGTAAAGCTATCTGAACTTATTCATTGTACAAGAGTGGAAGTATTTTTGATAGGAAAGAATATTTACTGGTACATTGTCAGTAAGTTTCAACTAGTGCTGATTTAATTAAATTATACAGTATATTACTAAATCTGAAAAAATACTTACAAGCAAATGTATGAAACTATTACCAAATATCTGTCATGAATCAGGCACAACACATGATTTCTCAGAGTATATCAATATGATACTAATATATTACAAAATTTCAGGTATTTCAAAATATTAAAGTAAAGACTGCTAAATTGCTCAAAATGTGTAGTACATAAAAGCAAACCAGCCTATTTCTATGCAGGCTGTGTGTCATTTTGTATAATTATTAGGATTTGGTTAGGTCAACAGTTATTTTAATGTTCAAACAGAACAGTCAAATAACTTTCGACTAGAATGTCATTAGCCTGGTTTATTTGTTTCAAATATTTATGTTTCTGTCTTTAGCCCTGTAACATGAACACTACTACTGTTAAGTGTAATATATCAGTCTCTCAGATTAAGAAATGCAAAAAGTATTCATGCTGTCTATAAGGCCATTAATCACCAATGACTGATGCCTGTCTCAGTAGCTAGCAAAGGAAGGTGAATAAATCCAACAGGTGTTATTTTTGTTACCTTATTCAACTGAACACAAGATTACATTTGATACCAGTAGCCACAGGAATTCTGGGCTACCTCCCTTTAGCAGAAGGTGAAACCGAGGGTTATATAAATGTTTGCAGTGCATGGCCGAGTTTCCTGTTCACTGAAAATAGCACACTTAAACAGATGAGCTGTTATAATTCAGGTCCTAGAAACCTCCATATGTATAACAACATGTATCGGTTCACTGACTGCAGTCTGCTGCACACATGAGCTGCAGGACCTCAGCAGGAACAAAAATAAACAGAAATGCTCGGAGTTCAGTTTCTACCAGTAACTTCTATAACCACTGATTTGTTAGGAAGTAGAAATGAAGTAGGTCTCAGACTGCTTTAAATACATAAATTAACAAAAATGGCAGTCCCTGGCATGGATCTTTATAATTAGAGTAGATATGTGTGGGTAGGGTACAGTTGCTAAAATAGAAAGCTCTAGATAACTAAAGACATATGCACACTAGTATGTCTGGATGACTTTTTTTCGATAAACTGAAACTGTAGTAACTTGCTTATGCAACTTTGTGTTAAGATGCCTGAATGAATGATTTAAGCTGGACAGTTCATTTAACGAGGCTGCTCAGTTTTGTAGTAAGACAAGTAAAAATCACAATTCACGTCTTCTGCTCTACTATCCCTTCCACTTGATTGATACTGAAAATGTGATGTTACCGTCTCTGATCTGGAGCTATGTATGTTGCTCCAAAGCCATTATAAACACTGAACAGAACAAACATGTTTACTTATAACCTGAATGCTGTTGCAGACAGTGAAGGAATACTTCAAAAATCTAATTTAGTGAACAACTGGAGAATGCCACGCAGCTCTTTTTTCCTGTCTGACATATTAAAATGTAAAATAGTGTGCCTGCGGAAGGTAAGACTCGCATCTCATCTCTCACTGGCAAAGTCCTATCAGCTTAGGGACACTTGTGTCAATGCGTTGGTGGACTTTTCATCTTCCCAAAACGTAGTTATAATATTTGGGGAAAGTGTACGATTTTAGCATATTATCGGTATAAACATTTTGGGAAAGGAAGGTTAAAATGGAACATGACTGTACTAGAGAGAACATACATCATAACACTTCTCATCCCCTACCCTTTGTAACTTGTTATGATGCACTGAGGAGAAGTTTCTTCAAAAAGTTACAAACAGGATGTTGAATAATTACTGCTATTTTGTTTGTTTGTTTATTAATTTATGAAAGTGTCAGCAAATTTTGACCCAAACAAAGCATCTTAATTGAAAATATGCTTTAACTAATGGGTTTCTTTTAAGTATAAACACGTTACGGCAAATTAACCATACCGTCACTTTGTGAGTTTTAACAATATTTTAAACATGCCTGTCCTTAGCAGGTCTCTTATTACCAATATATGTCATGGAAACGATGTATAGGGAGAAGTCACATTGTCAAGTCTGTGACAGCAAGTATTTGTAATATAATATTAAGCAGACGTGAAGAATGTACTTGAAAACAAGAGAAGCAAGGCAGTATCACATAAAGACAGGAATCAAAATCACAGAGAGCCCAGTACTGAGGTTATTTTATGTACTTCGGCCTTCTAGAAGCAAGACTGACCTATTTAAAGACTATTTTGCTTCTGCCTTCTGGAAGCAAGACTGACCTATTTAAAGATGTGTTTTAATTTAGGCTCTGCTAGGGGAGCAATATACTGTTCTTTTATGAATAAACTGTGTTAGACCAATTGAAATAAGTTTATAGCCTGAAGTAGTTAAAGGACATTAAAGTAAATCACATTCCTGACATTTTTGGTTTAGATAACTCATTGTTCTTATACTTAATTATATTTGCAGTGAAACAACTTTACTTTTCACATTTTTCTTTTAAAGGAGTCAATGTATATTTTTGTTTACAACAGGCTGTGCTGGGTTAGCTTGAAGCCCTGGCTGGTGGGCTGCATTCCACCCCCCACCCTTAAAAGAAAAAAAATGCTAAAGAAATAATTCATTCAAAAAAGTAAAGTACTTTACTTTTTCAGCTGAGCTCTAAAATGAGTTCAGAGACCATCCAATAGCCCACTCCTGACAAAAAGAAAAAAGACTTGCTTTACTCCACAGAAAACTCGACTAGATGACCAACATACTTCTGTGTTGGACTTTTCATCAGGCAGGTATTGCATGGTCTTTTCTGTTGCTGCCTCCAGATGGCAGAAACAAGGCTCAGAAAACAGCTCACCAGGCTGCTGTGTGAATCAGTGAGGAGTATTGTCCATTAGCCCAGGCTGCCCAGTTGCTCTAGGCAGCCTAACCAAATATATATATATATATATATATATATATATATATATATATATATATATATATATATATATATCCTTATATGGATCCCTATCAGGTGATAGAAATTTCATATGACTGAAACATTTGACTGAGACCATAAGACTGAAATTTCAAAATACTGAAAAATCACTTGACTGAAACCCATAATACTGAAATCTGGCAATGCTAAATTTTAACATACTGAATTGTAAAGTGAATGATATAAAACCAGAATATACCTTTTCCCCACTGTAGTGTGATCCTGGGGTTAGTATATATAGTTAGGGAAGTGTGGGGGGCACAGCCCTCCCACATTGGGGGGGTGGAGGGCAGAGCCCCCCACCTATTCTGGCTTTATATTGTCCACTTTACAATTCAGTATGTTGAAATTTAGCATTGTAAGATTTCAGTATTATGGGTTTCAGTCAAGTAATTTTTCAGTATTTTGAAATTGGGGAAGGGTGGCATAATGGTTAAGGTGTTTGCCTTACAAACACAAGGTGCAGGGTTTGAGTCTCACAAGGGATAATTGGCTAGGCTTAAAAATGGCTCGCAAGGGCAGTTAGCCTAGTACTAACCTAGGAATCTATATATATATATATATATATATATATATATATATATATCCATCCTCAACCTCTTTTCCCATATGGGGTCAGGGTGTCACTTCAGCAGCGACAATCATCTCAAGCCAAGCTTTACAGGTGGCTAGCCCCGCCACAGTAGTTCATTCATACCACTCTCTCACACAGGCACTCTCCCCTACAGCCAGTTTAGATTGTCAGTCCATCTACTACATGTCTTTGAAATGTGGGAGGAACCCAGAGCAAACCCACATGACCACCTGGAGGACATGCAGACTTCACACAGAAGGCACCCCAGCCGAGAATCAAAATGGAAAACCTCTTATTGTGAGGCGACAACTCTAACCACTGCACCACCATGGCCACCCAATACATACATATATATTTTAACTAAAAAGCAGCACTGCACATCTTACTTATTTAAGAAGGTAAGATTTTTTTTTTATTGTGTGTGTGTGTGTGTGTGTGTGTGTGTGTGTGTGTGTGTGTGTGTGTGTGTGTGTGGGATTAAGAGAGAGAGAGAGAGTCTGTGTGTAGAGCATAGAAATGCCCTTGACTGTCACTTGCTTTGCAGAACTTCTCCAAATGTCTTATATTTTGGTATGTTCATTGCAGTGTCTGTATTATTTTTTTTTTTGGGGGGGTAGGGATTCATACTTCTCAACCTCTTAGAGCACAAAATCTTGGCAAAGCCTAAAATGATGTGGGGACAAATATGGGCATTATAGATAAGCTCACCAGCTTAAATATAAACCCCTATGTCACTAGATGGATTGCAAACTGGCTCAAGGACAGAACCCACATGGTTAGAATTGTTGGAGCCATGTCAGACTCCAAACCAGTTACAAGTGGTGTCCCACAAGTCTCAGTCCTGGGACCTCTCTTGTTCGATATATATTTCTCGGAGGTACAGGCCAACTCGGAAGGACTGTGGCTGACCAAGTTCACAGATGACTGCAAACTGGGCGCCATAATCGACTCTCCAGCTGACACAAGCATCCTCCAAAAGGGCCTCATAGAAACAGACAACTGGTGCCAGAGCCATGGCCTCAAGCTAAATGCCAAAAAGTGTATAGTCATCCCCTTTGGAAAAAACAAAGTGCCCACAAATTACCACATAGGTGGTAATCCATTAAGTACAGAAGAAGTAATTAGGGACCTGGGGACCCAGGTTGATAGCAGTCTCTCATTTGACAACCACGTGGCCAAAGTGGTTAGAAAAACATTTTATATAGCCCACCTAATCATGAAGGGATTCACATCTAGATCAGGGGAGGTCATCGTGCCTCTTTACTCATCCCTCATCAGGCCCATAATTGAGTACAATGCCCCTTTTGGGATGTACCTTACCAGACACCTGCAGCAACTGGAAAGACCCAAAAGTACCTCACCAAGAGGATCAAAGGGCTCAAACAGATTCCATATGCTGCCCGGTTAAAGAAACTCCAGCTCTACTCAGTGGCATACCGCCTGTTCAAAGGCGATCTGTGCCTGACATATAAAGCCATGTCCAACCCGGAATTAATGGACATGCTGCACCTCAGAAAATCCAAATCCCATCGAGCTACGCCCTCGAGACTTGAACCTCAGCACTGAAATAAATAGGACATGCTGGAGGGACAGATTCATAACCCAGAGGCTCCCTTCACTCTGGAATAAAATCCCAGTCCAGGTTAGGCAGAGTCCCTCATTGACTGTCTTCAAGAGGAATCTTGATGAGTGGATGGGAGATCGTAGGTTTACCCTGGGTATCACTTCTGTGTCATTGTTAGACAGAGGCACAGTATACTAACCTCGAAAAAGGGCATAGCAAAATAAATTTAAAATGGGTGGTGAAAGCCAAACACATTCTGGCTAGGCTTATAAATGCCCTAGGGCAGATAGCCTAGTATGAACCTATGAACCTATGGACAGATTTTAAATATTGCTCTTACAAACTTCGAAAGTTGATAGAATAATAGATTTTGCATTAGCATGAATTTTCTGAAGGATGTGGATTCTTAAACTCAAATGTTTGTCATTATTTAATGACTCCAATCCTCAGCTATTTGCCAGAAAGGACAAGATTTTAGGAGGAACACACCAAAAATATGAGGCAAATATCTGAACAGTCTGTGAAAACCTGTACAGTTGAGAGGTATGACAGGGGCTATAGGCAAGGGCTGTAGCCAGTAAATAATGACAGACCCTTAAGTTTTAGACTTAACAACCTACAGAAAATGCAAGCTAATGCAATGTTTATTATGCTAATAAATTCCTAACTATATTAAGGGACATATCTGTCCTTGATTTTGATGCTTTTCTCTCATTTTTAGCTTGCCTTTCTCCTTGAATTTTGAACTTTTGAGGATAACAGGTTTGAATTAATTTGTTTGGGGAGAGGGGTTACACAGCATTCTGATAGCAATTATGTATAATATACATTCCGATGGGTGAGCATTTATGTATTTATTAATTCATTAGATCACAATTAAAGTTCTGTGGTGTACAGTCATGTGTGTGGGGACAGGGGATGAACCCTGTATTCTGAGAGCAATTACCAATAAGATACATTCCAGTGTGTTATTTGTTTATGTAGGTATGTATGTATATATGCATTATATATATATATATATATATATATATATATATATATATATATATATATATATCTATGTATATATATATATATATATATATATATATATATATATATATATGTATATACATACATATATTATATATATATATATATATATATATATATATATATATACATATATTTATTCATTCATCAAATCACAATCAAAGTTCTATGGTATACAGTCACAGTCATACATGTTTGAGTGTGTGTGTGTGTGTGTGTGTGTGTGTGTGTGTGTGTGTGTGTGTGTGTGTGTGTGTGTGTGTGTATGTGTATGTCTGTTTATGTTCGAATGAGTGGGGGCATAGTTATTTGCTTTATAATGTCATGCTTTTGCAAGAATGTCTCTGATTTGCCTGATATTTTGGTCTGTTCTTTGTAGTCTGTTTTTTTTCTGGAAGTTGAATTTCAGACTTAATAGCCTTTAAAAAATGCATGCTGATAAATGATTGTTATTCTAGTAACAATCTATGAACATACAATAAGTGCAACAGCTATTCCTGATTTTGGTCCTTTGCCACCCCTCACCATTTCTTTTAGTTTGCTCCATGAATATTGATCTCAGAGGTTGAAATGTATGGGGAGGGTGAAGGCAGGGCTGGTCTTACATGTAGGCAAACTTCGTTGCCATTTAGGGTCCCGTGCTTTAAGGGGTACTCTTTTCCTATTATTTATTTTTCAGAACAATATTAATTTGCTCTAAAAACAAAGAAATAAAGCCCCCTACTACTAAAAGAAAATTCCCCAGTTGTAGCATAAGCACTATAAAGAGAGGGCTGTTCTCAGCTGGCTTGATGATCAGCTGAAGTCACTTTAAATTTAAATTTTGCAAGGTCATGGGAGAAGAGAACACACAAGTCAACCTGATTTTTTATTATTATTTTGTTATATATATATATATATATATATATATATATATATAAATACATATATACATATACATACATATCTATATATACAACCACAGCTACACACACACACACACACACACACACACACACACACACACACACACACACACACACACACACACACATATATATTTATATATATATATATATATATATATATATATATATATATATATATATATATATATATATATATATAGATATACATGATGAGGATGAGAAAACATTTATGGACAAATGGTGCTGTGAGTGTTATGCTGGCAGTGATCAACCAGATACTTTTTGGCAATATTTCTGGCTTTGTGATGTTGTGGATAGCTAATGAGAGGAACTGAGTCACAAGATAAGTGGCATCACTGTTTTTTTTTTTTTTTGCAACAATAGTGGCAGTGATCATCCACATGTTTTTGACAATATTTTTTAAAGTATTCCAGTTGAGGTGTGGATCACCTCAGTTGGAACACTTTAACCTTTGGATACTTGTTGGTGTGAACTGTGGAGCAGACCTATCAACTGTCCCTATTTTCGAGAAACGTTCATATTTTCAGGCCTGATTTAATCCTGCACAGGATGTCCCTAGTTTTGGGTGTATGTTTTGCTTTTCAGACTCGGTTTACCGTATCACACAACTTTCTGAATCGCCATCACATGGAATTTTTGAAGCTGTCTATTTAACAGAAAACTAGACTACATGCCCAGCATACTTGTGGCAACAATAATTTCAAGAAAGAGGACACACACCTTACATGTCTGTTCTCTGAAATAAATGAGCTTGTGAGGTAGAATTTTGCAATATAGTTAATTAAATTCTTAGATGTTACACTGTCTCTTTGATACTGTACTTTTCTTTTTCCATCATTTTTCTCACTCTCTGTTTCTTTTCAGTAGTGTTCCACATTCCTACTGTAAGCGGGAACAATGATATGCTATGTTGTATTCAAATTATACACTAATTAGATTCCAGATTTTTAACAGGATGTATCTACATTTCAAGGGCCTTTATTCTTATTTTCAGTGTCTGCAGGTTGAGAGATATACTGTAGAGGTGAAATAATATTACAAAGCCACCAGATGCCATGGCTATAACTGCTGGGTGGGGGTTATAGTTGGCTGGAAGAAAAATGACTGCCTTGCCATTTGCTCAGTATAAACTATTATTATCTGGCTTTGTAGACTTGTGTGCATAACTGGATGCAATATATGCACAGACAGAGTAGGCGTAATTGCTGTGGCTATCTTTTGTGGTGGCAAATGACTAGCTGCCTGCTGCTGTTTGCTTATTATTTTAGCTCTGCAGGACTAATGTGATTATCTGCAGCAATGTGCAATGTTTTAATGTATGGCAACTGTTTGTTTGGAACAAAGGTGTACTACATTACAGGGTTATCATCTTTTATCACTATCATATGTCTAAGTTTGTAAATTGATATGGATATAACTTCTTTGTGGAGTTTGCCTGGATGAAAGTCACTGACCCTGTTGTCATTTGCTCAGTTTAACAGGCATTTCTCAAAACAAAAAAAAAAAAAAAAAAATCACAACAAACCCAGACCTTCAGAATTTCTTGAAGCGACTGCTGCCAACACACCAAGGCTGCATAAATGTATTTTGATATAGGCATAGTAATTGCCTCTGACTTTCATCCCATCTAATCTAAAACCAGCCCTGCTCATAGGTGTATGTATGAACCAGGGGAGCGTGCAGGATTTTTTTTTGTAGGGGGGTGCAAACTCAGATCCCCCCCATGCAGCTCCCCCCATGCAGTTCCCCCATGCAGCCCCACCCCATGCAGCCATTCCAGTGTCCCATTACTTGGCTATTTCTCCCCAGTTGTCGTAAGCACTCCCTGGGATTTAATAAACTCTGTGCAGGAATAGTGCTATTCCTGCATGGAGTGAATCGTGTCTGTTTAGCATTAGCATTAACAGCAGTGCTCCTTGCATATTCATGAAGGTGCACTGCTGCTAAGGCTAAACAGACACTAAGAGGACTGAGTGCTGGGGGCATGTTTAGGTTGTGCACGCACATCTAACATGCTCCCTGCACTAAGAAAGTGCTGTACGGCACTTTCTATAATTATTTCAGTATCTGCGGAAACTGAAATGAAATTAAAATGAGTATTTCAGTATCCACGGACACTGAAATAGCTAGGGGAGCAAGAAACAATGCAGGGGTGTGTGACAGGTCCTGTCACACACCCCCTGCATTGTAATAGTGCTGTACTGCACTTTCTAATAGTATTTCAGTGTCCACAGACACTGAAATGAAATTAAAATGAGCATTTCAATGTCCACTGACACTGAAATAGATAGGGGAACAAGAAACAATGCAAGGGGTGTGTGACAGGTTCTGTCACACACCCCCTGCATTGCAAAAGTTCTGTACGGCCATAGCCATCAACTGTACATGTTGCTGCAGAATGCCCAGATGCCTGGCTTACATACTTCCCACCCTCCTTGAGCAAGAAAGCTGTACAAAGCAGTAAATAGTGAGGGGGAGGGACACAAATAGGGACCATTTTAAATATTGCACTAACAAACCCAGAAAGGCTATAGATTAAAAGGTATACATTAGCACTGACCTCCTGAAGGGAAGGAAGACTGAAATACAAATGTCTGCCACCTGAAACTGCTGTATGGACAAGCACCTCAACTGTACAGGTTTCAGCAGAATACCCAGATGCCTACTTCACATACTTCTCAACCTCCTAGAGCAAGACAGCAGTACAGAGCCATAAATAATGGGGAATCAAAGGCACACAAATAGGGATGCATCTGAAATATTGCATTGACAAACACAGAAAGCTGATAGAATAAAAGGTATATATTAGCATGGACCTCCTGAAGGTTATGAAGACTGAAACACAAATGTCTGCCATCTGAAAGTGCCGGACGGGCAAAGCCTTCAACTGTACAGGTGTTTGCAGAATGCCCAGATGCCTGCCTCACATAGCTGTTAACCTCCTAAAGTAACAAAGCTGTACAAGACCATAAATAATTAAAAATGTTTTTTTTTTTCAATACAAAGGTATGTTTAAGCATAGCTGAGTGGGTGTGCATTATGGCCCTCTGCCCAGCATTGCTTAAACACAACAGAGGAGATAAATAAAATTAACTAATATAATAAAAATGGAGAACATCGATGTCTGTGCAGTGACTGAGACCTGGTTCAAGGCTCCAGAGAGCACCCCTGCATTACCAGGCTATAACTCATACCACACTTTTCGGCCATCTAACCTGGATCGGAACACCAAGGCGGAGGTGTGTCCATATTCATTAAGGATATCCACACCTCCCGGCAAGTTGCTAGGCATAATGCAGCTGAGGTTATCCAAGTGCAACTAACTCTGGGCAAAACTGCAATCCAAATTGTAGCCTGCTACAGATCCCCCACCATGCCACAGGATTCCCACTCCTCTTTTCTTGATATACTGGAAAATATTAGGGTTCAACCAAACACTCTAATATTGGGCAATTTCAACTACCCCACCTTTAACTGGGAAAACTACTCATGTACCAACTCCTTCGATCAGCTCTTTCTGGAATTCATAAATTCCAATGCCCTGGATCAACTTATCCACAACCCCACCAGGGGCAACAATATCCTAGACCTAGTCATTACCAACATGAGTGACAGGTGTTCCACACCTGAAGTCAATTCCTCGTTGGGCAGATCCTGCCCCCACCCCCATTAAGGAAACCACGGTAAAAAATTTCACCAAAGCCAACTTCTTGCTTCTTAAGACAGAAGTGGTGAACTTCATGACACCCATGCAGATGGACAATACAATTACGACTACTGAATCCTACACAAATGTATTCTATAAGCAGTTATATGGATCGTGCAATCCCAAACAGAACCAAGATGCTATCCACCAAAAAATGGAAGCCAATCTGGTGGTCCCCTGCCATAAACAAACTCTACAACAGAAGGAAGAAATTGTTCCAAAAGAGAGTAAAATCCCATGAGTGGAGGAGTTCCCTGGTCAGCCTCAGCAAGAAGTTGAGATCCCTTATAAGATCTTTCAAAGCTAGCTATGAAAACAAGATTGACATTGATTCTAAAGACACCCACAAAGCATTCTATAACTATGTCAAGAATCTCAATGGCAACACACAATGGCACAAAAATTACAGAACCAACTGATATTGCCAACATCCTAGCAGATAGGTTCAGTGCTAACTTTACCCCCCTTCTCACCCCCTGAAGAGCCCATATCTATACAGGAAGAATGCAGAGTCCCTGTAATCACAACTTCACAGGTAAAAGCAGCACTCTCTAAAACCAA
This sequence comes from Protopterus annectens, assembly GCF_019279795.1. Taxonomy (NCBI): domain Eukaryota; kingdom Metazoa; phylum Chordata; order Ceratodontiformes; family Protopteridae; genus Protopterus; species Protopterus annectens. Next base: position 789,825,677 of record NC_056734.1, read on the forward strand.
AAACACAGCATCCATGGGACTGGACAACATCCCAGGCTGCGTTTTACATGAACTTCAGAAAGAACTGGCTCCCCACCTAAGCACCATGTTCAATCATAGCCTCACTTGAGGCTTTGTGCCCACTGAATGGCACACAGCAACAGTTATCCCACTCTACAAAGGGGGAGCCACCACTGATCCTGGGAACTATCGCCCTATTAGCCAGACAAGCCTGGTCTGCAAGGCCATGGAACGTATCATCATGGAATTCATAAACAAAGACATTGGTAACCTCCAAACTCTGGACCCCACCCAGTTCGGGTTTGTGAAAGGAAGATCATGCCTCTTGAAACTGGTCAACTTCTTTGAGGCAGTCACCAAAGCCGTAGATGAGGGTAAGGTGATTCACACAGCATTTCTTGACCTCGCCAAGGCTTTCAACACCATCCTCCATTCTGGAATTATAGCTAAACTCACTAAACTAGGTATAAATCCCTATGTCACAAGATGGGTTGCCATCTAGCTCACTGACAGAACCCACACTGTAAAAGTTGCAGACTCCAAATCTGACTTCAAACCAGTGACAAGTGGAGTACCACAGGGATCAGTCCTGGGATCTCTCCTGTTTAGTATCTGCTTGTCTGAAGTACAAGCCAACACAGAAGGCCTCTGGCTAATGAAGTTCACAGATGACCGCAAACTAGGAGCTATAGTTGAGTCCCCAAATGATGTGGACATCCTACAGAAGGGGCTCACTGAGACAGATGCCTGGTGTCAGAGTCATGGCCTCAAGCTCAATGCCAAAAAGTGCATTGTTATCCCCTTTGGTAAAAACTCTGTACCCATGAACTACCACATAGGTGACAGTCTTCCTAACACTGAATGTGTGATAGGAGACCTTGGGACCCAGGTGGACAGTAGTCTCTCCTTTAATAAACACATTGCCACAGTAGTCAGGAAATCCTTCTACATAGCACACCTCATTACAAAAGGGTTCCCATCCAGGAAAAAAGAGGTAATTGTTCCCCTCTACTCGACACTCATTAGACCCATTATAGAGTACAATGCCCCTTTTGGAATGTACCTCACAAGACATCTGCAGCAGCTGGAAAGGCCACAGAAGTACCTCACAAAGATTACTGGCCTCAAACAGATGCCCTACACTGATCATCTCAAAAAAATCCAGCTTTACTCTGTAGCATATCGCCTACTCCGAGGTGATCTCTGCCTAACATATAAAGCTATGTCAAACCCAGAGCTGTTGGACATGCTACACCTAAAGAAATCCCAATCCCTCCGAGCTACACACTCTAAGGACCTAAACCTTGTCACCACAATAAACAGGACTTGCTGGAGGGATAGATTCCTGTCCCAGCGACTTCCCATACTCTGGAACAAGCTACCCATCTATGTCAAGCAGAGTTCCTTATTAGCACTCTTCAAGAAAAATCTTGATGAGTGGATGGGAAATAGGAAATACACACCGGGATCACTTCTGTGGCTCTGCTCTACAGGGGCACAGAAAATTAACTTTCTTGGGTTGGCGTAAGCCAGGGAGCTTTGTTGGCTAGACTTACTTAGGCCCTTGAGCCAATAGCCTAGTACCTACCTATGAACCTATGACCCTATATACAGCCAACTTCTTCATGGCAAGGTAGTGTAGTGGTTATAGTCTTGACTTTGTATGCAGACGTTTTTGGTTTGAGTACCAAAACAGGTATTTTATGTTTACATAGGAAGCAGTGTTAAAATTATTTTAATTGATATTTGTCAACAAGGGTAGCGTAGCTGGTCTAAAATGGAAGTGTGAGTGCATATAAGATGTGAAAACACCCATGTACACAGAAGTGTCCCATACAGTATAGTCACACCCCTTGGTAATGTAATGAAAGCACACAGAGGGACGTCATGTAAAAATCATATACACTTACTAAATGAAGTCATTATTCTGATATTTTTAAAAATTAAAAGTGAGCAATGGCTAAGCTATGCTTAGCCAATTTAAGTAATGCTTAGACGTGAATGCTAAGCAGCAGTCAGCTCAGCTAAGCAAATTTGCACACTGTTAAGTAGTGCTCAACAATCTCCCCTTTAAGCACTGCTAAAATCAGCTTACCGGGTTTGCACACCTCTAAGCTGTGCTCAACATTTACAAAATCAACCAATAATGGCAAATGGTGGGAATATGGCCTTATTTAAAATGGAAAGGTGGGAGCACAGCCAGTACCTGTTATAGTTCGACATGTGCAGGAACCATGGCTGGTGTAGGTGAGCATTCATGCTGTAGGGTACAGCACTGGGACATCCTGGAGTCCAGGGTCATGGCTGGACTCCTCGTAAGTAGCCACTATGAGAGAGTGCTGCAGGGCTAGTACCAGGGCTCCCAGTATAAACGGGAGGCCTGGGGCCATCTAGTCTGTGATCTTACCAGTGCTACTGGCATCCCCCGAACTGGTGAGCAGGTCCAGCACCACTATGCTGACCTAAAGTGGAGGATGGGGGTGCTCTTGGACCAGTGGATCCAAGATGCTAGGAACAACTGTGCTTCAGCAGTTTGCAAGTATCACATACACAGGTGTACCAAATTCTAGCCTGAGGATGTGATAGTCAGGTATGCATAAAGTTTGTTATTCTCCCCTACAGCTGCAGCAGAGAGGGCTAGTAACATCAAAGCCCATGCTGACTGCTGAGGCTGCGCTGACAGGATAGTGAGTAAAAATCTATTTTTCAGTATATTGTGCAAATAACTAAGAAGGAGTACATTGTTTACTGCTAATAGGTATACTGTTACTGTAGCAACTGAACAAATAAAGTTTGTCTGACTAATATTGATCTGTAATAAACATCTATAATAGAAACTGTTGTGTTTACTTTGGTATGTTGTTGTAGACTTAGAATGGAGCTGTAAAACAAGATATAAATGAAATGTGAAATATATACTGCACTAAGCTCTGAACCCAGAATAGTAATGTGTAATATATCAAAGTGTCTTCCATGCAGCATTGCCTTGGGTTAACCTTTGCTTTCCAGATTGTAGTAATTCAAAGGATTAATGCACAGTACACTATCTGCATCACAGGATTACAAGTTCAGACTGTCTAACCAAGAGACTATTAGGCACAAACCAATGAAACAAAAACAGCAGTTCTCCAGTAGCTCAGTGTGATGAGAAATAGCTTAGTTGTTATTTTGCACACCCAGACAAGGTTTGAATCCAGGGAGTGGTACTAAGATGTGTGCACATCTACACACAAGTAATCAGGAATAAATGTAAAAACAGTCAGGTAGTGTTAACAGATATTTTCTCCACAGGTTTTATAAGTAAGGAAATATAAGTAGTAGCTGTATGAAGGCTATAATAATAAACTGTGTACAACTGTTCAATTGTCCCACCACATGCCTGCAAATGACAGCAGGGTAGGTACATACAACATGCACTCTTTCTGATACATGTCTCTCAGGTGTCACGCTGTCAGTGGCAGTGGTCACTGTTGCAAATAACCCTGGACACAGAGAGGAAACCAATTGAAGTATGCAAGTAGCACACTCATATAACAGCAGTTCAGGGTACCACTTCTGCGCCAGATATGTAACCCTGGCATGTACAATTCCCCTTTAGTCATGTACCCAGAGTTGTCACAGCGTTCCCCATACCATTTCAGGTTGACAGTTTAATAGGTATGTTTGTGCTACAGAAACTATGGGCCATAGGTAGATGTAAAGTGAGAGTAGACCCATGGAGTACTGAGCAGTGCTGTTGTGGAAAATAGAATCATAAACAGTTGTTAATTGATGTTTTGTCTCTCCTCCCACCCCTTATCTGGATCAATACTATAATTTATATAATACAGGTATGTTGTTCTTCAAACCTAATGTTAGGACTTGTGTTCCATTATTGTTCATATATTTGCTTGGTTGTATGTTAACATACCTTGTTCAAATACCATTGCTAGTGGCCTGGTGCCATCAGTGTTACTGGCATTCTGTTACAATGCATACGGTTGCTTGATTTATGCATGTCTTCTGTTTGCAATACAACACTTTCAGATCTGTTGGTTTGGGTTAATGGAAACACCCATGCATGCTGTTATAACTAATTTTGAAATGTGTTGTTCATGACTAAACAATATTTCTTGGAAATCCACAACACCATAGCAGGTTTGGGAAGGCAGATCCCAGCGGATCTACCTGTCCTACTCCATCTGGCTATGGCACTGGGTCCCAAAACATCTGGGACCCAACCTGGGACTTCCTCATCCATTGGCCCTGCACCACCTTTTTGTGGAACCACCTCATGGGACTAGGCCTGTACCCCCCCAGGAGCAGGCATGGACAGGAGCCTATCACCAGCAGTCAGTTCTGGGGTATGGTATGCAGCATCATCTGAACAAAGTTGGTTGACCATCTACACCAGATAGAGGACCGCCTGGTGCACTCAAAAAACTGGCTGCCCCTCCTGTCCAGCCCTCAGCACAGCCACCTTTGGGGCCATGAAGGTGCAGTGATGACTTCCCACAGATGGGGACCTCAGTCCCACTGTAACCATTTTAGGGCTCATGGACTTCGGATTCCCAACCACCCTCCCCATCAAAGGTGTTTACCCCCCTCATGTGTCATATACCACCCATGTATGCTGTCTTGTGTGTTTTGTCTGTCTGCAAGTGCAACCTATCCTACCCAACCTACTTTCCCAAACATGCCTAAAGCCCTTCCCTAACATTCCACTCTCACCTTAAAAAAAACAAAAAACATTGTCCCATGCATAGCTCTACATTTTGCCCCCATTTACAGTGAAACTAATCAATCTACACACAGATTATTCTGCAAATGTCTGTCACCAACACCCCTCCCTGTGGGGTGTAAGGCTGTAAATTCCAAATTCTACACATTATTTACAGCTATTGCTGCAGAAGAAATGTAAAGCCATGGTTCTTTCTGACACCCGGCATGCACATCCTTAGCTGCTTTTCCTAATGTTTTACCCCATGCTTGCCCCCATTTTATCACTTTCCTATCACCCTTTTTTCTTTTCCTTAATTAAAATTAGCCTGGGTGTAAATGGGAGTAAGCATGGCCAAGTGAAGCTAAGACGGCTTAACTGTTTGTTAGCATCCCTTAGCTCCATGCAAAACTGTACAGACCCACTTATAACTGCTGAAAAGTGCGTTAAACACTCCGACTCCACCAGCCCTTGCTCTGCCCAGTAACAAAATAATCAGGCCTGCCAAGTCTTGGGCCCAGGATGCTGTGCACTACAATCACAACAATCTACCACTACACCATTTAAGCTGTGGGAACCTGTAATGCTTTCACAAACATATCATGCATTCTGGGCATTTAACATTAATAAAATAAGTCATCACTTACAAGTCTGAAACCCAGAACCCTGTATACTACAATCACAGCAACATACCTCTACACCATCTGAGCTGTATGAATTTGTAGTGTTTTAACAAACATATCATGCATGACAGGCATTTAACATAATGGAAAATTATATATCTGTAATACTCTCATATACATATATATGTATATATAGATACCAATATATATATATATATATATATATATATATATATATATATATATATGTTTATATATATATATATATATATATATATATATATATATATATATATATATATATATATATATATATATATATGTATATATACATTAACTAGAAAGGCCACAGAAATACCTCACAAAGAGCATTACTGGGCTCAAACAGATGCCCTACACAGACCGTCTCAAAAAACTCCAGCTTTACTCCATTGCATATCACCTACTCAGAGGCAGTCTCTGCCTAACATACAAAGCTATGTCAAACCCAGAGCTGTTGGACATGTTCCACTTAAAGAAATCCCAATCCCTCCGTGCTACGTGCTCTAGGGACCTAAACCTTGTCACCACAATAAACAGAACATGCTGGAGGGATAGATTCTTGTCCCAGAGACTTCCCATACTATGGAACAAACTACCTATCTATATCAAACAAAACACGCCATTACCACTCTTCAAGAAAAATCTTGATGATTGGATGGGAGATAGGAAATACACCCCAGGGATCACTTCTGTTGCTCTTATCAACAGGGGCACAGGAAAATAATTTTCTTGGGTGGCAAAAGCCAGGGTACCTTTTTGGCTAGGCTTATATAGGCCCTAGGGGCAATAGCCTAGTACCTACCTATGAACCTATGAATATATATATATATATATATTATCTATACACACACACACACATATATATATATATATATATATATATATATATATATATATATATATATATATATATATATATATATATATATATATATAAAATCCTCTTACTACAAGACATCCGCAAAAAGCCCAACAAAGTGTGGGGATAAAGGGCAAACAATAGTGACATCTTCGAAATATGGCTGTTATATGCATAGACGTCTGTTAGAGGGGCATGATTTGCTTTAACATACAATTCCAGATAGATTTCTGATCATTATTTACAGATGTCAATGCTCACATCATCCCGGTGATTTGTCAGAGACCCACAACTGTTGTGGACAACAGACCAAACATATGAGGCATGCATCTGGACAGTGTCTAAACATCTGGACAGTGGAGAGGTATGACCACAGTCATGTAACAGAATAGAAAAACTCATGACAGCTGCCAACTATGTCAGCCAGCACCTTCTAAACCACAATAAGACCAACACGACACTACTCCAAATCAGCTCTGGGGAATTACCCATGTATATCCAAATATATCATATACTACAGGGATGGAACTGTAGGGGAAAGCAGATATTGGTGCAAAAATGTCCACCCACAACTATTTGCACCCCAGTCACATCAACATACCAGTACCCAAAATCAACTTTAGAGAAGAACGATTGTTTGAACAGACATAACCTGATTGCCAGTCACACACTACACTGACATATATTGGCCCAACCCACAGTCTACTGGGAATCTTGAGGTGTTACAGGGCATTTTTCAGTCTGACCCTAAAAACCTATACACCTGATCTACCACCAGCAACTGCAGCAGCATGCACAGTCAGGTAGAAAAAGGATCTATGACATTCAAATCTGCTACTCTCCCTACTCAGCCCAGCAAGCATTTTCACACAACAGTGCTACACAGTCTTGGCAGTCGGCTAACAATGGCCAGACATACACAAACTCTCATATGTACAGATTTCCACAGAATGTGCAGGTTGTGGGACCATATACATGGCCACTGCTGCATACCACTTCCATGAGTCTGCTAAGTCACTGGCATGATACCTGGAGTGTAGTCACTAAATAATGATATACCATACCTTTGAACCTTTTACTGCAAGACATATGGACAAAGCATGACATACTTTGGGGACCAGAAAGAGGTACACATCTCACATAATAGTGTTACAAACTGAAGCAGTTGCTGGTGTTACAGGTTTTGTTGTAGCATAACATTCCTGAAGGATATGATGTCTGAAACACCAATGGATGTCAACAGTTACTGACTACAATCCTCACATTATCCTACTGATTCCACAAAAACAGATGAGTTAGAGGAACACACCAAACATAACAGCAGAGCTCTGGGCAGTCTGTGGACATCAGGACGGTCGAGAGGTAAGTCAGAGAAATATCACTGTCAGACATCAAGTCATGCAGAAAATGCATGTCCAGATGAACAGTGTTAAACTAGTAACCCTCTAGGTGTATAACAGCACTACTAACTTACAATCTGTACCCAATTCTGGAGCTTTGTCCCCCACGTTGTTGGGCTGTCTCCACATGTCCTGTCCTGAGAGGTATTCCCACCTACTGTGAAGCTGTATCCCCCACACCTCCATAATATCCTCCACACAAGCAAGGAAAAGGGTCAAGGCCCACATGAAGGATGTAATTATAGCACTGTGTTGCTATGCCATTGATTAATGGAAGGACAACAAAGCTGCTCTGGAAGCAAGTAGCAAGTGGGAGACACCGATTGGTGCACAGGCCATCACCTACTCATGAGCAGTACCTACAAAAAAAAGCTGCTGCTTATGCAACCCGGGTCTCAACCCATCTACACAAAGACAGACTGACTCCACAAACCTAATCATTTGCATTGTTATGAGGAAAGTCTTCAGCACTGTAACAGGTATGTCAATCATTGTAACGGAATGCAGAAGGGGAGATGCAGTGATGTCAAATGGGACATTAATCACTAGGCCACAACAAGACCAGCTGGACTCACATGCTGCTGTCTGGCACCTATGCCCATTCCTGCTTGCCCTATCTGCACTGGCATGGAGCACGTTTGTGGCCTCTGGCTAACCTCAGCAAAAGTCAGCTCATGTATGACTACTACTGATGTGTTTGTTGTCAAATATTGAGTGTGCTACTGCTAGGCCAGCTACCTGGGATGTTGTAATTATTCATATGTCACCTGTGAATGCTGCTCTGATACATATGCTTGTCCTACAAATGTAAGAGACTTATAATAGGGTATGTGCATAGTACACACCAGGAGCAGATGTGTGTGTTGAACTGTATGGGATATACTGAGCCCATACCTGACAACTGTCTAGAGTTTTGCAGACTGACTACATCTCTGCCTCATATTTGTAGTCAATGCCTCATACAGTTGTGTATTGTCTGGCACCTCACTGGCAACCCATTAAAGACTGAATTCATAACATATTAGCATACATTTGATCGTTAGATGTCATACCCTGCAGAGATGACCTGTAAATGTGACACTGTCTTTGCTGGCAACTAAATCTGTTTCAGTTAGATTCATAAAGTGACACTATGTACTGGCCTTTGCCCACCACTGATGTGTGCCTTTGTGCAGATGTCTTACTCTAACAGGAGCTAGGTGTCTTAACCTGAAACCCATGTCAATGCAAGCATACCTTGTCCTGTAGGATGCCAACATTTGTGCATTCAGTGACACCTGCTTTATAGCTGGGGAGAGCACACCAACCTTGCCAGGTCACTCATCCCATCATATGCATAGACCGCAAATGGAGGCCTGAAAAGCCACAGGAGATAGAGTGATAAACCTTAGCATACACATACACACCTCCAGGCTGGCCAGAGAGTATGATGCATGTGAGACATCCCAAGTGCAGTTTACAGTTGACAAAACACCTACTGAAATTATAGATAGCTACTGGCCTCCATCCATGACTATGGACACCCACCACACGTATTTGGACCTGCTGGAATCTGTCAGGATTCAATAATCTACCCTGCTCCTGGGTGACTTCAAATACCCAACCATAGTGTGCCTGACCTATGCCACCTGAACATGAATGCACAGAGATTCCTCGTCTTTGTTAATGGCAATACAGTGGATCAGCCGGTCAACACTCCTACAACAGGTAGGAATCTCATGTACCTGGTCCTAATCAACATGAGTAGCCACTGTAGCACTCCTACAGTGCCATCCTCCTTGGTAATATCTGACCACATAGCCATCACTGTTCAGGCCACCATCTCCCCTACACCCCTTTACAGTGTCAAACAGAATTAACTGTACGCAAATGACTATAAATCCCCTCAAAGAAGGTAGAAGTAGCTGTACACCCAATGCCCCATTTCTTGGAACTAGCAGCAGTGTCCAAGCCCACACCACATTACTATGTCTGCACCTACATAGCTGTATGGACTCAGCAATACCTGTCAGGACAACATCATCTCCCTCAAGGTAGGGTAAACACCCGTGGTGGACAGCAGCAATACGCAAATACAATAATAAGTGGAAATAATCACTGAATGGGCCAAGAAGGAACAGGTTCCTCATTGGAAGCAATGTCACCTTGGTCTGCACAAGCAAATAATGTCAGAGGTGATTTACCCTAAGGCTGTCTTTGAGTGCAAATTGGACACATCCACCAAGGCCGATCACTAAGCCTTCCACACATATGTCTGCAATTCCAGAGGCAACCCTCTAATCTGCTTTGTAGTGGTGGTCAATAGCACTACATATATGTGTGACATAGATATAGGCAACTGCAAGCAGGTGAAGTGTAAATATCACCTCCCTGTCCCCCATTGGTACACATGTGCATGCACAGCACCTGCCCCCCTCCCCTCATCATTAGAAAATAGGTCCATAATGCCCTCTCAAAAGCAACACACAGAGGCCTCCATAGGCCTGATACTTTCCCTGGCTGCATCCTACATGAACACAGGCATGAGCTCTCAGATTCATTCTGCACTGTAGTCAACCACAGCCTGAGCACCAATGTCATTCCATCTGCACAGAGGACAGCCACTGTCATCCCTATACACAAAGGCAGAGCAATCCAACACCCCAGCCAATCATATGCACATCAGCCTAACTAGCCTGCTCTGCAAGGGCATGGAAGACAATATTAAAAACATTATAAACAGGGACATTGGCAACATCAAAATGCCTGAACTGGTACAGCATGGTATTGTCAAAGAGAGAACAGGCTTGTTAAACCTGCTCGACCTCTCTGAAGTGGTCAACAAACAGAAGGACGAGGGGAAGATGGTGAACAATGCCTACCTTCACATAGCCCAATTCTCTCACAATAATGCCCAGGCAGCCAGAATACATATGCCTACACAGCCAGGCATGAATCTATAGTTTACCAAATGGGTAGCTAACAGGCCCAATGATATTATCCACTCGGTCAAAGTAGTGGAACCCACCTCTAGTGGTAGATTTTTCCAAAGTGGTGTACCCCAAGGATCAGTCTGGGGGCCTCTACTGTTTGAGATATATGTATCTGAAGTACAGGGCAAAAGCAGTGGTTTGTGGCTGACCAGGTGTACAGATGCTTGCAAGCTGGCCACTGTCTTGCATTCCCCAACTGATGTGAGCATTCCCCGAGAGGCACTCACCCAATTAATGACTAGTGCAAAAACCATTACCGCAAACTGAATGCCAGAAGAGGCAGATGATTCCTTCTGCTATGGCATATGTCATCCATACTAAGTATGACAGTAATAATGTACTGAGCATGCAGTCAGGTGTGAGGCAACTTGTGCACCAAGGTTGTTAGCAACCTGACAGTTTCCCACCATGTGGGCACCATTGGACAGAAGGCTGTCTACATGGCCCACCTCACATATATGGGTATGTCATCCAGGAACCAAGAGGCCACAACATCTGTGTACTCCACCCTTATCAGACACATTTCCAAGTACAATGGCTCCTTTGCCATGTACCTTGTCAAGCAAATGCAGCAGTTGCAGAGACCATACAGGTTCCTGACCAGACAATTCCAGGGTCTTCAACATCTACCCGATGCAGATAGGCTGAAAGCCCTGCCCTTGTACTCAGTCTCATACAGACTGATCATAGGTGACATGTGTCTGGCATAAATGGCCATGTCCAAACCAGCCTTGATGGCATTTCTGCATATCTGTAAAACAAATTGCACTCACACATCATGCACACAAGGCCCTCACTTGTTCTGTGACATGCATAGTACTTGTTGGGTGAATACAGTGATGTCCCACACAATACACTGTCTGTAAAATACACTCTGTCTCCATGTCATGCAGATTATGTGCATAGGCCTCTGGAAGAGGAAGCTGGAAGACTGCATGGGAAATGGATGAGACACCCCTGGGATCCTGTATGTGTCTGAGATGGACAGGGGAAACAGGTGCTGGCTTGGAAGGGGCATGGGTGAAAGTCTGGGCCAGGCTTATGTGGGCAGCAGGGCCAATAGCCTGGTATCATCTTATGAGGCTATGCACCTAGTACTTTACTTGTGTCCTGTATGCATTGCAGAATGTTCGGTAATGTTGTGTGAAGTGAATCCCTGTGAGTCTGAACTGTGTATGTACTGCAGTGATACCCCTCCTCAGTTATCATCACATATTGTTACACCTTGTCAGTGTGTGTGGTCTGTATAGCAACAAGTCAGCTCTTACAGTGCCCGCATATGCACTTGGTGAGACTGTATAGCTCACTCAAATAGCCTTGGTCTTGGCCACAATTACCATTCTGCTACTAGACCCATCACATAGTAGGATTTATCAACCTTTATTGTGGGCTGGACAGTAGCAGTGATAGAGATGGATTGCAGCAGACAGAATTACTGTAACATCTGCCCCGAAGACCCCGTAGGTGTCACAGCTGTGCCAGACTGTACCAGGAGTGTGTGTGCATGTGTGTGTGTGCATATGCGCCTGTGCATGTGTGTGTGTGTGTGTGTGTGTATACATATATATATATATATCTCAGCAAACATAATACTGCAGGGTTTTACTTTACATATGTTGTGTTCCCCTCGCAGGTGAACAAATGGGTTGGTGTCCCTCCCCTTTACAACCTGATGTCAGTGTCTTAGCAGACTCCCATGATGATGGTGGTCATTGTGAGGCTCAGGTGTGGTCATCGATGCCTGGACCGATGCCATTGATTTGCATCCCACTCTCACTCACCATGTCCCCACACGCAGTCACTATGCCCACACCTGTCTATTCCCCAACAGGCACAGATAGTGGACAAGGTAAGGGTAGTGGCATGGAAAGGTTAGTGTGTTGAGTATGGTGAGTGTGAATGTAGACACCAGCCATAGGCAGAGTGTAGGCAAGATCACACACAGGTAGATGGACAAGGGTGCTCAAGAGAGGACTGCTACCCATCATGCCCCTGTTGCAAGACTCATGGCAGGTGTCACCAGATGCATGTTATGATCCATCATAGAAGTACAGGCGTGTACTAACTGCAGCACCAGACAGATGCTGAGGGTCATGCATGCAGCACTCCCTGCCATGCATGGTGACCTCCATGGCAGTTGTGATGCCATACATCATCCTGGCAATGTTGTGGATAGACAGTGGGGTGAGACATTGTCACTGCTTGACTGTGCAGTGTCTGTGCTTGAGCATGTGGTTGGGGTAGGGCATTGGTCAGGTGGATGTAGGTGAGTGACATGATCAGCTGTGAGCCCACATGGCCGTGCACATTCACAGTCCCATAGTGGCAGTACCAACTGCATTACTGAAGGGAGGGTGCTGTCCACACCACACCGGAGCAGGCCATATGCACATTTTCCTGGCCAGTCCATCAGGGATGCAGGTCCAGCAGACAGCTGTCACCATTAGGTAGTAGCACTGCATCTGTCCTTGGGCCTGGCGATGCCAGTAATACTCCTGGCAGAACCAGTTACTGCATCCCTGCCAGGAGATGGTGAACTGTACATCTTGCCATGTACGGTCCACAGCTGTCCAACATAGACCTGTGTCGGGCATCCACATTGCCTGCAGGTGTGCAGACACTCACAGATCCCTATCACGGGCCAATCACCACCAGATACGCACAGCTCCTCTGCATGGCCCAGGTGAACATCACCCCTCCAGACACACACACACACACACACACACACACACACACACACACACACACACACACACACACACACACACACACACACACACACACACACACACACACACACACACACACACGATTTCAGCCATATGGCCCAGTATAGGCCTCTGGCAATCCAACACCACACCCAATGCATGTGATGATACATATGCCACAACCCTGTTATCCATACCATCGATGCACAGACATGCTCATATGAGTCTGATGCACAGGATGACTATGGTACAGTGTAGCATTGTCATGCTGTGTAAGGTGCTGTATGCTGGCAATAATTATGGGTACACATTGAGGTGTATGCACCTTGTTAGCCATGATACACTAATGCTGTTAGTACTGCTGACTGACTGTAGTGTCAAGTACTTTATTCTGGTTGTGTTCCAGGTGTATGTGTGTCTCCAGGCTGTAGGCCTGCTGGCAGTAGCAATGTTGGGTAAGGCGGAGTGGAAACACAGTCACCTTATCATAGCCAAGATACAGCTGTACATGCTCATGTTTGCCAGGTGTGTTTACATGCAAGAGTGTGTGAAGAGCAATTGTGGCAGACAGTGTGACCTTGCATACATACCCTTGACACAGCCACCTAGCCTGCTACATGTCACCTGGGTGTTCCAAAGGCCTGCAGGCTCACCATACAGAGGCAGTTACCTGAGTACTGGCACTAGGTCCCTCAACAGCTTAAGCATCACATTCACTGCAACAGATTTAGCTATCAGCACCTGTTGCCCCTGCCATTTCTATCACATCTACTCGACCGTCATGCAGTTGATGAGGGTTTGCCTGTTACTGTGTATGACAAGTTTGGGGTATGTATTCCTGGCACAGGTAAGCCTGTGTCAGTCTAACCTGACAATCACCAGCATGTGTGTCTGCTATCTCATGTGCATGTCTGGCCTCTCGTGCTGGTAGTGCACACAGAGTCAAAGTCCTGTACATGCAGCAGCTGATGAAGGACTGGGCACAGCTGCTACCTGCACAGTCTTACGAATGATAGCACTAGATACATAATACAGATAGCACAGGGGTACTGTAGTGTGGCAGTGTCTGCCACTACTATTGAGGTGGATAACAATTGCAGGGACTGTTAGGATTAGCAGTGGTGGGTTCAGAGGCCCTTAACATAATAGCACCATTTCACACACACATGCACACTTCTGCATGGGATCATGTATTGAGACACACATGCACATGGAGGTGACACCTATCAGAGTGGATGACCTACCCATCTATTAATGTACAATACACAGTGATAGACCATTGCACTATAGTGGCTTAGTGTTAGAAACTGTGTAGCTGTGCTTGTACAGTGGATGGCATCCGTATGGGTGGAGGCACACAACATAGTGTAGCAATCACATACACACATTCACACAATGAAGATAGCCACAGGGGCTGTGCATATGGAAACACATAAACAGTTGCTAATAGATGTATGAGTAACCCTACATATCCACTTGTATATACTATAGTGCTGCATACACATGCAATGCTCCACATACATTATATAGCTGGGACATAACACACATCATCTTACAAGTAATCTTGCAAATGCCTTCATGGGTGGTGGGATAACCCACCAGATATAGCAATTGGTCTTGTCTACTGCTCATACATACATGCACAAGTGATAGTGTGACAGACTTTGTATCAGCATGATGTGTTAGTCAGGTATGATGTCAGATGCTGGCATATTTGCCAGTACGATAACTATGACATGTTTGGCAATGATATCACAGGAATGCTCATTGTCAGGGGGCACAGGCAACATATAGTTTGCAAACATGTTAATATCCCATATACGTCTACACAGATGACTGGTATGTGTTGTATAGTGTTACATGGTGCATGTGAGACAAATGCCATTTTAACAGGGTCTTTAAAGTAATGTCGGGGTAGGGGGTCAACAGGCCTTAAAATGGTATAACCTACACACAAAACAGTCACAGGGAATAAACTTCACACACTATTACAGTTGTCAGTACTGAGATTAGAACTCCTACCTATCTATTTCCACTGTAGTATTACACAGTTATTGCACATGCCACAGAGCTTACAGGGCTGACAAGTGTATACAGTACATCTAGGATGAATAACATCAGCAAGCCTTGTAACGTAGGGCAATGGGACATGAACTAGGTAGTACATGCCTCAAAGTGGTATAACCCACACCCCCAGATGATATGAATCTTACCCAGACACACACACACACACCCACACACACACACACACACACACACACACACACACACACACACACACACACACACACACACACGTGAGTCTCACACACACAGTTTCACAATTACCAGTATTGAGATTAGAACCCCTACCTATCTAGTTATGTATACTATAGTGTTATGCAGTTATCATATGCACCGTGGAGTTTATAGGATTTAACAGTGTCACTAGGTATGTGTAAGATGATTACATCAAGAGCCCTTGTAAAGTATGGCAATGGGAAATGTACTGAGTGGGAAGGGCATCAAAATACATTACCCTACAAACATACACACTTACAAACACCCTCACACACACACACACATTTGCCAGAACTGAAAATAGAATGCCTACTTATCTAGTGATTTGCACTATACTGTTACGTAGTTATTGCATGTGCCAGGGAGCTTATAGGGCTGAGTGCTGTCCACATGTACTTCTAAGGGGAATGACATCAGCAGGACTGATAAAGTAGAGCACTAGGAGGTGTTGTGGGTGGGAAAGTTCTCAAACTACTTTATCCTACAAACATACACACCTACAAACACTTTTACAGACACACACATTTGCTGGAACTGAGAAAAGAAACCCTCCCTATCCAGTTATTTGCACTATGCTGTTACATAGTTGATGTACATCCCACAGAGCTTATAGGGCTGAAGGCTCTCCAAAGGTACCTATAAGGGGACTGACATCAGCAGAACTGATAAAGTAGGGCACTGAGAGGTGCTGTGGTTGGGAAAGTCCTCAAAATATGTCATCCTACAAACATACACACTTACCAACTCTTGCACATACACTTATCCACAGACATTTGCTGGACCTGAGAGTAGAACCCCTGCCTATCTAGTTATTTGTACTATAGTGTTACACAGTTATCGCCCGCACTATAGAGCTTACAGGCTGACAACTTCCCAAAGGTGCTTCTAAGGGGACTGACATTGGCAAGGCTGCTAAAGTAGGGCACTGGGTGGGAAAGTCCTCAAAATATTTCATCCTACAAACATACACACCTACAAACACTTGCACATACACTTATACACACGCACACACACACACACACACACACACACACACACACACACACGCACATTTGCTGGACCTGAGAGTAGAACCCCTGCCTATCTAGTTATTTGTACTATAGTGTTACACAGTTATCTCATGCGCTACAGATCTAGAAACTACCCAAAGGTGCTTCTAAGGGGAATTACATCAGCAGGACTGCTAAAGTAGGGCACTGGGAAGTGTTGTGGGTCGGAAGGTCCTCAAAATACGTAATCCTATACACATACACACTTACACACACTTGTATACTCACAAACATTTGCCAGAACTGGGAATGGAACCCCTGCCTATCTAATCATTTTTACTATACTGTTACATAGTTATTGAACACACCACAGAGCTTATAGGGCTGGAGTTGTGCAAAGGTACTTCTAAGGGGAATGACATCTGCAGCACTGCTAAAGTGGGACATTGGGAAGTGTTGTGGATGAACATGGCCTAAAACTGTTTCACCTACAAAAAAAACACACACTCCCTCATTCTCACACACACACTCTCCTACACACACTTACATTTGTTAGGACTGAGATAAGAACCCCTACCTATCTTATGTGTACTATATAGTGTTACGCAGTTATTGCACACATTACAGAGCCTATAGGGCTGATAGGTGTCCAATGTTACTTCTAAGGTGAATGACAGCAGCAGATCTTGTGAAGTAGGGCAATGAGAAGTGTACTGAGTGGGAACAGTCTCCTAATACTTAGACCTACAGACCCACACACAAAGGCAGGTGATATGATATTATAATCCCCACCTCAGTACTATTAAACAATGGGGCTCACCTTTTATGCTAGCATGTGTGACTGGTTACAACCGGTATGCCACTGTCCACAGAAGGACATCACTCCATGCCATTCAGGGTATCTGTGTATGTAACTCATTCTGTGTGTGTCCCCCTGTGTGTGTGTCTCTCTCTCTCTCTCTCTCTCTCTCTATATATATATATATATATATATATATATATATATATATCACTGTCTGTCTCTTACTTCCTCACATCTATGTATGTGTATGCTTGACATATTGTTATCTGTTGCCCACATATATGTCTGTGTATCACATGCAACGGATGCAGATATATCACATCTAGGCCACCTACAGTGAGCTGAGAGTAATTCTGTCTGATGAGTGTGTGTGTAGGGACAGTTAAGGTGTACATAGCTGTCTGTATGCACAGACATATATACACAATGCAGTCATATAGTCTGATGTAGGTTCCGACATGGCCTGTGATTTTCTAAGTGTAGTAGCAAGTCCAGTGTGACCTTCTATAGTGAGATCGGGTCTCCATTCCAGAGATAGGTGTACTCCAGTCCAGGGTTTTATGTGCTACAACCATATCTCTCAGGAGTACACAGGACTTTCCTAGGAGCACTGGGTTTGTTTAGCAGACATTTTCTGACATATCTGTAGTCTGACACTGCAGGGGATTGTGTCATTACCCCATGACCAACATCCTCAGATCATCGCAGTACTTTATCAGAGGAATACTAGTTGTATGATGCATAGACCAACATTATGAGCCCAGTTATGTACATTCTTGCCCAACAAGGCCAGTTGGGAGGTGTGGCTACAACCAGTTGACTGATGATGTTGTGTAAACAGTCCAGCAACTTCATGGCACACTGACTGAGGATCTCCTGGTTGTGTGGTATCTTTCTTACTTGAGATGTCATATCCTGGTGCATCCATACCTCTCAACTGTACATTTTTTGGCAGATTGTCCAGGCGTTTGCTTAGAGGTTTCATCCAGTCTACATAAACTTGTATTTTCATGGCAAGTTAGTTACTGTACATTTTTTGGCAGATTGTCCAGGCGTTTGCCTAGAGGTTTCATCCAGTCTACACAAACTCATATTTTTATGGCAAGTTAGTTGTATATAATTGAAGACTGATGTTACAAAATCATGACAGACATTACTGTTTCAGACTACATAACCTTGAGGCAATTTCCGCTAATGCAAACTCCTTATCTTACCAACTTTCTCAGTATGTAAGGGCGATATTTGCAACACACGCCTATCATTGTGCCTTTGTACCACTTTTATTTCTAACCTTGTCCAGATGTCTTGCTGTCAGAGGTTGGGAGGTATGGATGTGGGTAAAGAGAGCATTCTACTGTGCAGACATTTCCATTATATGTGTAGTATATTCCACATAGTACTGTGACTTCCAGGTATGTCAGTGGTAGAGCAGTAGGTGAAGCTGACATGCATAATAGTTGGCACTGCAGTTATCTGTACATGGCCCTTTCAAAGACAGCACTGTACCTAGGCCACTACAACACAACAGCCCGGAGTAAGTGCTGGCCAGATCCTGACAGTATTAACCACACATACACATAGCTCATTGACCCCTGCATATTGTGGACATGCAACATGTTTTCATGGCCTGGCAAAGTGTGCACTGTTATTTCCCTGCAACATACATGTTACTGCATTTCAGTGGGAATATGTATGGGGGCACAGATGTCAACTGATGACAGACTGTGCTGTTTGCTTTAAATTTTGGTTTTATTTAGCATAGTATTATGCCCTTTCTTGGAGTCTTGAGGCATATCACTACAGTCCACAGGTCAGACTGTAATGGCATATATTTGCATTTCAGACTTCTTACTATTCAGAGACTTACTGCAAGTGCAAGACCTGCTATGCTATCACTGTGTAAGTCTGTAGGGGGTATTTCATCATTGTCCCCATTTGTGGGCCTTTGACAGATGTTTATGGTTTTCTATGGCTGATTTGCTGGGTGAGGGTGAGGGGTGAGTATGGAACATGCACATTGACATCCATGCATGTGACCTATGACTACCCAGTTTGTTAGCCCCCCCCCCCCCCACAATGCTGCAGTAAGAATTGTTACCTGGGGAGTACTGCATTCTCTGGAGAAGCCAGTATTGGGCAGACATTTCCTGGTATCCCACATAGCCATCATATGTCTGCTGCTATCCCAGTAGGTCACCCCATTCTCTTGCATGCATGCAGCAATACCAGAGATATGCTACCAGAACATAATCCATTCATTTATTGTTAAGAAGACTGACTTAGCTTGTGCCTATGGCAGTTGTGAGGACAGTACTTGAGGGCTGCCTATGTTGGATGCACACAGTACACTACCTATACATGGTAAATTACAGGTAGTGTGATGTGTGTGTGTCATCCATTTTACTGTGTGTGTAAGTCGGTGAGAGGTGTCAATCTCTGGGTCCCTACAGTGTCAGTGTGTGTGCTATGAGTTGCCTCTTTGCCAAGGCCAGGACAAATTGGGCATGCCTCCATCTGCCTACAGGATGTGGCTCAGGGGGTTCCTCCTCTGAGTCCCTCTGTTTCTGTGTGGAGCTTGGCATTGGTGGGGGTGCTGTGTGGCCCTTCTCCATACTGTTCCTGCTGCAGCTGTTTCTGCAGGATCATATTGTGTAGCATGGCACATACTATGAACATTTGTGCACATGTGGCTGGAGAGTACTGCAAGGCTCCACCAGATGTTTCAAGGCAACGGAACCGTGACTTGAGCATCCCGAACACATGCTCTATAATGATCCTGGCTTGTGCGTGTGCCTCATTATGGTGTTCTTGATTGGGTGTGTGTGCATTTCTGATGGGTGTCATCATCCACAGCTCCAGTAGATAGCCAGCATCCCCCACCAGATAGCCATACAGTGTGTTCCCACTGGCAAATGCCTGGTACAGATGATGAATGCCAGATGTGGGAGTTGTGATAGCTTCCAGGGCTGCCAGCACACACATTCATGCACGTGATCTGGCAGTTAAAGGAGGGGAAGCCCTTGCGGTTTGTGTAGACCCTACCCTGTTCACCGGGTGGTGCTTTGATGTGGATGTGCGTGTAGTCTACCTCACCCTGTACCTCCGGGTAGTCTGCTAGATGGTGGAAGAGATGCAAATTGCTGGTCCTCTCCTCACGGGTGTTGGGGAAATAAATGTGCTCACTGGCATGTGGTAGCTTGCCATCCAGGAACTGGTAGAGTACCCTGGATGCAGATGCCTATGAGACCCCCATCATGTCCCCAGTAGGTCTTTGGAAAGTACCTGTAGCTAGTATGTAGCTAGTATTCTTAAGGCTACACATACCTTGGCATCCACTGGGATGAGTTCTCCTCTGTTGGCTCTTGGTCTGAGTCGAGGCCAGCACAGCTCAATGATTTGCTGAAGTATATCTCTGTCTACCCTGTAGTACTCTACTATCTACAGATCATGTAGTCCCTGGTAGGATACCCTGGGTCTGAACACTCTTCTCCTCCTCTTCAGTGTAGGGCAGTAATCAGCATAACCCTCCTCACTGCCCTCAGCCTCTAGCACATACTGATGGATCAAAGCAATGGCAGCCACTAACATTTTTTTTGGTTAAAATCCCCCCCCCCATGTGTACACCAGTGGTGCAGAGTTTCTGGGAAAAAAACAGACTGAAAGGTGTTTGCACAGTTTATACTGTTGTGCTGCAGATGCTGCCTGTGTGATTGGTTGGCTATAACACATTCCACATGCTTGCTATTTTATTTGTACTTCATTGCTTTTATTGTATTTCCCATTTTTTTATTTTTCCCTTCCCATTTCTGACCCTTTTAAGCCCTGAGGTGCACCATACAAACCTGATGCCAAATGTAAACACTTCTGCTATTTTATTTTTTGTTTGTTTTTTTTAAGATCCCAGTGTGCACCGTGCAAACCCATTTATCCAAAGTAAACACTTTGCAGCAGAAATGGCCCTCCCCTGGACGTGAACATGCTCTTCATTTCATGGAATAAGTCAATACAGCCTCAGACACATCCCCTTGCTTAACTGTGCTTAGCTAAGCTCAAATGGGAGCCTTGGCACTCCAATGTGAATACACCAAGCATGACACACCCCATTTTCATGTCAGCTGCTTTTCCTGCTTACACCACTGCCTTATATCTCCTGCATGGTTAGGTGTAGCTAGAGATTGGTCTCCCATTTAGTGATCCAGTAAAATGTGCTCATTTGCATACCCCACGCCTTAGTCCCTGGTTACATCACTACACCACAGCCTTCCTCCATAGCAACCAGTGCTTATTGTTTTGATTCTGCATGCCCTAGACTATAATGACAAAATGCAGATTTCACTTAGAATTGCCTTTTCACATTTTTTTTTATTTTCGTCATGATCCCATTTGCATGCCACTGCCCTATGCTTAAACGGCTGAAATCAGCCAAAAAAAATAAACTTTTATTTTTAGAAATCTTGCAACACTTTTCCATGCCAATCTCCATATATTAGGGCATTGGCATGCCTAACTATTATAATATATGCCTTACTTTGAACTGTCATGCATCCGTTTTGATTTTTGCAGAAATATATTTGGCTAGTAGTCAAATACATTTCTGCACCTCACACTGTTCTTGCTCAGATGCCTGCCTGCCTGCTTACTGAATCACTAATTCACCTCATTTGCATGTTTATCATCAGCCGGGGGAAACTCTCAGTGTGCATATTGTTTTATGCTTTACTTCTACAATGATTACAGATATCTGGATTTAATGTACAACTTTTATTTCAAATTTTGTAGCATAAACACTGACAGAGATTTGCTAAACAAAGCAATAGTCTTACAATGAAAACAGACTTAGCATTACAGCTTCTCTACCTTTGAAACTCACATTTACTGAAACAGCATTGAAACCCACATTCAAAGAAAAAGCATCTGGCCAGTGGCAGGCTAGGTTTACCTTTGGGCTGTTTTCAAACCATAGGCCGTTTGCACATATTTTTAGGGCCATACAAAAGTTCTTTGATTCACCTTCCTAATTGTATTAATTATAATACATAATTGAATTATATCACTTGCATAATACAGCACCACTTGTTAGAGTGTTTTTTAAATTTATAGTTTTGAACATTTTTCCAGTAAGCAATGAAGCAAAACATATGAAGCAATAATGTCAAACTGCCCAATTCAGAACATTTCAACCATAAAAGGCCACTTAAACTTCTGTCATTACAATCCACCAATATCAGTCAATATACACAATTTGTACAGAAGTAAAAGTAATCTGAATAATTCCACATTAGAGATCTGAAACTGATGAAGACGTTGTTGGTAGAAAACAACTTTATATTTCAGTGTTTCATCTACAAATTCAGTGCCTGCTGCCCTTAAAGAATAAATTGCCTATGTTACATTAAAAAAATGGTAAACTAGTATATTCAAATTCAAAGTAACTTTATTGTTATTCAGCTATAACCATACCCTAGTTATAGCTGAACGAAACTCCATTCCTCCAAGCTCATTCATAAAAATTAAACATACAGCATAATACAACATATAGCAAGAAACAGCAAAACTCTTAAACATCAGAAATGAGGATCAAACCAAAAAACAGCAGCTTAAAAAAAAAACAAATGCAATACTTGGGTTACTCTCATTATCCTGCCACCAACTCCATGTGATACCATCAACATTTTAAATCAGTCCTTGTCCATCCTCATCACCACAGACCTTCCAAATGCCATCCTAGTAACATCCACAACAAAGTCTTTCCTTCTGACCCTCTTTTCATTTACAACTTTTGCAACCACCTCTACCTGCAGACCCAAATGGCCACACCCATCACCAGAACCAAAAAAACCTTCATTTCAGCACTACCAACTTTCACAGTCCACCATCCAGACCTTTACCACTGTTATCCTTCCCCAATTGCTGCATCACAGGTATCAATCCATTTACATTCCATTTTCAATACATATCCCAATGATAAACTCCTTTCCTGTACTCCACATCAGCTCAGCATACATTGCAGGCCCAACTTCCAGTGCTCCATGTTACATTCCAATAAAAAATACAATGACAACAATTATATTTAGGACATCACAAGCAATTTCCTCTGCAACAACCCCTCACTCAACAGGAAAAAGGCACAAGAAAGAAGATTCACCATATAGAAAAACGACATAAAAACAAAAAGTGCATATTGAGAGCTGGAGAGGCCGCTGCCATACAAGGTGCCGCCATCTTGCCTGAAGATTTTGCAATAGGGAATGGGTGTGAAGCTGAAAAACAAGTTCATAGTTACTAGCCATCTCATCCAAAGGAGGACATACTAAGGACTGCAGAACCCCACCTCCTTAAAATAAAACTCTACATGCTGTGGGAACAGAGCCTACAGCCCTCTGCATCAAGATGCAAGTATGCTACCTGCGGTGCTACTAACACTGCTCCAAACCTTTATACCACAATACTGATACCATTTGCTAAGCAAAACAGTTGTATATTTTAAGCAGACTTAGCATGAGCAGCAGTAAACTTTTCTTTCCTTGAAGCTCACAATTCCTTGAAAATGCACTTGAAAATAAATTCCACCAGCTAAATTTAACTAGGGCATTCCACTCTTTCTCACACACAAACACCTCCACCTCTTTGTGCAATAAATCTGGACAAAGTCTAAAATAAATAGGGGCATATTATAAATATTGCTCTCATGAACTTAGAAAATTGCTAGAACAACAGGATTTGTGTTGGTATGCATTTTTCTAAAGGATATGATGTCTAAAACTTAAATGTCTGTTATTATTTAGCAACTTCAATCCTTTTTAAGAGAAATATGGGTCAAAAATCTGGACATTCTGCAAAAACCTGGACAGCTGAGGGGTATGCTACCTCGCTCTTACACACACACACACACACACACACACACACACAC
This sequence comes from Protopterus annectens, assembly GCF_019279795.1. NCBI lineage: Eukaryota > Metazoa > Chordata > Ceratodontiformes > Protopteridae > Protopterus > Protopterus annectens. The sequence continues at coordinate 789,849,961 of NC_056734.1, forward strand.
ACACACACACACACACACACACACACACACACACCATATCTCATAATCTCTTAGCACATAAAATCTGGACAAAGCCTGTTATAAGGTTGGGGACAAAGGCACAAAACTAGGGGCACATTTAGAAAGTTGCTTGAATAACAGTATTTGTGCTATAATGCATTTTCTAAAGGAAGTTAAGTCTGAAACTCAAATATTTGTCACTATTTAGTAACTTTAATCTTTAGCTCATCCAGGTTTTTTGTCAAAAAAACCAGAATTTTTATGAGGAACTGACAAAAAATATAAGGCAAAAATCTGGACATTCTGTGAAAATCTGTACAGTTGAAAGGTATGACACACACATACTTCACCCTACCTCCTTAGAAGGTGGATAGAACAGCAAGGTTTGCATTAGTATGCATTTTCTGAGAATATGAAGTCTAAAACTCAAATGTCTGCCATTATTTTCTTACTTCAGTCCTCAATGATTTTCCAGAAAAACACAATTTTATGAGAAACAAAATGAAAATATGAGGCAAAACTCTAGATAATAGTGGGGTATGACCCCCCTTACACACATTCCTACCCCTCTCTTACTTACACAGACACACACACACACACACACACACACACACACACACACACACACACACACACACACACACACACACACGCATACACACACACACACCCACACACCTACCTTTATATACCTACTTTTTATATCCACACACCTCCTACCTATTTCTTACACAAACCCAGCTCTTAAACACACACATGCACACACCTACCTCTCACTTGTACCTTCGTCTGCAGTCCAAACATCTTCTGGAATTCAAATTCTGTGCAGGCACAGAAGATGAAGACATAAACCACTGGCTGCACAGAAGCAGAAGCATCTGGGCGACTGGACACAAATGGCGTTCTTAAAGAAGATGCCCTTAAAAAAAACTATTTTTTTTTTTTTTTTTTTTAATTAAAAGAAAATTAATCGTCAGGCCAGCCCACTTCAGTGAGGTGCAAGTGCACCCCTTGCACCTGCCTGCAGGCACTCTTGGTTGGTATATTTATGTGATGGGATGAGGTTGTGTCATTATTTCTTTATGATTCCTTGCTAACCTCAGAAGTCACTATATTATGTGTTGGAGTGGGGTCAGTGTAGTCATTATTTCTTTAACTTTCCTCACAAACGTCAGAGTAGTTCACAGAGGGTTACTATAGCTTCTATAAGAGCACTGTGCTTTCTTTAGAAGTAACAAGTTGGAAGCATTATTGTAATAATTATTTTTTTTTTATTTTCCTCAGAATCAAATGCCTGATGCATGTACTGGTGGCTATCTTTTGAGGGAGAGTAGATAAGTGTGCTGTTTATATATGTCTGGCAGCAAATGTTTGTTTGCTTGCTTGTTTGTTTCAGTTTTGTCTCAGTATGACATCAGAAGGTAAACAGAAGATGTCTATCTTTGTGGTTGGGAGGAGGTAGGTGATGAAGAGACATGCTTTATATAAATATGTCAGCAGCAGCTTGAAATATGACATTTGTGACTTAATTTTAATCCCAGTTTAATAGCAGAGGGGAAACACAAAAAAGTGAGTATCTATTTTGAGGTGGGAGGCAGGGGGCAGGTACTATTTGCAAATTTGATATATGTATCCTCACAAACATTTGTTTTCTGAGTTTATTGGAAACTGTTATTTGGTCAACTTTGGGCATTAAAATTGGACACAACTTATTTTTTTCTTTGAAATAAAATGCAAAACTGAATTTCTTTTCTGTACGCATAACTTTTGTTCAGACCATCACTGGATCAATAAGCTAGAAGAGCAGGTTTAAAATGCACCTTAGGCACTTTATATCCCCAAGACTTCTGGGTGTCTAGCATTCCCCCCACCACCACCCCAGATGCCCATATAAATTTAGTTTTTACAGGATAGCCTTGGTGAGTTATGATGTGTTGAAGGGATGTATGAAAAAGAAAAGATGAAGAGTCTTCTTTTCTTTCGGCTGTTCCCATTAGGGGTTGCCAGAGCAGATAATCTGTTTCCATTTCTTCCTGTCCCCTGCATCTTTCTCTGTCAGACCAACCACCTGCATGTCCTCACTCACCACATCCATAAACCTTATCTTAGGCCTTCCTCTTTTCCTCTTACCTGGCAGCTTCAGCCTTAGCATCCTTTTCCCAATATACCGAGCATCCCTCCTCAGCACATGTCCAAACCAATGTAATCTCACCTTTCTGGCTTTGTCTCCAAACCTTCCAACCTGGGCTGACGCCCTAATATACTGATTCCTAATCCTGTCCACCCTCGTCACACCCAGTGCAAATCTTAACATCTTTAACTCTGCCACATCCAGCTCTGATTCCTGCCTTTTTGTCAGTGCCACTGTCTCCAACCCATATAACATAGCTGGTCCCACTACCATACTGTAGACCTTCCCTTTCGCTGACTTTCATTAATAAGTCATGGTTTTCAAGAGTTTATGGCATCATTGCATGAAAAGGCTGTTTAAAAACACTCTGAAATGGATCTCAGAGTATCTAGAAATCACATGGGTTCTGGGAGACTACTTGCCCCCTGACCCTGACTTAATATTATTTCCAATGTAGTTATTACAGTGTAGTCCGAGTCAGTTTGAATGTGCTGAAATGAGCAGGAAAAAAACTAGAAGATTAAAACTAAGGGGAGAATTTAATAAAGCCTACATGGACTTTTTTTCCCTTGTGAACATCGTGGCACACTACTTACATGAAAGTAAGCAGGTGTGTGATGCAGTAAACAGAGCTGAGTGCATGCAAATGAGGGCGGTAGAGTGATCCAGCAAGCAGATAGGCAGTCCTACAGACTCTATGTTGGTGTTCGCAGTGTACTTGGAAAAATACTGTATACAGGATGTAAAACAGATAACAGGGGCTGTAAAAATGCAGGTAGATGGGCAGAAGTAACATAGCAGACACAGATGTGTGCAAAACTATCCATCATGTGTCCAAAACTGTATGGATAATAATTTAAAATAATTTATTTTTAATAATCTGTGTATGTTTGCACGGCACACCACAGTGCACAGACATGCGGCTATAAAAAAAAAATTAAAAAGTTCAAAAACTAAATTTATTAGTATGTGACAGTAATGTATTAGAGGACCCTGCGTGGAGCATCTACATTGGTGGAATGGTGCTGTTGCTAATGAGGCAGGGCCTGGAACTGTGTAGTTCCCAGGTTGTGTGCACGGATCTCTACACAAATGAGCTGGAGTTACTGAATAGCACATATGGGTATCCATGTCAGCAGATCCTACCCGTGTAGTCACAGAACTCTGTTGTGTTACAAGAAGGGGTAGCTGACATCAAAGGGGGTGTGTCTGAGGATGTGTAAGCTCATTGGAGCTTGGCAGCACCTGTTTGCGAGGTGTGGCACTCTGCTGAGCAGGGGGGTGTGCACAGTGTCTGCTAAGCTTTGTTTACCTTTGGGGTGCATGTTTCTTCATGTTTGAGTGTGTTTGTGTGGCGCACCACCATGCTGAGCATGACCTTTCATGGGGGCGTATACACTGAGTGCTAACCACTGTTTACCTTTGTATGGCATGTCTGCATGGTGTGCTGCAGTACTAAGCAAAGAAGGCTGTCCAAAAAAAAAAATTGGTTGAGAAAGGCAATGATATCTTAATTGCTGATGACACCTGTTTCACTTAAACTAGGGCCATTAACAGTCCTTAATGATGTAGTTGGCAACCTCCACCCCCCCAACACAAACCAAATGACACATAGCCCACAAACTCAGTGTGCCACTCAACCACAGCCCATAAGGCATAACAACGTACCCAGCACTCTAGTCATAGGTGACTCTAAAGTCAGGCACACTCAAGTTCCACTCACCAGGCTAAACAAGGAGAAAGCTACTGTCAGCTGCCTGTCAGGTTCCAGGATCTGCCACATAATGCACCCACTCAGTTCACTCCACAGCAAGTACAAATATGACTCTGTCATTGTCCATGTTGGTGTGAATAGCCTGCGACATTCCTCCCTGGACTACATGAAAAGAGACATGGAGGAGCTCTCTGATCTTGTAGCCCATGCCGGTATGACCCCTGCCCTCAGTAGCATTATGCCATCACCGAGAATGATACCACAGTACAAGGACAAAATGATTGACTTCAACAATTGGCTATGCTTCTGGTGTCATTCTAAGGGGAACCAGTATCTGTCTGCCTGGGATGACATGATTGACAGACCACGATGCTTTGCCAGAGATGGCCTGCACCTGTCACCCTTGGGATTACGGATACTGGCTAAGGCTCTTGCCACCCCTATAGTGCCTTTTTTTAGGCAAGGTTCAAATGACAAATTTACCACCATAACAGGTACAAGAAAGCAAAATCTGAGGGTAATCCTACTCAGTACTAGAACTCTAAACCTCAAAATGCACTCACTCGTGGCACTCCTTAAAATGGAGAACATCACAATCTGTACAGTGACAGAGACCTGGTTCAAGGCTCCAGAGAGCACCCCTGCATTATCAGGCTATAATTCATACCACACCTTTTGGCCACCTAACCTGGACGAAACACTAAAGGTGGAGGTGTGTCCATATTCATTAAGGATATCCACACCTCCCGGCTAGTTGCTCAGCATAATGCATCTGAGATTATCCAAGTGCAACTAACTCTGGGCATGACTGCAATCCAAATTGTAGCTTGCTACAGATCCTCCACCATGCCCCAAGACTCCCACTCCTCATTTCTTGATACACTGGAAAATATTAGGGTACAACCCAACACCCTAATAATGGGCGATTTCAGCTACTCCACCATTAACTGGGAAAACTACTCATGTACCAACTCTTTTGCTCAACGTTTTCTGGAGTTCATAAATTCCAGTGCCTTGGATCAACTTATCCACACTCCCACCAGGGCAGCAAAATCCTATACCTGGTCATTACCAACATGGGCGACCGGTACTCCACACCAAAGGTCAATTCCTCATTGGTCAGATCCGACCACAGGCTAATCACACTAGACATCAACATCCAGACCCCACCCCCCATTAGGGAAACCACTGTAAAAAATTTCTCCAAAGCCAACTTCACACTTAAGTGGCAAACTTCACAACACCCATGCAGATGGACAATAGAGGTACGACTGTTGGATCTTACACAAATGCACTTTATAAGCACTTACACGAGTGCATGGATCATGCTATCCCTAACAGAACCAAGATGCTATCCCCCCCAAAAAAGGAATCCAATCTGGTGGTCCCTGCCATAAACAAACTCTACAACAGAAGAAAGAAACTGTTGCAAAAAAGGGTAAAATCCCATGATTGGAGGAACTCCCTGGTCAGCCTCAGTAAGAAGCTGAGATCACTCATAAAATCCTCCAAAGCTAGTCAAGAAAACAAAATCACCACTGGTTCTAAAGTCAACCACAAAACATTCTATAGCTATGTCAAAAATCTTAATGGCAACACTCAGATCTGTTCTGAGTTACAGCACAATGGCACTAAATATAAAGAACCAACTGATATTGCCAACATCTTGGCAGACAGGTTCAGTGCTAACTTTACCCCTCTCTCACCTCCTAAAGGGCCCATCTCTATACTGAAGAATGCAAAGTTCCTGTAATCACGGCTGCATAGGTAAAAAACACACTCTCCAAAACTAAGAACACAGCATCCATGGGACCTGACAACATCCCAGGCTGCATTCTACATGAACTACAGAATGAACTGGCACCCCCCCCCCAAGTACCATGTTCAATCATAGCCTCACCTCAGGCTTTGTGCCCACTGAATGGTGCACAGTGACAGTTATCCCACTCCACAAAGGAGGAGCCACCAAGGACCCTGGGAACTACCACCCCATTAGCCTGACGAGCCTGGTCTGCAAGGCCATAGAACGTATCATCATGGAACTTATAAACAAAGACATTGGTCATTTCCAAACTCTGGACCCCACCTAGTTCAGGTTTGTAAAAGGCAGATCATGTCTCCTAAACCTGATAGACTTCTTTGAAGCAGACACCAAAGCCGTAGATGAGGGTAAGGTGGTTCACACAGCCTATCTAGATCTCGCCAAGGTATTCGACACCATCCCCCACTTTGGAATTATAGATAAACTCACTAAACTAGGTATAAATCCCTATGTGACAAGACAGGTTACCAACTGGCTCACTGACAGAACCCACACTGTGAAAGTATCAGACTCCAAATCCAGCTTCAGACCAGTGACAAGTGGAGTACCACAGGGTTCAGTCCTGAGTCCTCTCTTGTTTGGTATCTACTTCTCTGAAGTACAGGCTAACACAGAAGGTCTTTGGCTAATGAAGTTTGCAGATGACTGCAAACTAGGAGCCATAATCGAAACTCCTAATGATGTGGACATCCTAAAAAAGGGCCGCACAGAGACAGTTGCCTGGTGTCAAAGCCATGGCCTCAAGCTCAATGCCAAAAAGTGCATTGTCATCCCCTTTGGTAAAAACTCTGTACCAATGAACTACCCCATAGGTGGTAGTTTACTTAACACTGAAAGTGTGATAAGAGACCTTGGGACACAGGTGGACAGTAGTCTCTCCTTTGATAATCACATCGCCACAGTAGTGAGGAAATCCTTCTACATGGCACACCTCATCACAAAAGGTTTCTCATCCAGGAAAAAAGAGGTCATTGTTGCCCTCTACTTGTCACTCATTAGACCCATTATAGAGTACAATGCCCCTTTTGGTATGTACCTCACAAGACATCTACAACAACTGGAAAGTTCGCAGAAATACCTCACAAAGAGGATTACTGGCCTCAAACAGATGACCTACACAGACCGTCTCAAAAAACTTCAGCTTTACTCCATTGCATATCGCCTACTCAGAGGAGATCTATGCCTAAAATACAAAGCTATGGCAAACCCAGAGCTGTTGGACATGCTCCACTTAAAGAAATCCCAATCCCTCTGAGCTACACGCTCTAGGGACCAAACCTTGTCACCACAATAAACAGAACATGGTGGAGGGATAGATTCCTGTCCCAGAGACTTCCCATACTCTGGAACAAACTACCTATCTATATCAAACAAAGCTCCTCATTAGCACTCTTCAAGAAAAATCTTGATGATTGGATGGGAAATAAGAAATTCACCCCGGGGTTCACTTCTGTGGCTCTGCTTGACAGGGGCACAGGAAAATAATTTTCTTGGGTGGCGAAATTCTAGGTACCTTTTTTGACTAGGCTTATATAGGCCCTAGGGCCAATAGCCTAGTACCAATCTATGAACCTAGAAAGCATCATAGGTAACCAATCACAAATGCTGCACCTATAGCAGAGCACTATAAAGGATACATACACCCAACAATCTGATTTCACCCCCATACTCTGCACCAGTGGATACAGACTTGGGATTTTTAACTGAAAAAATGCTAGGGCTGCTGCAGATCTACTACATATATATGCTAGATGCTGAGGTCAGTGCTGCTGCTGCTGACAATAGGCCTAGACTGAGAAGAAGAGTGCTCAGGCCCAGAGTAACCTTCCAGGAGCTACATGAGCTGGAAATTGTAGAGCGCTACAGGATGGACAGGGACATACTACAAGAACTCACTGAGTTCTGCTGCCCTCAACTCAGACCCAGAGCCAACAAAGGGGAACTAGGGTTGCCACCTTTTCAAATGGCCAAAGTGGGACATTTTCAGGACAAACATCAGATTTTACAGGCCGACACATACCCATGGTCAGTACAAAGGATATAACTTAACGTTTTTGCCTAAATAAAAGCTTATTCTTGCAGAATTTTAGTTGCTTATTCTGTTTCCTATAACATTTAGGTATTTTAGATAAAGAATAACTGTTTTATGCAACTATTACATAAAATGTAGGACATAATTATGTCCTACAATCTCAGGACATTTGCCATTTTTATTTTTGTCAGGACACAACTGCCCAAAGAGGGATTGTCCCTCACAAAGTGGGACAAGTGGTAACCCTAAGGGGAACCCATCCCAGTGGAAACAAAGGTATGTGCAGCTCTTAGGATACTAGCTACAGGTACTTTCCAAAGACCAACTGGGGAAATGATGTGAGTCTCACAGGCATCAGCATCCAGGGTACTCCACCAGTTCATGGATGCCATGCTACCACATGACAGTGAGCACATTTATTTTCTCCTCACTCTTGAGGCGTGGGCTAGCAGTATGCAACACTTCTACCATATAGTATACTACCCTAATGTACTGGGTGTCATAGATTGCACTCATGTATACATCAAGCACCACCCAGTGAGGAGGGCAGAATCTATGTAAATCACAAGGGGTATCATTCCATCAACAGCCAGGTCATGTGCAATGCCCAGGGCATTATCAAGAATGTGTGTGCTGGCAGCCGTGGCAGTTATCACAGCTCCCATATTTCGTACACATCACAGCTGTACTAGATATTTGCTGGGGGGGGGGCATCCCGCACGTCCATTTACTGAGGGATGCTGGCTACACACTGGAACTGTGGATGATAACACCCATCAGAGATGCACACACATCCACCAAAGAATGTCATAATGAGGCATACGCATAAACTAGGAACATCTTGGAGCGTGTGTTTGGGCTGCTAAAGTCATGATTCCTCTGCCTCACTATATCTGGTGGAACACTGCAGTACTCTCCAGCTACATGTGCATAGGTTTTCACAGTATGTGCCATGCTACACAATATGATCCTGCAAAAACAGCTGCAGCAGTATCAACAAAGAGAGGGGGTACACAGCCCCCCACCAGTACCTAGGTCCTCACTGTCACACCCACAGAGGGACTCAGAGATGGAAATCCCTGAGGTTGTCCCTGTAGGCAGATGTAGTTGTGCCCAGCATGCTGTGGCCTTGGCCAAGAGACAATGCAAAGCATATGCACTGACAACCAAGATCCTAGGGACTGACACCTTACTCTAACTTGCATACATATTAGTAAAAATGATGCCAGCCAGCCCACACAACCTGTAGCTAACCATGCATTTGCTGTGTACTGCATGCATCAGACAGAGACAGTCCTGAACTACAGATTTGTCAGCTGTTGCATTCGCAAGGTAAGTCACTCACCTATCACCATTTGTAAGGGGTACTAGAATATGGTAGCATATGTATGGACCTGCCGCATGTATGCAAGGGAATATCCTGGGGTACTGGGCTACTTGGTGAGATCTAACAGCCACTTGGGACAACAGGTACTCTGTCCAATATTATTTGCTCCATAATATGCACTAGGTGACATTGCTGAGAAATTCACTACATTATATATAACCACCAAACAAACATAAATCGTAAAAACCACAAAAATGAGAAGGCCAGAAGTATGTCTAAGCAGTACACATTATTAAAACAAAAAATTAATTCAAATCTCTAGCTCCTCAGCTACATAAACTTTTTACAGAATATAATCCCACACTGTTCCATATACTCCTTAAATATGCCCCCATTAAATCAATTAAATAATTAATCACTAATTCAATAAAAAACATTTAAAAAAAAACATTCACAAAAAGGATTTCCAATTGCATTCCCTATTAAGACCTATGGGGAAAAGAGTATTAAACTTTAAAATGAAAATAGATTCTTTTCTTCTTAATTGATTTTTCATACCACACAAAAATATATATTCATTTAGTACTTGTTCCAAAACAGTTAGTTGCAGCCCAGATGGATCCCCATTATGAATTTTTTGAAAATGCATATCTACAGGACTAACTTCACTACCTTTTTTATGTCCCTCACATGCACTTTTAACCTTATAGAAAAACTTCTCTTACTTTCACCTATGTAAACATTTCCACAGGGGCATCTAAGTCCATATATAACCCCTTCACTCCCACAATTAAAATGACCCTGTTCTTGAAATCTTTTACCATTAATTTGGGAAAACTTCTAACTACAAATTTGCATCCTGCACATTTTCCACAGGGAAAAGTGCCCTTTTGAACCATTTCATTATTTCTTGTTACCATGGGCATACAAAACCTCCCATGTGCTACAAAATTTTTTATGCTTCTCCCTGTCATATATGAACACCTCAGTTTTCTATTACATACAAACTCTCCAAAATACCCAAAAATATTTAACCAAACCAGTAAGTTTCTCTGAGAACAGGGTAAATTTTGTGACAAAATAAATAAAATCCTGCATTATATTTCTTTCATGCATACCATTACTTCCTATATACTCCTGTTGATGGAACCTTACATTTTTTATATTTATTTTCTTAACAGCTTCCTTAATTAATTCACTTCTATATCCTCTGCCAGTGAACATCTTAGTTGTTTTATCCAGTTCTTGTTTATACTAATTTATATCACAACACAATCTTCTTATTCTCACAAACTCATCATAGGGCATTGACTCCATAGTATGGGGGGATGACAACTCATACCATGCATAATATAATCATGTTGTTCAAACTTTCTATATATTTTAGTCTTAATATTACCATCATTCATCCATTCGATTGTTATATCTAAATAATTCACTGCATTATTCAACGAAGATGGAAAACAGTAAGGTTGCATGACAGTCACACAACTGTCTATGCCAGCAGAGCATGGGCTGGTCGTCCCTCACCCCCATCTCATTAGTGTACCCATAAAACCACTGTAACAGTGTCTGCAATGATGTATCAGCAGACCAGCCAATTCCAGGGCTGTGACCTAGAACCTGATCACACGATGTATATCCCATGTAACACAGAAGTGACAGTGTATGTCTATATGCTGTTGATTGTGTGAGGAATGATACCTCTCTGCCTGGTGGCTGGTGTGGCTCACTGGACTAGGGATGTTAGTATATGTGATAATGTTGATGATTTGAATCTGGCAGCATGTATGGTGGCATCCCACAGACTGTCATACCCCTCAATCTGTTACTGCAAGAAAGATGGACAAAGTCAGACAGAATTGGGGAACAAAGGGCCAAACCTACAGACAGACATTACACATGCCCTTATTAACCTAGAGGGTGATCAGCATAACAGTAGGTTGCAACAGAACAAAACAGCTGCAGGATGCAAAGGTCGTCACTTACATGTGTGAGTAGTAAGTATAATTCAGTGACTGCATTATACAATATTTTACCAGAACACCACAAATGTATTAGGAACAGACCAGACATATGGGGCAAAATGCTGGATATTCTGCAAAAACATGTACAGTGACAGGTATGCAGACTGTCACCTTGTGTGTTGTAACATTATGTACCCCTATCACATATTAAGTACAGCACACAGCCGGAGAATGCCTTGGGCAATTGTAGAGAAGTGCTGTACTGCAGAAACAGGTGCATCAACCAATGTCTGCAGCACACAAAATCCAGGATCGGAGTACAGGTAACTCTGGCCTGGAGTCACCTTGTAAGCACCGTCAGTCCCACTGGGCATGCTCCTACCCTTGGCTAACTTGAATGCAAGTCTGTTGCCTCTTCCTCACAAAGACCTGCTATGTAGAAATACGTCTGTACATACAGACAGCTACATATACATATCTGTGTGTCCTATCCCCCTCACACATGATTAGTGTATCTATTGGTATGTATCACATATGCATATGATGCTGATATATGTGTATATATACACACACACACATATATATATAAAGCTATATAATTATATAAATTACAATAATATATAGACTTTCCACATATATCTAACACAGTTGCATAACATACACACACAGCACCATTTAAATTGACATCACTGTTATACACATTTATATATGTATGAATGTCCCCACATACCCTCAGAATGTTGAGGTTATCTGAACTTGCACATTACAACAGTAGTCTGAAGGAACCAGACCAAGGCCGCAACAGTACATAATCCATTCACCCACAGACCACTGTGCCTGCAGAATGTCACCTTGTAGACAGGCATAGGTGAGCAGGTATTGTATTGTACAATGATTTCAATGCATATCTTGGACAGGCCATATTGTCCCTGGCCACATGTTTGCCCATCTAACTGCAGCCAGCAATTTATGGCCATACTGCTAACTGTATACACATAGCAGGAATGGTGATAGGTATCCCACTGCTAGGACACTAGATACAATAACTGTACCAAGCAATATCACTCCACAGACCACACATGTTGTCTAACACAAGGCTACTTTGCATACTCCACAAGTACTGTGCCTGCAATCACATATGCAACAGATGTAACCTGTGGTGCATACAGTAAGTACTGTAATCTGTAGTGTGTAGCAGTAGATAGGGAGGGGTTCTAATCTCACATTAGCCAACTGTGTGTATGTGTGTGTGTGTGTGTCTGTGTGTGCCTTTGTGTGTGTGTGTGTGTGTGTGTGTGTGTGTGTGTGTGTGTGTGTGTGTGTGCATGTGTACATGTGCATAAATATATCCCCATGCAGCACTATGGACAAGCCCCTATGGGCTATCTCTGCACAATGGTTATGCATTTTATGGGCCTGTGACTAGCTGCTGGTCTCTACATTGCTACCCTCTACAAGGCCTACTCATGTCTGGCCCTGTGACTAGCTACTGGCCTCTACATTGTCCTCTTCTACAAGGCGTGCAGATGTCATCCACCTTAAGAGCACTGGCTAACAGTCTAATATCAGATAAACTCTGTGGTGCATAAGATAAGTACTGTGAACTATAATGTGTAATAGTAGATAGGTAGGGGTTTTAGACTCACAGCAGCCAACTGTGTGTTTGTGTGTATAAATATATCCCTGTGCAGTGCTACAGACATGCTCTTATGGGCTGTCCACGTGCAATGGTTATGCACGTTTTGGCTCAGTGACTAGATGCTGGCCCTAAATTGCCCTCCTATACATAATCATAACTAATGTGCACCACCTGACTCGGACACAGGGTATTTGTAAATGTGTCAACTCCATCACAACACCTTCTAGATTTGTAAGTGCAGATAACCCACTTGACAGATAGCAAGGGTAGCAGACTTTATCACAAAGTATGAATGCATGAATGCGCTGACTGCCCCCATTGTCCCTGATAGACTGTTCTACACATATACATCTAGGGACCCATGCACATATACTGCCGTACCTTGCTGGCGTGATATTTCCGCTGTACTGACATGCCATCCTGTGCCACTGTATTGCCACCATTTGTCCATAGTGTATCCCCTCAAACTACTTGAACAGAAACATACACAGGTCCATGACACAACTGTCATTCTGTAACTCTACTGACAGTCCAACATCATGCAACAAAGATACACAAAGTGTGATGTGTAGTCATGACACGTGCCAGCTTACACTACCTGTTGTGGCCCACAAGTGGCATGGCAAAACAATACTGCACTACACAAGTACATGTCAAGTAATATAGACACCCTGTGCATCAGACACATAGTAACATTTCCCTGCATCAATGGCATAGATGGCAGGGATGAGGCACAGGTATCATCGCATGCACAGGGTGAGGTGTGGGGATGCCGGAGGCCTAGGCTGTGCCAAACAGTTGACAGCATGTGTATGAGTAAGGAAGGGGTGCAGGTTAGATGGGCCATGGAGAGGTGTAGCATTTGTCTGTAGGTGACCTGCATGTGACAGTGGTGTTTGAGTGTGAGCATGTACACAGTCAAGTCCAGTGGCAACCCTACATGTGCATATGTTTGACAGCTGTGGACCATATATGGTAGAGTGGACAGTTCACCATCTCCAGCCATGAGCATGGGAACTGGCTCTGCCAGGAGTAGCAGTGGCACCACCATGCCCAAGGTCAGATGGGGTGCATCTACCTGACAGTGACTGCAAAATGCTGGGGCTGCTTCCCCCAGAGCAACACCCAGGACCACGTGCCCATGCCTGCCACATCATGGTGTGGACAGCACACTTTCCTCTGTAGTGCTGGAGGTATTGCCACTATGGGAATGTGACTTTTGCACAGCCATGTGGACTTTCAGGAGATGGTCTTGCTGACCTACATCCATGTGTCCAATGTCCAACTCCAGCAAGATGTTCCAGCACAGACAATGTGTGGTCCAAGACAGACACTGTCTCAACCCACCATCTGTCCACTGCATCAGTGAATCATGACTGGGTACCCCCAGTGCAGTAGAGGCAGTCACAGATGTCAGACAGTGCTGCATCCATAACCCTAAGAATCCATCTAATGCTGTGTTTAGAAAATGCCTGTGCCTCCATGATAGCCCAAAACATGCTCTGAGTGACCTGTGATGTGATACCTGCAACAGGTGGTTGAAGGACAGCAGTCCTCCTATGAGCACCCCCTGTCAATCTACCTGTGTGGGACCTCGCCAGTTCTCTGGCTATGGCCAGTGGCTATGCTCATTGATGCTATAGTTGTCACACTGTCCATTTCAGTGTCACCACCCTCTGACTGTCCAATATGTGCAGCCTCTGGGGACTGGGTATGTGTGGGCATACTGACTGTGTGCAGTGACAATGGGGGAAGAAGACGGATGACAACTGCTTGGACAGATTCAGCCCCTGACAACTCCATCTGTACCTCACTATGGCCACTATCATCATTGGAGTCCAATGAGACACTGACATCAGGTTGTGAGCGGGCCAAACTCCAACTCCCCTGGTCACCTGTGAAAACCAAGGCAAAAGCAGTATATTACTACCTGCACCTTTGTGTAGTAATCCACGCAGACTCATACAAATGAGGATCCACAACTGCATTACCAGTTTCACATCTTCTCATCTCCGCTTTCATGCACAACAGATAACCTCACACCAGTATACACAGACAAGTCCAGCCCCTTATACCATGCACTTCAGCAACATCCAGGTAAAGTTGCCAGTACAATCTGCTTGTAAGATATACACTATATGTGATAGAACTATACACACAATGCAGTATACCTATCTTGAGAATGATATTCCAGTACTGGTGTCACTTCCTCAGGTATGTAGTATCTCCCTTTTGTGTTTGAGCAGACATCTTGGAGTAATTTCTTCATGTACACCAGGCTGTGTAGCCGCTCAGAACTATAAGTGCAAACATGTCAATGGTCGTTCAAATACACACTTGTGACTAACCAGTCTATGAACTGTAGCTAACTGTTCCAGAATGGAACATACAAATATTCTACTCTGGCTAAACACAACATTTGTACATAGGGAAATATGGCAGCCCTTAACGTTCATAGGGTATATATATGATCCATAAAAACAGTATCACACATCAGGTACAGGACCATAGATTTGGGCCACACCTGAAGGACCTATGAAAAGGTAAGGGAGAGATATTGTCAGAATCACCAAAGGTTGCAGCACTACAAGGTAATATGTGCATATATTCACATGTACAGTAGCTACTGTGATACTGGCTGTATTGCTGAAATTCTGAGTATGTGTGCACAACTGAGGGTAAACCCCAACTCCCCCCATGCAGATAGACCTAACACCCATGTACAGCCTGCCACAATGACTGATACAGTATTACACTGGTGAACACAGTAAACTTATCTGGACACTCCTCTGCTGTGGACACTGTGGCACACACCTCCACAACGTATGGTGTGATGGATGCTTGGTAGCTGTCATGTGTTCCTAGGTTCTTCAAGAATTCTTCTGTGGCTGACAGCGGTTATTCTGTTGCAGGCCCTCCACTGGAGGTGGCATGATCCCTGGCAATAGCAGATGCCCTTCTTCGTGCAGCATTCAGCATGTCTGTAGCCCAGTGCTGGACCTGATCATAGGTCTTGTCCAGTTGGCCAATCTGACTGACATCCCACACAAGGTCTGCCCACAATCCTGCCAACTGCTCCTGATTATGCCTCCCCCTGGAAACAAGATCTGATAGTACTGATTTAGCCCATCCACTATTATGTCATTCTCCACATCTGAGAAGGGGGCATGTCTTCTGTGGTACATGGTTCCTGAAAGACAGCAAAAGGGGAACATATTACAGAACCAGATACATAGACGTCCACAATGTACAGATTCAGCACACCAGTAATAACCTGCACTATCCACTGCTCCCTCACATGTCATACCCCACAGTCTGGACACCAACAAGATAGTAACAATACTGGGGTATGTCCCTGTGTGCCATGATAGAGTCTGCTGTATATTCCAACACCCAGCACTGCAGTCTACTGTGGTGTGTCCCCTATGGGCAAACTCCCACTGATATATCATATGGCCACTAGCAGACAATTAACAGTCTGCTATTGCAACAATTATATGGGGACAGTCCAGCAACACCAGTATACCACAATGACAGAAAACAATGCAAACCTGCTGTAGAATATGTTCCCTTTAGGCATCATACCTCTCAACTATACAGATGTTTGCAGAACTTCAGGATGTTTGCCTCATAGTTTTGGTCACTTTCACACAAACTTCTAGATGTATGACAAATATGTAAACACTGTCACTGAGTTTGGGCCTTGGTCCCCCCATAACTTATGGCTTTGTCCTGCTTTCATGCTGTAAGAGGTTGTCAGGTATGTTAGGCATAGCTGTCAACCAAACAGGGTCATATGTCAACAGAAATGGGGACTTAGCCAGAGTACATCAGGGACATTCAGGGACTCTTAAAATGCTAGAACTATGTATGTAAGACAATGACTGAATGAGGGAGGTGAATTGTAGTACATCGTTTGTTGTTACAGGAGTGTACACCCTTAATCATTGTCATGATGTATTATTTGTTATCTACTAGCTTTCCTACAACAACCAACCATTGTAAGAGGGAATGACAGGAACAGAGCTGAGATGTGATTGAAAATCAGGGACAGTTGAGAGGGATGCCTGTAGTTGCAGGACAGCAGAGTATCACTGACATGTCATTACCATAGATCTAAGACAGGCTTACTGTTGCAATCTCTATTCCCTATAACTCCATCCTCCCATCTGCATCCTATTATATGAAGAAATCTATTACATACCTGGTGGAGTACAATACTCCTTTTTGAACTTTGCCTCTGGTAATCTTTTGGAAATATGCTCGCCATGTGAGTTAAGTCTCATACAGACCTAGTCCCCATAAGCAGCTTTTTTAAGGTACTGTTCATTAGCAGGCAATTTCCTCTGCACCAGTCTGTGGCTTAGAATTACTAATTGTGGTCAAAATAGCTAAATTGCACTATCATTGGCCAATGACATGCCTCCACAGTGCAATATATAAGGCTTTCCTGTAGACCTGGACCCCTTTCTTAATTGTTAAGATGGACATTACTGAGGAGTGGAGAGTACAGCATTGCAGAGAGTAGGTACCATAAATGTCAACTGTAGATATTTATGGAGTATGTCCACAATTTCGCCTCATATGTGTGGTCAGTGTCCCATGACATTGTGGTCATCTGAAAGTTCACTGGCAAACATTATGGGCTGAGGTCAGTAAGGAAAGAGACACACTTGAGTGTCAAACTTTGTACCCATCAGAATATGCTTGCTAATGCAATAGCTGTTATTTTATCAACCTACTATCTTTGTAGGAGAAAACCATTACACATGTCCTTATCTGTGGGCCTTAGCCCCCCCCCCCCATTACATATGGCTGTGTACAGATCCCTTGTTCTAGGGGGTTGGGTGGTATGGTAGGTCTGTAGCAGCTACCTTTACATACAGCTGTGTACGCTACAGGCTGCAGCTGCTGCTGTAGCTTAGCACATGTAGGGAGGACTGCGGACACTTTTGAGAACAGCAAGCTGTATATGTAGCTGTGGAAGTTGTGTCAGCTCTGGCATTATGGCAGAGCCAGGGTAAGGGTACCTGGTACAGTCCAACTGTGGCATGTGATTAAGGTATGTTTGTTATGCAATGTTGCCAATAACAGAGTAGTAGGCAACATATAGTTAGTGTATACGGATATGTGCAGTGTATCCTTACCTGCAGATCTCTGACTTGCAAAACTGGGTAGCGTTCTTTAACTAGCAATAACCTGGGCAGATTAGGATTGCATGACTCAGTCATTACTTGCTGTCTTCACAAGTCATTACTTGCTGTCTTCATAATAATGTAATTGAACTGCAACACAAAACTGGATTTGAACCCAGATCTGATTGTGACAAAATATACTCCATACAAGGCATTTAATAAATAACACTACTGAATCACTGCAAAAGCATGTGTATTTGCAAGATATATGTGCACATATAAAGGCTGTGACAAACATTTCTACATACATCAGTATGTGCATGACTTTATATGGCTGTATTTCTGTACCAGGATCCCAGCTGTGCGTGTACTTTTTCATTGCTGCCTTACCAGGTGTCTTTCCACAAGATGCTGATAAAAAGGCACATATACCTGCTATCACAGGCCTCACTTACATCCATTAGTATGTCTTTGGCTGTCTACTGGTGTGTTATTGCACCAGAGTCCAAGGTACACTCCCATTTTTCCCATTAGTTTTTATTTCAGCTACATGCCTAATGACTGTAAGTGGCAACCAGTATGTTTTGCTGGGAGCACCTGTTTTAAGTCAGAGTTGTGGGTGTTGTGGGTAAATGCAGTGGACTGTAGGTGAGAGGGAACTGGGTTCAGAACTTAGCAGAGGTGTTTATTTTGCACATGTGTTTAACAATGTAATAAACACATTTAATCATTAAAGCTTATTTAAGCTTAGATAAGCGGAGGGGAAGCACGCTGCACAACTTTACTTCTCTTAGTGCTGTGCAAATCCATGCTAAAAAATATAAAGAAAAGAAAAAAGGGGGTGGTAGGAAAGTGGTGAAATGAGGGCAAGCAGGGGAAAAACACAGTGAAAGGCAGTTAGGTAAGTGCAGGAAGGGTGTAGGAAAGAATAATAGCTATCCATATCTTGTACAGCAACAGCTGTGCATTTTAACACATTTTGCAAATGAATTTGGACCTTAAACCCCAGAGAGTTGGGTGAGGATAACACAACTGTGTTGTCAAGCCAGTTAGAAGAGATTAGTGGTGTCCAGTTGACACATGTGGGACATGGAAAGCTATGTACAGGGCAATATTTATTTTGGGACAGGTGCCCATTTTTTTTAAGGTGAGAGTAGACTGCAGTGGAAGTGACATAGGTACATGTGGAAAGGTAAGTTGGGTAGGAGATGATGCATTTGTAGACAGACAAGACAGAAAAGAAAGCAGACAGGGGAGGTGTGTGACACATGAGGGGGTAAACACCTTGGATGGGGAGGGTGTTGTGGAATCCAAGTTGCACATGCCTTTGGATGGCAGTAGCATGACTCATCTCCCCACCTTTAGGACAGTCAATACTGCCCTTCACTGCCCTGAGGGTGGCTGTGCTGGAGGCTGGGAACAAGGGCAAGCCTGGCCCACCAGTTCAGCCAGTGTGCTCTTAATCTGATGCAGGCAGTGTTTGTAGCTCCAGTGATCAATCCTGCACACCATGACTGGCAGTTGATCCTGGGTGACTGCAGCCCCTTCACCACCGCTCCCAGGGAGAGGCTGGTCCCAGTCCTCTGAGGTGGTTCCACCCAATGCTGCAGGTGATACAGAGGCAGAGGAGAGGACACCACTGCCCTGGGTCCCAGACGTGCTAGGACATGGTGCCATGGCCAGTTGAGGCGAGGTAGGTGAATCACCAGGAACCAGCCTACCCTAACATGGTGTTGTAAAGGAGGTATAGCAATAAGTATAGGTTAGTTATTATCAAAACATTGTTAGCAATAACAGCATGGCAGAACTTTGGAAATAAAACAATTACATATCAGTGTATATTATCTGAAACACAACAATAAATAACAGAAAAGTCAGTATAAAAGCATGCCAGTAACAGTTTTAGCAGAAGGCCAACAAAATAGGCAATTTAACAAGATATGTTAATATGCATCCATTATATTACATAACAATAATAAAACACATCTCAAAAATAGTTAATGTAGCAACATATGTTAATAGTAAACCATAACCAATGAATGTTGTTGTTGTTGTTGTTGTGTCTTTCGGCTTTTCCCGGTTAGGGGTCACCACAGTGGAACTCCGGTGCGCTAATGATTGGCAGTAGATTTTTACGTGCCGAGTTGCCCACCCTGATGCACAACCTTCAACGAAGGTATGCCCATTCAAGCATGTCTTCACACAGGAGATGCTCTAGCTGAGAATCGAACAGGACAACGTCTTACTGTGAGGTGACAAAGCTACCGCAGCACCACTAATGAATAAAAGTAATAAATAAATGAAGATAAGGGATTGGGAGAGAGAAAATCCGTTCATTAGCAACATTGCAGCTTACTTCCTTGACAACAGTACTACTATCTGCTCTACAGATCTGTATTTTCTTTATGTGTACACTGAGTACAAGTGTCCTGTAGCTGATATAGCATGTACATACCTCTCAAGCTACTTGCCTGGGTCACTATGGGCAAACAGTAACAACTGCGGGTGTTCACCTACACAGAACACTTGCACATCAGGTGGACCTATATAACTACCAAGGTGTTCTGTGGGCTGTAAAGGCGATATTTTGCAATCTAGGTACTCATTGCCATAGTATTCCTGTAACAGGTGGATTACACACTATTAATTACATTATGTGAAATTGTAACACTTGAGAGACATATATGTGTAAAATACAGACACAAAACAGCAGTCATATCTTGGTTGGCAGGCATGGGAATATGACCCAATAGCAGTGACTGCAGGGGACATCTGCATGGAATGTATTAATCAACTGCAGCAGCTTTTAACAGACATTCCAGGCATACAGCCATACCAGTATTATACATATTATTTCTGACTGCACATTGCTGATTTTTTACATTCTTGCTGATGATTTTAACAGTCTGGGAAATCTAAACACAAAATTATTTACTCATAATATGGGCTACCTCACCCATTTACCTGTAGCTACATAGCACTGGATTCGAACCCTGGTTAGTGTGTGACAACATGTTTGTTCAAGCTGTTCAAAGCTGCAGTGAGATTAGCCTTCTGCCATTTGATCTGCTGTGATATTGGAAAAAGTTAAGTGCTTATTTTCAACTGTTTTCTGCACTTCTGTTTTACTGCATATCTGTTTACTCTGTTCAATTGTTTTTTTAGTCTCCTTTTTATTGTCCGATAGAGCTGAAGATCTGTTACAACTTGTGACCTTTGGAGCTTGTAGTAAAATCTTTTGTCTAGAGAGGCCTAGCTGTTTCAGTGGAAGGTGGTTCAGATGATTTCCATTTTTGTGTCAGATATTTTCTTGCCACTGCTAAGACAGTTAGAAGAAGGTACAAATGTTTTTTTTTTCATGTTGTTCATAGCATTTAACTGTATTTTTTCAAACTATGAATTCTGTTCTTTTGACTATAAGTGACTAATCTGTGCTTCATTATGAGTTTTTTTTACTGTGTTTTTAACCTTAAAATTGAGGAGCATAGTCTAGATACAGGTCTGCTGCATCCAGAGCTTCAGCTGCATGGTTTGTAACCCTTTCTGAGGTATTCTGTCTACAATTTTTCCCTTAGTAGGACTTGTGTTATCATCTAGTAGTGCTACTCTTAGACGTTCCTCCCTTTACACTCTTAGCTCTTTCAGTTTCTGACAAATATGGATGGACAATTTCCTACATTTTCTCCTGCTAGTCTAGTTGGTATGGACATCCTGAGACAGTGTAGCAACTGCCTCATGTACACTGACAGCCCTGTACTACTAACACCTAGGAACACAATTTGTGAGAGATGCAATTATATCAAGCACCTAGTGTCATTGCTCTCTCCCCCACAAATCAGTATATCTGGCACTGAGAAAGTTGGCAACATGAACACTACACTTAAACACCACCCACACCTACACAACACCCCCCACATATGCGGAGGTCTTCAATAAAAGCATACCAAAACAAAAGAGACACCTGAGGCATAAAAGCAAGCAAACTCCACTGCCCACCACACCACATACCACACATATTCCACACACCTGTGTCTCACAGCCACTAAGGCCTAAACATAAACCCAACATAGTATTCATAGGAGACTCCATTGTAAGACACACAGATGTGCCCCTCACAAGGCTGGATAAGGAGAAAGTCGGTTAGTTGTTTGTCGGGTGCCAGAATCTGCCATATCACCAATGCACGCAAGTCTCTCAAAAGGTACTGTTATGACTCTGTCATAGTCCATGTTGGAGTGAATGACTTCAGACATACCTCCCTGGACTATTTGAAGGGGTCTATATCAGAAGAGCAAATGCATAAAATAGTGAATGCTCTTCTGCAAACTGAAAAACACAAAAGCTGACAATGTTGAAAGTACAGATCAGCGAATTTTTCCCCAGGGAAAAAAAATTGCTGATCCAAAAAAAAAATGTACAAACAAAACACACCTCCCAACTTAAATATACAAACTCTGAGATCGCACCACGGTGGAAAAACAGCAAAGTCCAGAGAATGGCCCATTGATTTTCTTCCCTGGGTAAAAAATCACTGTTCCTTGCCTTCAACATTGCCAACTTTCATTGTTCTCAGCTCGACAGAAGAGCATTCACTATTTTAAACGTTTGCTCTTCTGATAGGAACCCTATATGAAGACTGACATGATCAAGCTCCCTGAGAATGTGCCCCAGGCAGGTATGTTCCTAGCCTTAAGTGGCATTCTACCATCACCCAGAATGATGCCTCAATACAAACAGAAAATGATTGACTTTAACAATTGGTGTAGTTTCTGGTGTCATTCCAAGGGGATCCAGTACCTGACAACCTGGGATGACATGATTGACAAACCATGATGCTTTGCCAGAGATGGCCTGCGTCTGTATCCCTTGGGCTTCAGGTTCCTGCAAAGGCTCTTGCCTTGCCCATAGTGCCTTTTTTAGGCAATGCCATGAAGTCAAAACTACCAACGTGAAAATTTAATCAAAACATAAATTAAAGGTCATGCTGCTAAAAGCTAGGAGTCTAAACATGAAACTGCACTCATTGCAAGCATTCTTAACCCTGAAAGAAGCTGACATTTGTGCAGTCAAAGAAACCTGATTCAAAGCTGCAGAGAGAATTCCAGCTGTACCAGGTTACTCGTCCTATCATTCATTCAGACCCCAAACCTTGGGCAGCAAAACAAAAGGAGGTGGAGTTGCAATATATATATATAAGATATACACACCTCCAGGCTGGTCAAACAGTATGATGCTTAGGAAACACTCCAGCTGCAGTTAACAATTGACAAGACCCTTATTCAAATCATAGCTAGCTATAGGCCTCCAACTCTGACTCAAGATGCCCACTCCACCTATCTGGACCTCTTCGAACCTATCAAGATTCAACCCTTTACCCTGATCCTGGATGGCTTTAACTATGCAACCATAGATTGGAAGAAATACTCATGTGAAAACACAAATGCCTAAAGATTCCTTGATTTCAACAAT
This sequence comes from Protopterus annectens, assembly GCF_019279795.1. Lineage (NCBI taxonomy): Eukaryota > Metazoa > Chordata > Ceratodontiformes > Protopteridae > Protopterus > Protopterus annectens. The sequence continues at coordinate 789,873,197 of NC_056734.1, forward strand.
GCAAATGCCTTGGACAAGTTTGATGACACTCCCACAAGAGGTGAAAATATCTTGGACTTGGTATTACCAACATGAGCAACCACTGCAGCATCCCTACAGTGTTATCATCCCTGGTAAGATCCATCCACAAAGCAGCCACTTTTGAATGTCACCATCTTCCTTGACCCCCCCCCCCCCACCCAGCTAGGATCAAGCAAAAAAACTTCTCCAAGGCTGATTACAACCTCCTGAGAAAAGGTATAAGCTACACAGCCCCCTCTCCCTGCACAGGAACTAGAACATATGTCCAAACCTACACCAAAGTACTATATGAGCATTTATATAGCTGCATGGAATCAGGAATACCAGACAGGATGAAATCATCCTCCTCAAGGAAGAGTAAACCTGTCTGTTGGACATCTACAATAAATAAACTCTATAATAAAACAAAAAAATTGCTGTTCAGGTCCAAAAAAGAGCAGGTGCCTAATTGGAAGCAATCGCTCCTTAGCCTGTACAAGCAAATAAAAGCACTAGTGAAATCCTCCAAATCAAACTTTGAGTACAAACTGGCCACATCTACTAAAGACAATCATAAGGCCTTCTTCAAATATGTCCGCAATCTTAAGGGAGGCACCCAGATCTGCTCAGAACTGGTGGTCAAGGACATCATATACACAAGCGGTGTAAATATAGCCAACCTGCAGGCAGACTGGTTCAGTGAAAACTTCTCTCCTCTGCCCCCATCAGTAAAACAGGACATCCCCAGTACATGCCCTACTCCCCTTATCTCTAAGGAGCAAGTCATCACTGCCCACTCAAGGGCAAAAAATACAGCCTCCTTGGGACCCGCTAACATCCCAGGTTGCATCCTTCATGAACTCAGGCAGGAACTTGCAGCACCATTAGGCACCCTATTCAACCAAAGCCTGAGCACTGGCTTTGTCCCAGCCAAGTGGAGGACAGCTACTGTCATCCCTCTGCACAAAGGTGGAGCGTTCACTGATCCAGGAAATTATAGACTCATCAGTCTAACTAGCCTGATCTGCAAGACCATGTAGTGGATTATCATGGACCTCATTAAGAAGGACACTGACAACCTCCAGAAACTTGATCCTACACAGTTTGGCTTTATCAAGGGGAGGTCATGCCTGTTAAATTTGTTTGACTTCTTTGAGACAGTCATCAAGGCCATAGACAAAGGGAACACAATGCACACTGCCTACCTTGACCTGGCCAAAGCCTTTGATACTATTCCCCACTCAGGTATAATAGATGAACTCTCTCAAGTAGGCATCAATCCATATGCTACCAGATGGGTAACAAACTGGCTCACTTATAGAACCCACCCAATCAAAACAGAGGAAGCCACCTCAAGTAGTAGACTCATAACAAGCGGTGTACCCCAGGGATTGGTCTTGGGGGCTCTGCTGTTTGGGGTATATGTCTCAGAGGTGGAGGCCAAATCTAGTGGGCTATGGCTGACCAAGTTTGCAGTTGACTGCAAGCTGGGTGCTGTCATCAATTCCCCTAGTGATGTGGACATCCTCCAAGAGGGTCACACCCAAACAAACGACTGGTGCCAGAAACATTGCCTCTAACTGAATGCCAAAAAATGCATCATCATCATCATCATCATCCATTTTGGGGAGAGGGACATCCCCACTAATCATCACATTGATAATAAGGTACTAAGCATACAATCAGTCGTGAGAGACTTGGGCACCCAGGTTAATAGCAAACTGACTTGTGACCACCATATTGCCTCAGTTGTACGGAATGCTTTCTACATGGCCTAGCTCATTAGGAAGGGTATCTCATCCAGGGGCAAAGTGATCATAACATCCCTGTATTCTTCCCTTATAAGACCCATTATTGAGTACAATGCCCCTTTCACCATGTACCTCACAAAGCACATGCAGCAGATAGAGAGACTACAGAGGTTCCTCACATGGAGAATCCAGGGCCTCAAACATCTACCCCTAAAGAGATAGGCAAAAAGACATATCCCTCTACTCAGTCACCTACAGACTCCTCAAAGGTGACCTCTGTCTGGCATATAAAGCCATCTCAGACCCTGCCCTGATGGGACTGCTGCATATCCACAAATCAAACTCCACTCAAGTAACCCACAAGTGTGACCTCATGCTCATCTGTGACATCAACAGGACTTGTTGATGGAACAGATTTGTGGCCCAGAGTCTCCCCCTTTTGTGGAATAGACTCCCTCTCCACATAAAGCAGAGTACCTCATTAAACCTTTTTAAGTGCAACCTGGATAACTGGAAGGGGTACAGAAAGTACACCTCTGTGATTCCACCTATCTCACTGCTGGACAGTGGCATAGGGTGCTGACTTGTTGGAACATAGACTAAGTTCTTGGATAGGCTTGTAAAGGCCTTAGGGCCAATAGCCTAGTAACTTCATATGATACTATGATCCTACAGAGCATTTACCAAACTGAGCTACTGAAGCACTGTTGATTACTGACTGATATTTGCCTAGAGTTTACCTGGAACCAAAATATGACCTGCCAGTACTATTACAGTGTTATACTGGACTGTAGTGACAGTGGAACACACATGCATGAAATACAAGCATAACACAGATAGTATGTGCACTATATATCAGTATAAACAATACTGGTGTACACAGTTTATTGTTAGTGGGTTGAAATATCTGTGAAGTCAACAAACAATATCAATTCATGGAGTAGGCTACCTCACCTATATACTTGATTACCTGATGTTTGTGGATGACAGAGCATAATGTGAAAAATATTGGCCTAGAGACAGCCTTGAATGGTATTATACAAGTTAAACAATTCAATTGGCAGCCATTAGATTTGCATTATATAGCTATTACAGTGTTATACTTGACAGCAGCACCTTACCATACACCCTAAATGCATACAGCTCTACTGCGATGGTTAAAACAAGACAATCCTGATGTACACCATTTTCCTTGGTGTTATTGGTATTGTTTCCTGTTTTATTGCACAACAGCTGGATTATTTATTTCTTGTAATACAGCTCTAATTCCACGTTTATTGCACTACAGACTTTATTGTATATGCTTGAATGCAGTTACTGATATTGTTTCATGTTTTATTATGCAACAGTTGGCATTATTCGTTTCTTGCAATACAGTTCTAATTCCACTTTTATTGCACTACAGACTTTATTGTATATACCTCAACTCAGTTACTGTTATTTTTTTCATGTTTTTATTGCACTATAATTGGCATTATTCCCTTCTTGGAATACAGCTCTAATTCCACATGTATTGCACTACAGACTTTATTGTATATACTTTGATGCAGTTGATGCTTTACCATTTATTGCTTATTTCACCAGAGTTAGCATAATATATCTGTACTCACCACACTCATGGTGCAACCTGTTAGGAGTTTGGCATGCAACATTGCAAGCTGCCTTTGCTGCAGCTGTTGGGAGAGAAGCACACAATTATGCATACCAGTTTTGGAGACATTCAGATTAGATATTGGTGAAACAGAGGTAAAACTACTTATATACTTGTGGGGCATTCCCTGCCCGAGTGTCTTGGACCCAGGTGTCCATGAGTTCCACCTTTCCTCTTTTCAGGTCATCATAGTGATGACAACACTGCTCACTTGTGTGGGGGATACCAGTAACACTGGTGAGTTATCTGGCCAGCTGGTCCAGGTCTCCGTCTTACACTCTGAGCCCTGGAAGTCTTCCTGCAGTAGCTGGTCATCATTCTTTTTAACTAGGAGTCCAACCATGACACTGGACTCCAGAATGCCCCAACGCTGTGCCCAAAAGCAAGCACCTTCACCAACACCAGCCATAGCACCCGTCAGAGGAAGAACTCCAGTGGATTCTGCTGCATTCCTATCTTTTGGACTTAATATAGGCTGTTTTCCCACCCTTACATGTCATTGTGCAACATTCAAAAAAGTACAGTGTCACTTAGCACTGCTCATACCAGTGCAGCTGAGCTAGGAAGTGTGAAAACTTGCAGAACAGAAGTACTGGTGGAGCTTAGCAGTGCACACACCAGACAAGCAGAGTCAAGCAGTGCATAAACGCTGGCAGCTATTATCATGTTTATGCAGCACTTAGAAGGTCTTAGCAGGTCTCAGCAGAGTTTAGCAGAGTGCAGCACTGCCATAATTTAAATTAGTCTTTAAAATTTGTATATTAAAATTAAATACTTATTTCCCTTCCAAGTGTTCAAACACTGGACTGACTGCAGATGAAGCCCTCACTCTACCCATTTAGCTACATGGATATTAAGAAATTTGGTATACCTTCGCATATACCACTGAACTACTTACAAGCAGAGCTGAGCTCCTCATCACTCTGTGCAAACATGCTTAGACATGCTTAAACATCACATTTAAATAAATAATTAATAGCATCCGTTTTTTTTTTTTTTAGATGCCTGGCAGGTGTCTGCTGTCTTATCTGTGGGTGCCACTTAGCATTGCTGCACTCAGTGCCACATGAACATGCTTTTTATAAAAAAAGAATTAGATAATAATAAAACACTAGGTCAGAGCAGGGAGTCCCTTACTCCTCCGAAGACACAGTTATCACTAAACCACTCCATGCACTGACTCATTAACCATGTTCCTCTGCTTTACTTTCACAGATTGTTTCACATTTAGCCTCATATTGTGATTTATCCCTTATAAAGTTTTATTTTTCTTCCATGTGAATGGGTATACTGCAATCATTAAATAATCACACAGATTTGAAATTCAGATTTAATAGCTTTCAGAAAAAACATGCTGATGCAAAGTCTGTCATCCTAGCAAGCCTCTAAATATGTAAGAGCAATATCTACCCCAAAATTTTATAATTTTTCCGCATTAATTTTAGTTTATTTCTTGATTCTTGAGGTATAAGAATATAGATAAGTGTGCATGGCAGTGGGTTGTACACTGTATTCCTGCAACATTGAGCTGTAAAGAGACATTCCTGTGGGTCCATTATTTTTGTATTTATTCATTCATTTGATCACAGTAAAATTTCTGTAGTGTACAGTCAGAGTCATACAAGTGGCTGTAACTGATGGCTCTGTGTGTGAGTGTGTGTGTGTGTGTTTGTGTGTGTTAAATTATATGGGCAGCTATTGTTTTTTATTTTCTTACAGTCTGATATCTAAGGTGAAGGAAATTAATGAATGTAGTTTTAATTGTTGGATTTGGGGACTGTTGCTTGGGCTGTGGCAGTCTAGGCAGGATGTGTGTGTTATAGTGGTTAATCATTGGCAAAGTGTTGCAGCAAGTGGCATTGCTGTCTGGCAGTATTTGTCTCTCTGGTTATGTTTTTGTTTGTAATTCCTTATGTGTGATGTCTGCTTGCACTCTCACTCAGTGTGTAGGTATCATACAGGTACTCTAGTTTCCTCTCCAATCCCTCAGGTGAATAATGTATGTCTATGGCCATTGTGAGTATAATTTCATCCCAATCTAACACTAGAGGGGTACACAGAATATAACTTTTTTTGCAGTGGTAGTGAAGCAGGTAATATTCCCAGATATTATTTATACATCCTTGCAAAAAATGTCCTTATATTGTATTGGGAACTACTATTTTGTTAGCTTTGAACATTAAGCTTTGTGCACAACTTTTTCCCCTTGAAATAAAAAAAAATAAGACTGCATTTCTTTTCTTAGTTATGATTTTTGTTCAGGCCATTAACAGAAATGTTCTTAAAATACAGCTAAAAGCATCTATAACCCTATAACATCTGGCTTAATTCAGTTACTTTCTCCACACTTCTTCTAGTGGTGTCTTTGCCAGTTAAGGTGCGTGTCATGAAAAGAGATACTGCCAACCCAGCTGTCTGGAATTTTGTAAATTATTATATGTCATTTGTGAATATCAACATGATTCATATAAGATGTTAGTATTACAAATATATTAGAGCTGTATGTCATATAAGATGGCTTGTACAGACGTGTGCTGAAGAGGCATTTTACAAAATGCTGTTTGAAATGTATCCACACTGTACCCTACTGGAATAAAAATGTACATACACTATTATAACTGTTTAAATGTATATATTTTGAAAAGAGAAACTGGAATACAGGAGGTTAACTTGCAAAACTTCAGAAAAAATATTTGAAATTATATTACTTTATAGGCAGGCAATAAAAAAAAATGTTTCCCTGGATTTACTAAACTTCCATGCAGGACTAGCTTAGTCCTGCATGGAAGCACCCATTTAGGAGCAGGATGGCAACGCGCCGTGCATATTAATAAGGCACACTGCCCGAGCTCCTAGGCTTACATGGAGTGTGTAAGAGTGCAGGGGGCGTATCTGAGAGCAGAGCTCTCAGAATAAACATGCCCCTGCAATGTAGAATAGCAGAAAGGGGTAAGAAATGAGTGAGACCACTCATAGGTGTCCACATATCCCCAACAACAGTCTCCCATGTGTACGACAGCAACAGTACATATAAATAAAATGAAGAAACCCTTTTATTTTTTTTTTAAATCTGATTAAAGTTAACCGTAGGTGAGTGGGTGTGCCCATCGCTTAGCTATGGTCAAAGCAGCTTAAAAGGCTGAAGAGGATAACAAGGAAGATATATACAAATGAAGCAACATAGCAATAGTGTAGTGGGCAGAGCATTCGCCTTACGAGTAGGCATTCCCGGTTGGAGTCCAACTACAGCACATTCCATTTTTCATGGCAAATCATGTTATGACCAATATTTTTGTTGCAAAACAAACTAAATAACATATATTTATGAACTGGAGTACTGCAGGAAATGCACATGTGAAGTGTCAGTGTCATAATGAATAAGCCACTAGTAAACAGGTTTAAGCACAAATAAGCAGTAGTAAGCATATTTAAGCACTAGTAAGCAGGTGTAAGTGCGTTTGCACGGGGGTAAGCAATGCCTACACTGGCTAAGCAATTCTAAACCTAACTCTCTGTAAGCAGATGTAATGACAGGTTAGCAGTGCTTACCGTTGCAGAAACCTGCTTACAACTGGTCAAACGTGCCTTAATCACTCTGCATCCAATGGCCCTTGTTCTGCCCATCAATAAAATAAACAGCCATGCAGGCCTCAAACCCAGGACCCTATGCACCATAGTCCCAGTAATTATCCAACAAGCCATCACAGAAGTACAGAAGAATGAGGTAGTAGCAAACAAGTCCTCACCATAGTATAACCAAACTAAACCTGTGAAAGGCATCAGTATACTGTCATATGTGCCATATCCCACTACATAACATAAATATGTGAATTGGAGTACAGCAGTAAGCTCAGAAGTGAGGTGTAATTGTAATAGAGTGTTAAAGTCCCCAATAAAACACAAGGACCCCACAGAGTGTATGTACACATCAATCAGGGATAACAGGCATACATATACGGTGTAATGAATAATAACACAATGCCAAAAAGGCATTATAATGAAAATCTAAGGTAAGCAATGCTAAGCATTGCACAGGTCAGCTTAGGAGGTGCGAGCAATGCATAGACCAGCTAACTCATTGTGCCCAGTGGTATACCCTTTTAAACAATGCCAACCTTAGGTAACCAAGTTTGCTGATAGCTTAGCCTTTTCAAAACTGGCCAATCATGGGAAAGTGCAGGAAATTGGCCCTACATAAACCCAAGAGGTGGGAATACAGCTCATAACTGGTTGTAGCTTCCCCTTGCAGGCATTATGGCAGTAAGGGGAGAAGGAGTGGGTTTCCAGGTGCAGCGCTGGTGCATCCAGGAGTCGAAGGTCATGGCAGGACTCCTAGTTAAAGACCATGCACAGAGACTGCTGCAGGGCCAGTACCAGGGCTCTCAATATAAGGTGGAGGCCTGGGACCATCTCACCCGTGACCTCACCAGTGCCATTGGCATACCCTGAACTGGTGAGCAGATCAGGCACCATTATCCTGACCTGAAGCGGTGGAAGGGTGACCTCTTGGAGGAGTGGCTCCAAAAGGCTAGAGCATCAGGGGATGCCCCAGCCATGTGTATGTATCAATCCACTACCTGTTTAATAATTGCCAGCTCAGGTATATCATGGATAGGTATGGCTAAATATTCCTCTTATGTCCCTCACAGCTGCAACAGAGCAGGCTGCAAAGCAGGTGGCCCACTTCTGCCACCTGGCGTGGTTGAGACACGAGGCAGGTCAGTAATACTTATTCTTTTACTGTCATAGGAAATAAAAATAAATGTAGTAGTAACTTAACTGCTAGTATAAAGCCTGTATTGTTCAAGACAAGTACTTCATACACTAGAGAATATGGCAGGAAGAGTCTCAAATTGTTTGTATGGCAACAAAAGTGTAATATCCTGACAAAACTGGTCTAACTGCTGGACTGTATGTGTATATTCTGGTATTATATGGTAATGTAGATTTGCAATCATGTAATAGTACTGTAGTATTAAGCACTGTTACCCATACCATATACCATAAAATGAATGTGTAGGAATGTCCCGAGGCCATTTAGTACCACTAAGAGACACAGACAGTAAACAGGGAAAATGCAGACAACAAAATCCAAATAGCACATGCAACTGAGATGTGCACTGTTGTTTTTTTAGCACACACAGCCACGGTTCGAATCCTGCCAGTGGTAGTAGTCTGCATACAGAATCATACCCCACAACTGTACAGATATGTCCAGAATGTCTATTAAAGTGGCTCATATCTAATGCCTATCAACCTGTCCCCCTGGGAAATCAGTGGGATGATCCCAGACGTATAGGCAACAAACAGGAAATACAACTGATTGACACACATCTATGACAACAAACCTGGCACACTAGCAACTCCCCAAAACCTTATGTGACTAAGAAGCCATGTATGTCCCATTTACACCGCAAGTTAAACTGTGGTGCATAATACTAATGTGGAACCTGGTACTGTGTGTGGGAACATTCAGGTAGTGCTAATAAACATTCCTCCCACAGGGCTGTCAGCTACCAACACTGTGCCCAGAAATACAAGAATGATATGCAGTTGCTCTGAATAATGAGGTATTACACATCACTGTCACTCACACTGTCCTACAACATATAACTGTCTAGGAATTCTGTATAAGACTGTTGTTGTACAAGATCAGAATGCATAAGCACATGGGATTAATAAGACAGAAAGCAGATTGGAGATATACAGCAATATCAATATAACAGACACAACTGTGATGGACAGTGTTTGTTATAGCAGACACAGCCAAGATCTGAATCCTGGGAGTGGAATTAGACTGCATACAGATTCACACCCCACAACTGTATACATGAGGCCAGAATGTCCAGTATATGTGCCCATATCTGCTGCCTGTCCCCCTGGTAAGTCTCTGGAATGATCCCAGATGTGTGGGCAGCAAACAGGGAATACAAGTTATTGTCAACCATCATGAGAACACACCTGTCACTGCAGCAACCCCCAGAACTGTTAGGAGAGTAATATTTCAAGTATGTCCTATCTCCACTCCCATCTTGTCAAGCTGTGGCCAGACTGTGTACAGTAACAGAGTGAGATGTATATGCATAATACTAATGTGTAATCTGGAACCTTGTGTGGCAACAGTCTGGTAGTTCTAATAAACATTGCTCCCACAGGTATGTTGGATACAAACACTGTGCTGAGAAATACAGACCAATATAACCTGTATTGGTATCGTCCACCCTGGTATTGTAGGAGATTGTGAGTGTTGCAGTTTCTCTGAATAATAAAGTATCACTGGTCACTGTCGCCCACACTGTGCTACATAATATAACTGTGTAGGAAAGCATGTGTATGTGTGTGTCAGGTCACTAGTGGTGGAAGAGGACAATATTCTAGATATGTCCCGGCACACCAGCATGTGGTCAACACATAGCCAGAGTCTGTGCAGAAAGAGTTGGATAGCATAGTGCAAAACATCAACCTGGAATCTGGGCGTATGTGTACAAACAGTCAGTATTAACAAATATTCCCTCCACAGGTATACCAGGTAAGAGGTGTATACTGCAGGTAAAACCGGTTCATGTGTAATGATGTCAACAACCATATCAGTGTCCAATATGTCTATAGGGCAGTGTACTAAGACTTGTAAGATACAGATAACAGCACTGACTAGGAAAGTAATGTAGAGTACAGGAATATACTACTTGTTAATTGACATCTCCCCCCACCTTATCTCCAACAATAATCAACATACCCACCCCAAATGGTATGTACTAACTCTGATAATATCCAATTGTTTGATAAATATGTTAATGGTTCCCATGCATGCGCCATATTGAATTATTCCAACATTGTTGGCATGGTGCCATCAATGTACCTGCATGCTGTTCTTATTACCACTGTGGTCCCATATATGCATGTGTTTTGTTTGCTATGCAACTTTTCTGTATCTGGTGTCCGGGTTAATGGGAATATCTATGCATGCTGTTATATCTAACCCTGGAATGTGTTGACTATTACAAACCCATATATGATGTTGAAATCTAAACACTATAGCACACTTGGGAAGCCAGTCCCAGCAGACCCAGCTGTCCCACCTCAGCTGGCCCTACTGATTATACCTCTTTGTACCCCTTTTTCACCACTTTCCTATCAACCCTTTTTTCTTTTCTTTTAAATAAATGAATGCAGGGTAAGTGGGAGTAAGAACTTTTAAGCAGCAGTAAGTGGGTCTAAGCCTGTTTGCACAGGGGTAAGCACTCCCACTCAGATTAAGCAATTTAAAAGCTAACTGAGTATAAGAAACTGTAACAGGAAGTTAGCAGTGCTTACTTCAGCGCAAACGCACACAAACCCGCTTACAACTGCTTTAAAGTGCCTTAATCACTCTGACTCCAATGGCCCATGTTCTGCCCAGCAACAAAATAAACTGCCTCTCCAAGGCTCAAACCCAGGACCCTACACACCACAGATAAAGTGATTTACCACTAAGCCAAGCCAGATATACACAAATCTGAAGAAACATATCATCCAGCCCAATCAGGCAACATTACAGAGAATGTATACCAATGTATGTGTGTGTGTAAATATATTAATATCTAAACAGATACAATATATCTATCTATCTATATATATATATATATATATATATATATATATGTATTTTTTAGAAATATATACATACATATAAATATATATGAACATATATACATGCAAATGCCTACATCAACACACACACACACATATATATATATATATATATATATATATATATATATATATATATATATATGTCTACACCTATATTTCTACATATACACAGCAAGTTACATATATGTACACAGATATATATCTATGTAGGTATATACGGACATAGTTTTATATATATATATATATATATATATATATATATATATATATATATATATATATCCATATAGATATATATGGACATACATGTGTAGATATCAATGGGGGATTAACCAAATCATAAATGACCACATGCACCATTAATGGGGTTGAGAGGCCCCAAACAATATACGTCTTGTACGAATAGGTATACCACCCCCCCAAAGCCAAACACGTCCACCCGCAATACACTGCCAAGTATTGCAGATCCCATAACCAGGTCCTGACATGACATGGGCACAAGATGTTAACAGTACTATATCCCACCTGTATGATGTCAGGTTGGTGTTGGTAACATATCATGCAGTACAGTCTGGCTCCCATAGGAAATGTAAATTGTGGATGCTATCAATATCCCCAGGATACATATACACAGGCACATATATGCATACACAGACACACACACACACACACACACACACACACACACACACACACACACACACACATATATATATATATATATATATATATATATATATATATATATATACACATACATATATATATATATATATATGTGTGTGACTACACATACACGTGCACAGATATGTACAGTAAGATACACATGTACTGGGTGCACACAATATGCAACAGCCACTATGCCTACAGTTAACACCCTAACAACTGGACACTGGATGAGCCACCCATACAAATGACATATTTTGCCTGCAACATATACCCATAGAGAGGTCATGGGATAAAACACTACACACAGGTTTGCAGAAATGGAATACCTTTATTTGTGTACTATTACAGATGTATATGCCATTGCTGAACATGCTCCATCTTAGCAAAACCAAATCTACTCGAGCTAGGGATATAAACCTCAACATAACAATGAATAGAACATGCTGGAGGGATAGATTCCCTTTGCAGAGACTTCCCTTACTATGGAACAGGTTCCCAATCTACATAAGACAGAGCCCCTCACTAGCACTCTTCAAGAGGAACCTTGATGAGTGGATGGGTAACAGAAAGTTCACACTGGGGATCACAAAAACAGCACTACTAGATAGGGACCAAGGGTACTAGCTGCTAGTACAGGGGTCTAGGGAACTACTAACGGGGTGGTGAATACTGCACAATGTGGCTGGGCTAATATATGCCTTCGGGCAGATAGCCCAGTACCAACCTATGAACCTATGTCATATAGCTGTCCAGACACTGACATCCATATAAACAGAGTAATGCAACTGTGAAACAGTTATACTAATACAGTAGTCTGGAAAGGTCCACAACTGTTGCTGTCCAGGCCATGCCCTTCAGATCATCCAATAGTAATGACAGACTAGGCCACAGGATACCACACAATCAGCAGTAAGCGATGCAGGTGTATAGTCCAGCAGCCCCTATCTACACTCTGTACACAATCACTAGGTGGTACAGACTTCAGTTGGCCAAATGGGATGTAACTGATACATAACAAGGCATAACTGACACCATCACAGGCACACTGGCAAACAGAACAGTCTGCATGGCAGGAGGCAGTAGGCCTGCAGCAACCCACTTTATGTAAGTAATGCCAAGATAGGTGAAATGTATGGTACTGTACATCCAGATACCTTATGGCTGCCCACCCCTGATAGCCCCACATTTTGTAACAGCCTAGGTTATGTATGGTGCATCCTCCCAGACCCAATAATACAGGGCCATATACCACTGTTACATACACTGGTCTCTGGAGTGCATATGGGCACACATGTATTGTGCAGGTGAAGCCCACACATATATGGCCCCAGCCCCACTGTATGTGTGGGGGATACAACAGCAGTGGAATGCTGGCATAAATGGCAGCATGGTATACGTATATGTGCATATGTGCCACTATCTGTATATGTGTAGACATATATGCTCTGTATATTTATATATCTGGGTGTGCATATGCATATCGATGTACATATACACATCCATCTATATATGCCGATATATACATGTGTAATTATCTATATAGATATCTGGATAATCATATGTACATATATATTCACCATATGTCCTGAACATGGGGTGTAGCCCTACCTCAGCCCCTACAGTCCCAACACCATAGTGCAAGGGGATGCCAGTATGTATAGCAGGTATATTAGTAGACTATTGCTACTGTAATAGGGATTGTCTTCACAGACATGGTGAGTGTGGGAGGTCATATCTGGTTTGCACATGTGTGCCATTGGCTACTGACAGACACCCTAAGGATATCATTGTACAGTACTGCTGCAAGCACATAATGCTCCTGTGGACTACGGCAGAGATATTGACCAATAGATGTGGGCATTCTGACACACTCTGTACAGTCCAGAGGTATACACAGAACCCCTTAGTGCAGAACATGTGGACTAAGCCTGACAATATGGATGTTAACAGCCATTTAGATAGGTATAACACATAACGACTGGTATACATTCACCCCCATAGGTTATGCATTAACACACCCCTGTTTGTCCTGACACATAATAACTGCTGGTACAGAGGTGACATGGCCACATACTACCCACTAGATATTGACATACATCTGTACAGCATCCCACCGCTCTGTCTGACATACATGACTGTTAAGGGATGCCTGGCAGCAGTACAGCTGGCAAGTATCTGCACATGACATCGTACTGGGTAAGTACACTAAGCTGCTAGGCATGAACAAGCCACTGTGCAGGCTACAGGCAGACTGGCTCAACACTGGCCTACATATCCTATGGGGTTATGCACATGTACCTGCATATATAACAGGCTCTACAGGCATGTCACAGCACAAGGTAAGCTACACCTGTGTGGAAGTGTATAACCACAACCAATGTGAACACAGCCACAGCCACATATGGTAAGCTAGCATAATATTACAGTATATGGACTTTCTGTTTAACACCATCCTCATATGTGCACATTGACACACTTGGCAGGGCCAGGGATACAGCTCATCACTAGTGAGATTGCCACAACACATTACTGTGCAGGTATCACATGCACCACATGGGTCATATGGTGGTTATATGGGCAAAGGGTATGGGGAGGTGTCTGATATCAGACAGCATGCTTCAGTAAGCCACTGGGGGTTGTAGTGAGTGTGGATGTGATCAGACAGCATGCTTCAGTATGCCACTGGGGGTTGTAGTGAGTGTGGATGTGATCATATACATCATACAACACACACACACACACAAACACACAGGGTGCCAGTAGTGACATGCATGGGTGCATTTCCGCACGGGTATGTGGTGGTCAACTGTGCCAGACAGCTATACAATGCTAAGTGATGGTTAAACCTTGGCATCAGGCCACATGACAATGGTCTGCATTGTGGCTCAGGACTGTGGTTTCTGGATTTGCCAACACAAGTGCGTATTGTATCCACCATCCAGTCACCTGGGTGACTATTGTGTGTGGCCAATGCTGTGCATCACTTGCCATGTATGTGTTCCTTAGTCCATGACATGGACAGTGTCTGGGATGTGCACACCTCCCACATGCATGTACAGTGACATGTGGAACTGTACCTGGGTGTCGGGCCCATGTTGTGTACACAGATTATTATCAGATGTGCCAGTCTTGGCCACCTGTGGTAGGAACTGGTAATGGACAGCAGATTAACCCTGCCTCTACGTTGATAGCATGCTAACGGCATTCCCTGGTATCAGTGGCATCTGCCCATACAGGGCATGTTTTCAGGCATGGTATGTCCTTTGTGGGTCACATGTGATGGCACCACAGGTGTTGCATGTGTCCAGTGGGGAGCATAGGGAAGGTGCACTGTCTGCATGTATGTGACTATTGGACAGATGGACAGGATGCAATGCCATCTGTAGGCCACTGTAATCACTCCATTGCTACTATCAGTCGCCAATATGCAGTGTGCTACACATATATTGGCTGTTGCCTCGGCGTGTGTGTGTGTGTGTGTGTGTGTGTGTGTGTGTGTGTGTGTGTGTGTATGTGTCAGTCTGCCCCTGTCTGTGTAGAAAGCAATGCTGTTTAGGGTAGTCACACCCCCTAGAATGTATATGCTCAGCCTTGGCAAGGCTGCTGATGTCATCCACCTAGACATTCGCCTCTGGGAAGGTTGTAGCCCAGTAATCTTTGTAGTGTGTGCCATAACTGCGTACTGATGTAGTATTGCTCTCTACTCAGTCACACACACACACACACACACACACACACACACACACACACACACACACACACACATACACACACACAACATTGCCAAGGCTGGGGTTAGAACTCCTACATATTTTATCACACTACATCAGTATGCAGTTATGGGACACACCACAGAGATTACTGAGCTAAAACTCTCCCAAAGCTGTATTTCGCAGTGGATGTCCTCAGCATGCTTGTCATAGTGGGGCTATGGGGAGGGCAGTGTGTGTGCATGGGCCATAACCCATTCATCTAGGGGTTGACATGCCACATGTTGGCACAACCTGTGTCATATTTCACAGGTACATGTATACAGCTGCTAGATGACTACTTCCTTATACATTCATGTTGCACAGCTGGCATGTGTACCGCATACTCTGTAATGCTGACAGATACTGGTGGCTTGTATCTGCAGTGAGTGACATCTGACCCTTGTGTGGTTGTGGCTCTTTGGCTGTGTGCTAGGTGGGACAGGTCTGGATGGCTCCTTGTCACAGTCATCCTCTTCCACATATCTATGTATGTCTACCTTTTGCTTATTATAGTGTGTTGTCCTTACATATATGCCTGACTTCCTATTCACTTTGTGTGCAAAGCAAGAGTGGTGCATACTGAGGAGTGTCTGCACTAACATCTGCGGCTGCCAGTTATGTGTGGTCCACTGGTGTTTGCAGACATGGCCTTCATGTGTTTAAGTGTGTTAGCATGCCCAGTATGACCTTTCAGTATGTTGTTGACTGACATTGCCTTAATTTCTCTAAGTGTGCGGGCATGCCCAGTATGGCCATCTGTATTGAATGTGTGGGTCGGGTCCAGGTAGTTTGTACTGCAGTTCTGACCTTTGTGTTGTACACCTATAGGTAGCAAGTTGTCTCTGCAGGGTATCTGTTGATCATTTGGCATTGATTGTTACTACATTTCTGCATAGGATGGGGAGTCATGCCTGACTATTCCTACATTCCTACACAGGATTGGGGGGACAGACCTGACTGTGACTACATTTCTACATAGGATGGAGGGGGCACACCTATTTCTACATTTCTTCACGGGATTCTGGGCACACCTGACTGTGACTACATTTCTATGTAGGATGGGGGGGCACACCTGACACTTGTACACATTTTCTAGGACGTTACTGGTATGTCAGGTACTCCATTTCATTCTGTAGCCTTACCTATCGTGCTGACTAGAAGCATACCAGTGTACTACAGATCTTAGCTTTTAATTACCTACATATTAGTTTCTGACTTCCTACCCTTCAAAACTGAAATCCCACTGCCTGACCTGATGTAGTCTGTCTGTGTAGGCCTGGGGAGGAGTTATCCATAGGCCTCATTCAAAGGCCATAGCACAGCCTTTGTTTGTGTTTGTCTACACCTGTCCTGCTGGCTGTGACTGTTGTTGTGAATGTGAACCCCCCTGACTGGCATGCGTGAGTCACTTACCTTGTGGGTGTCCCAGTATTGAGGGTGGTGTTGCAGGGATGCCTATATCGGAAGCACATAGTACACTCCCTACACATGGTTAGGCACAGGTAGCGTAATGTTTGGCATCCCTTTTACTGTATGTGAGAGTCATAGAGAGTTGTTATTCCCTGGGTCCTTCTTGTGTCAGTGTATGCGCTATGCATTGCCTCTTTGCCAAGGCCAGAGCATACTGGGCATGCCTCCTTCTGCCTACTGGGACAGGCTCAGGCTGCTCCTCCTCTGAGTCACTCTGTGCCTGTGTAGGCCTTGGCAATGGTGGGGGCTGTGTGGCCCTGCGCCATGCTGTTCCTTCAGCAGCTGTTTCCACAGAATCATATTGTGTAGTATGGCACATACAAGGGCAATTTGGGTACATGTAACTGGTAAGTACTGCAAGACTCCACTGGATGGGTCCAGGTACCTGAACCATGACTTGAGCATCCCAAACACATGGTCTACTATAATTCTGGTCTGTGCGTGTGCCTCATTATGAAGTTCTTGTTCAGGTGTGTGTGAATTTCTGATGAGTGTCATCAGCCATGGCTTCAGTGCATATCCAGCATCCCCCACTAGGTGACTGTCAGGGTTGTCCCCATTAGCAAATCTGTGGTATAGCTGCATCAGATGCCAGATGTGGGAATCATGATAGCTTCCAAGGCAGCCAGCACACACATTCATTATTATGCCCTGGGCATCACACATGACCTGGCAGTTGATGGAGGGGAAGCCCTTGCGGTTGATGTAGATCCTTACCTGCTCACCAGGTGGTGCTTTGATGCATATGCGCATGCAGTCTATAGCAACCACTTCCTCAGGGTATTCTGTTATTTGGTGGAACAGTTGCATATTGCTGGCCAATGCCTCATGGGTGATGGGGAAATATACATGCTCACCGCCATGTGCTGACATGGCATCCAGGAACTGGTGGAGTACCCTGGATACCGATGTCTGTGAAATCCCCATCATATCCCCATTTGGCCTTTGGAAGGTACCTGTAGCTAGTATTCATAGGCCTACACATACCTTGGTATCCACTAGGATTGGTTCCCCTCTGTTAGTTCTGTGTGTCAGGTTTGGCCAGCACAGGTCAAAAATTTGCTGTAGGAGGTCCCTGTCCACCCTATAGCACTCCACTATCTCCAGCTCATGTAGCCTCTGGTAGGTTACCCTAGGTCTGTACATTCTTCTATGTCTCCTCACTGTGGGGTAGTCAACAGCATTCATATCCTCACTAGCCTCAGCCTCTTCTACAAGCTGTTGTATGATAGCTATTGCAGCCCTTATCATTTTGCTGTTGTGAGTATTAAAAGTTCCAGGCTTGTTTACACTGGTGGTGTAGAGTGTGGGAAAAACCAGAGGGGAAGGTGTTTGCATAGTTTGTAGTTGTGTTCTGGGCTGGGCTGGTCTGCTGCTTGTGTAATTGTCTGATTCTGATACATTTCACCTGCCAGCTAAGCTAGTTCTCCTTGATTACCTTCCTATTGCTGTTTTCCCTTCCCATTGCCTGTGCAAACAGAGTGCTCAAATGTGCACACTACTGCTATTTCCTGGTTTAACTTATTTTCTTCCTGTAAAACCCAGTGCACAGTGCGCACACCCATCTAGGCTTTATAAAGAGTGATAGGCAGGTTTAGACACACCCCCTGTCCTAAGCTAGGAGCAAAGCCAAGCCACAGGGCTCAAATCTGCTTACAGTACGCCTGACACATGCTCCCATGATATCACCTAACTTCTAGGCTTGCACCAAGCTATTCCTACTGTTACACTGTTAGGACCTGATTCACATGCTGGGGAAAACTGGGATTCACTATCCTTCCCCTCATTTGCATAGGATTGCCTGCTAATGCATCGTTACATTTCTCACACCGAGCCTTCCCCTTAACAACCACTACTCACTGGCGATGTTGTCTTCTGCTTGCCATTGACTTGCATGGCAGAATAGTGATTTTAGTTAGACTGCTTAATTTAGGTTAATTTTGTTATTTTCCCTGATCCTATTTGCCTTACACTTAAATACCCGAGATCGTCTAAAAAAAAATAAAAGTTGATTTCTGTATTTTTTCATGTTTGCAATGCCAATGGCCTTATACATGGCTATTGGCATGCTTACTACATGATATGCAGCCTTTATTTGGAGCTGTCACAGCTCTGTTTTGGATTTTGCAGAAATGTACTTGGTTACTAACTGAATACATTTCTGCAGATAGCACTAGTCCTGCACGGACTGTTGCAAGCTTCCTGGATTGCAAAAGCACTTTATTTGCATAGATGTTTCCTGCAAATGGGGTGATTTGCATACCAAGGCTTAGTCCGTGCAGGATTAGTGAAGGAGCGCTCATGCACATTCCTGCAGTCTGTTCCTGGATCGTACGACAGACATAGTGCCTGCTTGAGCTCCTGCACTGATCTTGCATGCCATGCAAGCCTTTGAGAATCGGGGGGGGGGGTTGTCTTTCAGTTTCAGTGCTGCAAGGAGGCACAATGTCTAAAACTAAGGAACTTTCTGTATTTGCCAAAGATCTGAGTAGAAGCCATGTTCTATGTATTTTCACAGTTAGATGCTAAATACTGCAGATTCCAGCAATGGGGGTTCTCACCTGAGATAAAGTCAGATGACAAGAAATTATGTCATTCTTCAACCTATCAGAGCAGTAATATTTGAGATATTAATTTGAGAGGTCTCTGAGAGAGAGACAGCATTCTGTATTCTGTCTTTGACCTGACATCAGCTAGAGGATCCATTCACCACACATCTGCCTTGCTCATAAGTAAGTTAACTTGGGTATAGTCATAGCTGGCCTTAGGAATAGGCCAACTAAGTAGCCACCTAGGGTGCTGTTTTAGCAAGGGTGCTTTTCCAGTAATCTGGATAGTGTAAGTAGACCAGGATGGGGGCATCGGGTGGTGATGGGGGTGGTGGTGTGAAGACCTTTTAGCGTAGGGCAACTGTTGACCAAAGACAGCCCTGTGTATAGTAATTCTCTTAGATACAGTAAGGAATATGGGAAAGCTTAATTTAGATGTTTATTCTTTATTTATTTGAGACTGTCCTGCAATGCTGTTTTAAATATTTCCTGTTATTTTGAACACAGATTCACTGTAAATATATACTTAGTATTTTCTTGTTCTTTTATTTTTTATTATTAAATATTTTTAAACCTCACATTGTGGTAGATCTCTGTAGAAATATTTAAGTTCTGAGAGTACTTAAGTATTTATTTGGTGACACTGTGTAGGTCACTCCTAATAGCCTTGCTCTTGGTCAAACTACCATTTGTATTAATAGTAGCATTAAACAGTAAGATATGACACCCTATGTTAAGGGCCTTAAAGTAGCTGATAAGGTGTGACTGGTGGCAGTGAAAACCACCTTATAGTCTGGGCAGGAGGAAGGCATAGCTAGTAAACGTATGTCAGCCTTTCACATGTGTGTGTGTGTGTGTATGTGTGTGTGTGTGTGTGTGTGTGTGTGTGTGTTTAAATCAAACCTCAATGAGTGTGTGTGTCAGCTACTTGGGCAGGAACACTGGTTAGACAGAGAGGGTGCTGGAAGTCTTGGCTTGGTCACTCAGCTGAAATCTCAGCTCTGTAGCTGTGCTAGTGGGGAGTCTTATTGGGGATCTGGAGAAAGAGGGAGAAACCAGCCCAGACTGAAAGTGGACTATGTGTGCTCTTAAGGGAAATTGCACTTGATGCAGAGAGCTGCATCTGGAAATACTGACTGTGTGCTTGTCATCCTTCCAGTGTACATCCCCCACTGGTGACAGTGGTGAGGATTGAGGCTCCTTGATTACTGTTCCAGTGTTTGGGTGTCACAGTGTGTTTAAAGGGTAAAGGTTTAAAGGATGAAGTGTATATAGTCCATGAAGTGGCTATAATGACTGAGAAATGAAGTAGTCTGTGGATGAAAGTGAGTGACCTTATCTGTTGTTTGATCACAGGCACTGATCATTGATGTGTAGTACTAGAGCCCCACCCCATTCTAATCCAATCCAGTTGCTTCCTGCAGTCATCCTGGCAGTAAAGTCACCAGCCAGCAGTGAAGCTGCATTTTTGAATTATGTAACTAGCAAATTGATAAAGTGTGAAGGACGGATGACAGGAAAACTGATCATTTAAAATAAAAAAGGATTTTATCAAGGTAGTTGAAGTAGTGTGTGTGTGTGTGTGTGTGTGTGTGTGTGTGTGTGTGTGTGTGTGTGTGTGTGTGTGTGTGTGTGTGTGTGTGTGTGTGTGTGTGTGTGTGTGTGTGTGTGTGTGTGTGTGTGTGCGCATGTATGTATGTCTGTGTATGTAGGCAATGGGCAGTATTCTTTGGCACAGGCAGAATCACAAACAGTCCTCTAGATGAATAGGTTTTTGGTAGTGGTGTCCCTGATTAGCTCATGATGTGATTGTATGAAAAAATCGTCTTCACTTCCTAGAATTGTGAAAAAAGAGCATGTGTAAGCCCTGTTTGACTCCACTTTCAGATAAGACAAAAAAATCAGAGAGAGTGGGAAGGTTGAAACTTATAAAAGAGCAATAGGATGAAAGCCACCTCATGGAATAGGGGAAATAGACCTTTTACTAAATTAGGACTGGAAGGAGACTCTGATCAGCTAGAACAGGATGCGATCCATCCAATTTTGTTGGAGAACAGCCAAGTGCATTCAGAAAGTTTAGAGAAGGATAAACAAACATGACCATCCACATCTTATGTAGATTCATCTGAATATGAGTTAATAAGCATAAACATTAGCTATATGAATTTTAAAACATCACAGTGGCAGGATCCTACAACGAGAGAAGCTAGAAAGAATATTCTGCTAGGTGATAGGGAGGTTGATTGCCCAAATGTAACTATTCCATATCCATATTATGTATTTTCCCTAGAACCTTTTCTATTAAGTAGGGGAAAACATAGGTTAACATAAATATTTGTACCATAACCATCTCATAGTCATACACTGGTAGGACATTTAGAAAAAGAACAATTTAGGGGCAGGTTGTTAGCCAGATTTTATTGATCAGCTGTTTAACAACAATTGAATATTATTGTTCTGCTTGCTCTAACTGTCAAAAGAATAGCTTACATCCCTGGATTTAGGAACCTCCTAATCCTACTGATCATTACTGAAATACTATTTTATAGGACAGCCATGGACATAGTTGGTCCCCATGTTTAAAAGACACAAAAGGACACCAATATGCATTGGCAGTTAAAGACTATGTCACACATTTCACACAATTTATTGATATGAAGGGAATAGCTACTAAAATGATTGTAAATACCCTAGTACAGATATTCTGTAGAGCATGGATACAAAAATCAGCTCTAACTGACCAAGGAATGCCCTTTGTATCAAAACTCATAAAGGAAATGAGACCTTTTTAATGAAACAGTTCCATACTAACATGTAACATTTCTAAACAGATAATTTAATAATACTTTGAAAATTATGCTGAGAAAAATTATGGTGAGGGATGGGATAAATTGGGACTCCCTTTCACAATTTTGTTATTAGAGAAGTTGCCCAGTTATCTACATTCTTTAGTCCATTTTTAACTTTTCAGTCCTTCGTCCACTTTTAACTCTTCCCATTTAACTCAAATAACCTTTACTGTCTCTCTTTTCCTCCATCTTTATATTTTCCCAACCCATCAAGCTTCTTTATTACTTCTTTCCTACTACCATCTCTTTCAACAGTTTTCTGCTGCCCTCACTTTTCATTCTTAATTTGTCCTTACAGTTACCAACTTGGTATATACTGCAGAGATCAATAACACTGTAAATATCTTTTTGTTGTATGACACAGTATTAACCTACTGTATATATTGTACTTTCTTTGTAAACAGTAATTTACACAGTTCAAAAGCACTTTAAAGTCTTTTTCTTATCACTATACTCTGTTTGTAAATACTGAGTTAATTACATGTATGCTCATAATGCTTTACATTAGAAAAATTGAAGTTAAATCTGAAAGTGGTCCAGTAGGATCAGTGCTCTCTCCCTGTAAGCAAACAGACAAACAAACAAATAAACAAACAAACACACAGACAAACAAACAAACATACAAACAGACAAAACAGCACAGAAAAATTCTGGATATTGCCAAATAGATCTGGGAAGAAGATACTACCCCTTAAATATTGGTATTGCTCATGTTTCAAAGTTTTAAGAAAGAATGTCCACTGTCTTATATATTGTTAGATAACAACAAGAACAAGCTTGGCTGTCCTAAAAGTATAGTTATGGCAGAAATGGTAAAATGAGAAATTTCGAAACAGAAGATGAAGTATTTGTCTAAGTTTCTACAGCTGAGAATAAATTCCTGACAATGCTCACATAAAGTGTTCGAGACAGTAAGAGATGTAAAAGAATGGATAAAACAGCTGGTGAGATAAATCTGAGCACATTTATCGCATTAATGTTTTAAAGACCTAAAAGTAACAAAAGATTTTGTAGTCAGAATTACTTTGGACAAGATAGAAGTTTAAAATTCAAAACATGAACTGCCATAGAGGTTCAGAATTTGGAATCTGATGAGCTCATTGGTGAAGACTTGTCTGTCCAGAAGAGGAGACTGGTCTAGGAATTCTTTCTGTGAAATTAAGATTAATTTTAATTTTTACCAAGCAACACTAATCTGGTCCAACATCACATTTTTACAGTCCCGGGAGGGGGGAAGTTATACTTAAGCCTTAAAGAAAAAGGTGAGGCCTAAACAGAATCTATAAGTCTGTAGTAAAGAAAATGTTGAAAATTTAGGTGATTGAAGAATTGGACAGTAGTTCAATTGTGCTGGTGCCCACACCTGGTGGTGGAAGTGTAAGAGTAAATAAGCTGATGAAAAGGTTTGGCAAAAAGTATTAACCATTTTACCATTAAAAACAGTTCTGACAGAGTCACTTAACTTTGCAGTCCTGAAAAAAAGTCATAATTTTCTGACCCAGATGGGCTTTTCCAATACAAATTTATGACATTTGGTTTATATGGGTATCCATCCACATCCCAATGCCTTATAGATAAAATTCTGAGACCCATGGCTGCTGTGGCGTATTTAGATGATGTAGTACTCTTTAATGAAGACTGGGACAGCCATGTTTCAAAGGTAGCAGTGGGGTTGAATGCCTTACGGCAGGAAGGCTTTACAACTAGCCTCTATAGATGATAGGAATGTCTGAAGCTAAATATTTGGGATTTGGCAGTGGCAGGTGAATTGTAAATTCACAATGGGAAAAAGAAAAATCAATACAAAATTCACCCCATCCTGTTCCCAAGAAGCAGATTAGAGCCTTTCTATGAGTGACAGGTTATTACCATAAGATTAAATGTGATTTTGCAGAGATATTCTGTCATCTAATGAAACCTGCTAAAGCTAAGTATCTGCAGTACATCATCTGCCCTTTTAGCACAGAGGAAGCCTTCATAATTCTAATGAAGGTTTTGTGTTCCCTACCTCCTTGGTTATACCTTTCTTAAGGTATTTTATTATGCATACTGATGTTATGTGCAGTATGGCAGGAGTATCATGACAAAAAGCACCTTGTTTGCTTCAATAACTGTGCTCTCTCATCAAAAGAGGAAAGGTGTGCTACAACTGAAAATTTACTGACTAAACGCACACTTACCTCTCTCATTTTTTTGTCAGGTTTAATTTTATACTGATGACTGATTCATTTCTTTTCCAGTACTTGTTCAATATAGAAAGAAAAAATGCAAAGTTGACCCACTGAGTTTTGATCCTCCAACCATTTACATTTAAATCCTGGTGTTCTGCAGGTTCTACAGACAGTATGCAGGCTGACTCTATCTCTGATATACAGTCAGTCAGCAATGGCCACATAACCATAGGTCTGTGCTGGGGGATTATGTAAAGTAGTCTATTACTGTTGGTGGGATATACTTTTTTAATAGGTCGCAGCTTGATTTGGTATGACCCAAGCTCTCTAACTGGTTTCTAGAACAAAACAGGGTAATTTCCCTAAGATAAAGCAGGATAGGGCTATAATTATAGAAAGCTATGCAGGGAGGGTCTATAGTAAGAGTGAGATTTAAACATCCTCTTCTTGGTAAGGAAATAAATAGACACTGGGGAAGCAGTCATTTCATTCTGCACAAAAGAAGAACTTGTTTAAAGAGACAATGGTGAGATTTTACTTTAGAACTGATGAATGCTAGTGTTAAGGAAACCTGCTGAAGCTGTCTTGAAGAACTTAAAGATATTCTGTATCTTTCTACTGATGAGCCTGTTAGGAGAAGGGTTTGTTTGCTGGTGAACAGAAACCCATTATTTATACAGTCTATTTTTAAAACAGCTATATACTTGCAAAGTGTGCTTATGTCTGCCTTACAGAATTAAGATTGGAATGCTTTAATGCTGGATTTTGTTTTGACTTCTTTTTTCTGCTATAAATAAATTATGCTGTGATAAACTGAAATAAGCTGATAGCTTGTATACAAGAATTTAAAGAACAGTGAAATAAACTGCATTCCTACAGCAGTTTAGTTTTGACAATTGACTATATGTATGCTCATTTGTATGAGTGAAGACGTTTTTACTTTGGTTACTTCACCTACAGTAGAAGTTAATATTTAATTTAAACCTTATGACCACAATAGTTTATTTCCTAATCCTGCACCAATAGGAACCAAGATGCCACAATTTCCCCATGGCATAGCTATTACCAGATAATGTTCCTGCTATGTAGGGAGTGTGAAGGCTGCCAGTCTAGCTAGATATAATTTTGTAAATAATTCTATGTCGTTTGTAAATATTACTGTAATCCATAGGCTTGATTTACAAATGTAAAGATAATTATATGTTATGATTAAACTATATGTTGAGCTGAGCTTCAAAAATGTAACCACAGCCCCACCCTGCTGGAAAAAAGCTGATAAAATAAAGCATTTTATGACTGTTTGATCTCAATCTCAGAGACAGGATGTCTGGACTAAGGAATTCTTTCTATTGTCTTAGGGGGAGAGTTAATTACTAGATTTTACATGTAAGATGTATTTTATTGTTGTGGCTTCCTGCAGGTGCAGATTAGAAAAAGGATATGTAAATTTAAGTTCTGTGAACCGGGGAAACTAAATCAGAACTGTTAAGAATTATGTAATCTGAAATGACTCAGGAGTACCGTGTTATCAATTTCAGGACAGAAAGAAAGGAGGGCATTTTGTAGTTTGTCTGAACCTGAACACATCAGCTCACCAGCACTCTGCCTTTGCCTGCTCTGTAAGTAAGATATTTATTTAGAACAGTGATTTCTGTTAGAGATAGATAGAAACAGACAGCTTAGTCTAGTTGTTTTCTATATTTATGTCAGTCTATTCTACAGTAATTTATTTTAAACCATTTTCCTGTGATTTCTGAACTCTTGATTAACACTGTATTGAATTGATGAGTATGTGATGTCCGTGCACTGGCCCAGTAATTAAGGAGCCTCAATCCTCATCACTAGCACCAGTAAAGGGCATGCACATTGGGAAGGATAACAAGTACACACACAGTAAAGTACAGTTTCCCTTAAGAGATCACAGTCAGTCTTGGGCTGGTTTCTCCCTTTCTCTCCAGATCCCCAATAAGACTCCCCACTGGCACAACTATAGGGTCCAAGTCACAGACTAGTGGTCAAGCTAAAACCTCCTCTCCCTCTCTGTCCAACCAGTGTTTTGTGTCCCTGCCTAAGCAGCTGGCACACACAGACTTTGAGATATGAATTATATACAAACACACAGACACTCCTGGGGAAGGCTGGCACAGGTTATCTAGCTAAGTCCCCTTCTTGCTCAGACTATAAGGTAGGAATCACTGCCACCAACCACTAATACCAGCTGCTAATAAGACCCTTACCAAAGGATGTCCAATTTCACTGTGTAATATTACTGTTATCCAAATAGTAAGTGTGCCGATCACCAAGACAATTAGAGTGCCTTGGACAGTATCACCGAATATATGAAAGTATTCTCTAAGAGCTTAAATTATCCCTACACAAAACAGCCACAGTTGAAAGGTATAAAAATATTTAATAATAAACACAAGACAAATCTCATCAGTTCAACACAATGATAATCAAGAGTTCAGAAATCACAGGAAAATGCTTTAAAATTTACTGCAGAATAGTCTGACATAAATATAGAAAACAGCTAGACTAATCTGGCTATTTCTATCTAGCTCTAAGAGAAACCACTGTTCTAAGTAAATATTTTACTTACAGAGCAGGCAAAGGCAGAGTGCTGGTGAGCTGATGTGTTCAGGTTCAGACAAAATACAAAATGCCTTCCTTTCTTTCTGTCCTTAAATTGATAACACAGTACTGCTAAGTCATTTCAGATTACATCATTCTTAACAGTTCTGATTTAGTTTCCCAGGCTCAAATAACTTAAAATCTACATTTCTTTTTTTAATCTTCATTTGCAGGAAGCTACAGCAATAAAAGTAAAGTAATTTTACATGTAAAATCTAGTAATTAACTCTTGTTCTAAGACGATAGAAATAATTCCTTAGTCCAGACATCCTGTCTCTAAGCTTGAGATCAAACAGTCATAAAATGCTTTACTTTATCAGCTTTCTTCCAGCAGGGTGCACTGCGATTACATTTTTGAAGCTCAGTACAACATATAGTTTAATCATAACATATAGTTCTCTTTACATTTGTAAAACAAGCCTATGTATTACATTAATATTTACAAATGACATATAATTATTTACAAAAAGCTATCTAGCTAGGCTGGCAGCCTTCACAGCGAGTATCCTGTGTGAATGACAATCTGCATTCCTTGACAGAGAGGTTTCAGGCTACTGCAAAACAAATGGCCTAAGTGTGAGTAATGAACCCAACACATAATGGTCAAGCCAGAGTAGCTTAGTCTGAGTGGTTGCTGTCTCAATGCCCTGACAATTTCTAGGGCTAATGATGAAGGCTGTCTCTCCATAGCAGCAGCTCCTAGTGTAGTCCAGAAGTTAGCTCAGGATGGTTAATGCAAGTAGCTGGAAACATCATATAGCCAGCAGGTGTTTAAAAATACAGAAAAAGAGGGCACAATCAAAGTGTATGTTGCTTATTTCTATTCACTTAAGAGATTAGTGCATACAATTCTGCATCATCTGTGGCTGATAGCCAAAGCAAAGCCACACTTTTTTTTCCAACCATCCAGTCATATGATGAGCTGCTGAAAGGCTAATCTCCATTCCCTTAAAAAGGGATTACTGCCCATAAACAATGCAGAGCACTACATAACTAGAACAATAACAGTGAGTCAGCCATTAGGGAACCAGGGGTATCAGCATTTTCAAGACTTGTTGGGTAATAAGAACTGATGACTTTATAAGTACACAGCAGAAAGAAAGAAGGGAAAGAATGCCCTTGTGTAGCTTGAGCTTATAGGAAAAACTGGAGTGCTGCACAGTTGAATGCTAATACACAGAATATTGTGGTAAGATGGACAATGGCATGAACTAGAAAAAATATGAGGTGAATACTAAAACGGTGTATCCTAGCTTTAGTATCTTAAGTGTATTTATTGCAGAGATATCTTTACAAACAGAGAACAGAACCATTCCCTTTAATGATCTCACAATAGTAAATGTAGCAGTAGAGGATAGGGCAAGAGTTAATGGAAGGATTTGGAAAGGTTAACTTTGTGGCAGAAAGCTGGTCTCTGAGGTACAGTAAAAACAAATGCAAAATACTGCACATTGGCAACAACAGCTCATATGTGAAATATCTGCAGAAATGTTGGAAGTGATGCCAGCAAAACAGGAAAAGGATATGGGAGTGTTGTTTTACCTGCACTGGATAATAAGGAGTAGATTGAGGGGCATATTATTGAAGTAAACAGAATGCTGTGGCTTCTCCTTAGGGGTGAACTCCAGAAGGCCATACTTTAACTCTGATTGAAGCTCTGGGTCCCATGTAAGGAAAAGGACATCAAGCCTTTCAAAGTAAACCAAAATATACTTACCAGAAGACCGATGTGATGGCTGGGAATGAGCACGACTAGAGACTAGCTAAGAAATAGGTCTTTTTACTTGATACCAGAGAAAATAACAAATATAATATGTTAGTGCACAAGATCATTTGAGAATAAATAAAGGGGCTCATTATGAAGAAGAAAGTCAGAGAAAGATGTCTCAGGGAGCAGACTGTATCCCTCTTTTCCATGCATCTTTAAAAACAGAACTGTAAACTGATGGAATTCACAACAAGAATCAGTGAAGGAAGAGATCCACAAAGGCATTAAAGAGTGGATGAGATAGCTGGAAAAGTAAAAAGGATGATAGGGTCAGAAGGGAGCAAAATGATAAATGCACCTATAAGGTAGACAATATAAGCTTTCTAAGTCAAAGACTGCAGCTTGCACAGTCTTTAACATAGCACTGGATGCCAGATAGGTCAAAATATAAGAACTGTATATACTGGGACAAGCACATATTATATAATACAATTACTTGATTACTTAATTACATTTCTTAACCAGTAATATTCTGTTGGGAATGCATTTTCTGGGGAGTTTCAGGAAGAAAAGATCTAAATTAGAAATAGAAAGCAATATGAAATGGAAAAGGAACAATATGAATAGAGTATAAGTATATATATATATATATATATATATATATATATATATATATATATACATATATATATTTATGGATCTACTTCATTTGCCCTAAGTTCTGATTGCCTGACATCCATTTGCCCGACCCCATTTGACCGACACTTAATTTAACTGACAAGTATTATTGGCAAGTAAATGGGATATGCCCCCTTCCCCATTGTAGTGCGACCCTGGAGTTAGAATATATAGTTAGGGTGTGTGTGGGGGGCTAATGTGTGGTGTGGGGGGCTAATGTGTGGTGTGGGGGGCAAAGCCCCCACTTAATTTCATATTATATTGTTTAGTTTTGCTTTAATATTGCTTAGCAAAACAAAGTGTGCCCCCCACAACCCCCCCCTAACTATATATTCTAACTCCAGGGTCGCACTACAATGGGGAAGGGGGCATATCCCATTTACTTGTCAATAATACTTGTCGGTCAAATGAAATTTCGGTCATTTGGTGTTGGGTAAATGGGTATCGGGCAATCAGAAGTTAGGGCAAATTAAGTTGACCCACACACACACACACACACACACATATATATATATATATATATATATATATATATATATATATATATATATATGTAACAAACTGTCAAAATGTTTCACAGAAAATGAGAGTTAAAATGTTATTCTGCCAAAGCAGAAGTGTACTAATACAGTTTGAAAAATGGTATATTTAATTTATAGATAAAGTAAATATATAACTGTCTTACTTGCAATTGACTGCATTTCAAAAGATATAACTGAAAAGAAAAGTTTGAGATATGATCGAAATTATGATACCTTGATATGAGTATGTCAATCAGTGAATTAGATGATGTGACAATTTTCATATATTTGTTTCTAAATAATGTTTTTGATCCAATAATCCCTTTGCATATTGTGCACAGTGTGCTTGCTACCCACTTTAAACCTTTATTCTCCAAACACAAGTGTCCTCCCCCCCCACCCTGGGTTCAGACGCCTCTTGAAATTCACCCTTTACCAGCAGGATTGTGACCTAAGTTGGGAAAGTGCACTCAAGTTCAGCAATTTTTCTTAAACCTTCATTCTCCAAACACAAGTGTCTCCTTCCCCCACCTAGGTTTGGACACCTCTTAAAATTCACCCTTTACCAGCAGGATTGTGACCTAAGTTGGAAAAGTGCATTCAAGTTCAACAATTCACCATAAACCTAAACTCTCCAAACATGAGTGTTCCCCCCACTTGGGTTTAGACACCTTTTGAAATTCACCCTTTATCACCAGGATCACGACTTAAGTTGGGAAAGTGCACTCAGGTTCAACAATGTATGTCTTATCCTCACTAAGATACAGCTGTTAAGTTAAATTCTGTTTGTGTAATTGAGTTGAAGCTGGGAAGTGGCATACACACTAGCTGGGACACTATGGCTAGCCCATCCTCATCTCCCACTATACAATAGTCTTTTTTTTTTTTCTGCCAAGTGACCAAAACAGCTTAATAAACTTTGTATCACAGAAGTGCTTATACTAATAAACAACATATCAGTATATTTGTTATCCAAGAATACTGGCACTGACCTTCTGCATTCTAGTTTTACAGATAGTTACTTTCTGCAGCTTCTCTCTGCTTGGTGTATTGGTGGCCACGTTCTTTGTTTCTCTGATTCTCCCATAACATTGTATGCATAGTATTTTCTCTTTAATGCAGTTTCTGATATGAAGTGGTTTTTATATAGCCAGTAATGTGATTTATTCACAGTTATACTATTTATGTTACATTATTATATTTACTTGCCTATTTCTTCACAATGCATGCATAGCTTGCCACACATTATGTTAACTGTACTACTCATTTAACAAGAAAGCTTCTTTAGATGTCAAATGCATTATGCAGTAATTAGAGTTTTGAATGTTAGTTTTTAAATAAGATTTGGTTTTCCTAGAGTTCAGGCAGGTATTGAATAATTAATACATGAGAAACTACCCCCCCCCATTTTTTTTTTTTTTTGCAAGGAGTATTAGAAACATAGTTACATATCTAAGGTACCTTGCTTCAACAAAAGATATGGTTTTAAGCAAATATTTTACACATGATTGGTACTGTATCTTTCATATTTATGTTGACATTTCAAGGATACATATAAAAGTTCAGAAGTTTATAATTCTGTTGTAAGGGCAATTGTATGTCATCACCAACTAGTTGTTTGTACAGTTTTAATGACTGAAATGTATAAAACAAAACTCACTAAGTATATTCAAGGCTGATTAACCATGATATGCCAAACACATCTTATATTCTTTTATAGGTTCATATGTTCATAGGTTCATACTAGGCTATCTGCCCTAGGGCATTTATAAGCCTAGCCAGAGTGTGTGTGGCTTTTGCCACCCATTTTAAATTAATTTTGCTATGCCCTTTTTCGACGTTAGTATACTGTGCCTCTGTCTAACAGTGACACAGAAGTGATACCGGGGGTAAACCTATGATCTCCCATCCACTCATCAAGATTCCTCTTGAAGAGAGTCAATGAGGGACTCTGCCTAACCTGGACTGGGATTTTATTCCAGAGTGAAGGGAGCCTCTGGGTTATGAATCTGTCTCTCCAGCATGTCCTATTTATTTCAGTGCCGAGGTTCAAGTCTCTCGAGCGCTTAGCTCGATGGGATTTGGATTTTCTGAGGTGCAGCATGTCCATTAATTCCGGGTTGGACATGGCTTTATACGTCAGGCACAGATCGCCTCTGAGCAGGCGGTATGCCACTGAGTAGAGCTTTATGTTGCAATTTATATAAGCTAATAGATGTTCTTTGATATTCAATATGTGATTAATCTATAGTGAAAGTTATGTTAGACTATAATTAATCATTATGGCTACTGATCTATTAAATGGTATATTTTGGTATATATAATCCTTATCTAAACATCTAGATCAGTGGATTAAGATAATTTTGAGTGGGAGGAGGGAGGGGGAGAGGGATGTGAGATGGGAAATTTATTGAGATATTCTTAAAGCCCTTTAGGATTAATAAAACACATGATTATACAATAACATAAATCTGATACTTTCATATTGTACGGAAGAAGAGGGAAAGATGAGAGTTTTAGATATAGTATCAGACATTTTTTTTGCACTTACTTTATGACAAATACAGATAGTTTTCATAAGTGTAAATAATAGGTTTTAGTGTCATGATAAACTAGTACTATTATTATTTATGTTCTTTGTTTCCTTATGTTTTATATCTTATTAGGAATTGAGATATCACAATTAGTGCCTTCAGTCAGATTAATCGACATAAAATTCTTTTGTTTGTTAGAATTTAGTATATATTACTTTTGTATACGC
The DNA here is from genome assembly GCF_019279795.1 of Protopterus annectens. Lineage (NCBI taxonomy): Eukaryota > Metazoa > Chordata > Ceratodontiformes > Protopteridae > Protopterus > Protopterus annectens. The sequence goes on from NC_056734.1 coordinate 789,905,990, forward strand.
TTTATGGAGCTATGCTATATTTTTTATTACATGACATTAGTTTTTGTGATTCAAAGCATATTTTATATCATTAAAATGTTTTGTTCTCATATTTAATCTGTATAAGTATTTAAATGAAAGCAGAAGCATTTGATGGATATTGACGAGAGTCTTAGGGTGTGAAGATAATGGTTTGGATGATGCATTCATCAAACCAGGAATTTAGTTTTCCATGTTTAGGATTGTGTATAGTTATACTTGTTTCATTAGATATGTTTTGTTTTATATTTGAGCCCATAACAAACTTTAAGAAAGACAATTGTCTCTCTAAGAATGAATACATATAAATGTTTATCCTTAAATGTTAATGGCCTTAACAATCCCATAAAAAGAGGAAGTCTATAAAATATTTAAAAATGAATAAAGTAGACAGCATTTCTACAAGAAACACACTTTATTAAAACAGACTTAGAATATCTTTCAATGGCTACACAACACTTGTGGAATCTCATTTCCAGGCTAAGAGAAGAGGCACTATGATACTGTGGAACAAATCTTTACCAATGCCCAAAATATTAGGCACTTTTTCAGAGAAGAATGGTATGTTATGTTTAGTAGTGCTAGAGCTGAAATAAAGATACATCACTTTAGCTAGCACATAGTGGATCCCTGGTATTGGTGCAGGAACTGCTAATAAATATTTAGAATTAATATCTATTAAAGCCAAAGGAGACAGTTTATGCTGGAGAGTTTAACTGTATTCTTACTAAAAAGGATACCACCAAAAATGTTAACTTCAAATTATCTGCGCCAGCTGAAAAACTAAAAAAAGTATTAATTCTTTAAATCTCAGCGACATATATGACATAAAAGAACCAGAATCATTAAACTAAATGCATTACTTGTATAGATATGGAACACAGACAACTATCAACAAAGTATTAATTTCTAATAATCTAATTTCTAAAACTCATGACGTTTTAATTAGTTCTTGGCCTTTGTCAGATCACAATGCTCTTTTATTCAAGGTTAACATCAGTCCTAAGGATCTGATAGCTTGGCCAAGATTACCTGCTTACATTGTGAAACTCAATGGGTTTAAAGACGGGTTCTTAAATGAAACTAAGTCATTTCTCGCTATCAATGACAATAATGAGACTTCTAGGACTATTGTTTGGGATTCGGTAAAATCATATCTTTATGGTAAAATAAAAAACTGGTATTTAAACAAAAAGAAACAATGGGATGATGAGCTAATAACATTACAAACAAAAATTGATACTCTAAAAATAATTTAAATAGCAAAGATACAAATACAAACTCTGAACTAAAAACATTAAATGCAAAGTATGCAGAAATCTTGAATCATAAAGTGAGTATAAATCTAGAGAGGCTTAAACTACAATCATACTCTGCAAATCCAAAACATCTGCATAGATTGGCATTTAAATAATAAAAATTAACTAATGCAAGCTATATAAAAGAACTTACTGACAACACAAGGAACAAACATAGACAAGTGTCAGACTTACAGGAAATCTTAGAAATGTTTAGATCTCATCATGAAGCATTAAACAATACGAATTCAGATTCTATTAACAATCTAAAAGAAAAGTTTTTGACTGAAAATGTTAATAAAAAAGTAACTAATGAACAAAACATCAAATTGATAAAACCAATCTTACTAATAGATGTTAAGGAAAATATTAAAAACATTAAAAGCAATAAGGCTCCAGGAATAGATGGTGTTACTGGTGAATTTTACAAACTTCTTCCTGATGAGACTCTAAAAATTCTAGTAGCAGCTTTTGAGGAATTTAGAAAGTATGGAAATTGCTTCCCCTCATGGAAATATGCCATAATCTCTCCCATTTTAAAACAGGACAAAGATCCCAAACTAGTAATATCATATCGCCCTATATCTTTATTGAATGTTGATTATAAAATTTTCACTTCAATTCTAGCTAAAAGATCAAATCAATTCATGCCAAAGTTAATAGTAGAAGATCAAACAGGCTTCATATCGAACAGGAAAGTTCAAGACAATGTCATCAAAATTCTATCTTTAATAGATCTAGCAAACAAGAAAAAGGTTGAATATTCCATTATTATCTTAGGTCTGGATAAAGTATTTGACTCTATATCTTGGCCTTATTTATATAAAGTACTAGAATCATTTAATTTTTCTCCTGACTTTATAAAATTAATAAAAAACCTATATGAACATTTGGTGTCTTGCATCAAAATTGGGGCATTCTTATCCACCCAAATCAAAATATTAAAAGGAACCAAACAAGGCTGCCCACTCTCACCCCTTGTATTTGCCTTAGCAGTGTAACCATTAGCTAACTACATTAGAAACGACTTTAATATTGTTAGCTTTGATATTGATTCTTACCACTCTTCTAAAATACAACTCTTCGCAGATGACATTCTGTTAACTATTGGAAATAGAGATTATTCAATAGACCATATTATAAAATCTCTAAAAAATGTTAAAGAAATCTCAGGCTTAAAATTTAATACTAACAAAATGAAAATTATACTGTTAAACAAATACAAATCAGTACCATATTAGAAAAACACAGTAATTTTAGCTGGAAAAGTAACATCTTCAAATATCTAGGTGTACAGATAAAAACAAATTGGAAAGACATTATACATTTGAATTATAATAACCTGTTAAATGTGGTCAAAAAACATTTAAGCAAGTGGGGAAAAATGTTTTTCTCTATGGAAGAAAAATTATCTTTAATAAAAATATGCATTTTACCAAAAATTTTATTTCTATTTCAAACTATAATAGTTGGACCTCCCAAAAAAATTAATACAAAAACTCAACTCACTTATGTTTACATTTTTATGGCATTCGCAGAAACCAAGAATAAGATATGACTGGCATTGTAAGGAATGGGAAAAGGGAGGCATTGCATTTCCGAATCTAGAACTCTATGCTGAAGCAGCCACACTTAATATAATGAGTCAGTGGTTAAGTAACAAATATACATCAAACTGGAAGAAATTGCATGAAACTATATTGCTTTCTAACCTTGATGAGACAATAAATAACGACATGTTTACAGATAATAACAAGATGTTTTTGGTTGAAAAGACGTAGTCTTTAAAGAAAACAGAATCGAAAGATATCCTCATTGTATCAGTTACATATTAAACAACTTTAAAAAGATAAAGAACAACAACTACAAGACAAGACATCTCTTATTTGTAATGTTTCTGGTAGCATTAACAAGAAAATGTCTAGATTCATTTAATACAGGGAAATTATTGTTGATGAAGGAAAATGGTCTAATATATTGGCACCAATTCATTGGTAACAATGATATATATGACACAAATAGTCTTATGGCTAGGTAAAATTCTAATCAAAATAACTGGTTAAATATCTAGATTTTTAGAGAACATCTACTAAATGAGCTCAAATCAAATCAAGTGCTTGATGTTTCATTATATCCAAAAGTAATCTGTCTTTTATGTGAGCTGAATATGACTAACCACAATATGGGCTTTTCATTATCAAGGATTTACAAAACACTAAGAGCAGACTTACACATATCAAAAGATTCTGTATGGAGTTATAGTGAAAAACTAAATAAATTTAAGTTTTCAGACTCTGACAGAGCCTTGAGATTAAAATCAGTGAATAACACAACCTCATCTCCTTTCTGGAAATTAAGTTTATCAATAGGAATTACATTGCCCCTCATAAATTGGCATTGATTTCACACACTAGTATTCATAAATGTTGGAGATGTGATGAAACTTTATGTGCTGACTGGGCACATATGTTTCTTGAAAGTAAAACAGTTACAACCTTTTGGCAGGCATTTATGTCCTTTTCAAAGGCTTTGTGGTCTGACAAATGTGACATTTCAGATTGTTTGTTATTATTTAATGCACAGATACCAGTACTTATCCCAAAGACACAAGTGCATCTTCTCTGGTCTCTTCTTGCAATCACAAGGAAAATTATCACATCAAACTGGAAAAGTAGAAACATCCTCTCTTTCTCTGAGTTTATTTTACTGGCCAGAACTGTATGTAAAAGAGAACTGTTAACCCTTGATTTAAGATCAACAAAAGTAACGCATAAGAAATTATCATGGATAAAACTAAAGAATTTATTAGACAGGATGTAATAAATACATCATAAATTTTTGTTTGTTATGGGAAATGTAAATAGTTGTGTTGTATATAGTTCTGTTTTATTCAATTTGTTTAAATGCACAGAAATCTTTTGTTTCGTTTGTAAAATTTAATAAAAACTGTTTAAAAAAAAAAGAAAACAATTACCAGGATTCGATAATGTCTACACTAAGTGTACACTGTTCTGAGTGAAAAGACAACACAGACAAAACACACACCTTCTTCAAGCTAATTTTAGTTTTCCTACTGATATTCTGGCAGCTTTAAATATTGACAGGGATTCATAGAGGTTACCACAAAGTGTAGACTACATGTACACTTACTATAATCTTTATGAGTGACTAGAAAGCAGATAAAATGTGATCAGGATGTTCTTGAATACATATGGTGTACAATCAGTGTATACTAAGTGTACACTTAGTATAGGCTTTATTGAATCTGGCCCAAATGTCTTACTCTGATCTCTAACATTTTTGATTAGAGGTTAAAGAAGCTCTTTGCATTATGTAGAATTATTTTAGGAAGTAAAATAAGTTTGATTAAAGTTGATCACAATAGTAAATAATATATTATTTCATTATCTGATGTTTTCATATTAAATTTAATGACAATTGTATAGTTAAACAGTGCTATAATAGTGTAATTCTTAGGGTGGTATTCATCATTATTACATGAATCTACATTGCTTGCATTCTTGAGCATCACTGAGGCAATTCATAGAGGTTGCTTACACTAATATTTGATGGCTGCAAATAAACTTAAGCAAATAATGCGATATATATGAGAAATGATGTAAAACCATGTATGCCAATAAGTCATTCTCAACACCTATTTGCAATATATAGTCATATTTAGAAGTGATTCCTTGCCATGTACAGATTTGTTGTAAAATGGAGAACTGTGAATTTTCTTTTAACATTTCAGTCAAAGAAGATGCTTTTAATTCTTGCTAACATTGCCTTTCAAGTGGGAGCTGCTTGTCTTGGGTGAGTTAATACTGCTTGCATCCAACAGCACTCAGTGGCCACAAAGGCAGAGATACAGGCAGAGGAAAATTCATCATAATTTTGATAATCAGAAAATCTTTGACAGGTTTACAGTGAACAGGTAAATTGTAAAAGTCTTATTGAGTATGTATGGTCCCTACATGGGCACTTGGGGACTGCATGACCTTCCTATCCCTGTAGATATTAAGACATGCATAGCCCTCACTATACTTACCACAGGGATTTGAAAGACACAAACTGTGGACACGCTGAGTGTCAAACAGGCTTTTGCCTTGAGGATATCATTTACTGGATGTATTCTTGGCACGTGTTAGTACATATACTTCCTGGTGTCACCTCAGGACTTAAGGACTATGTATGCCTTTTGTTGGGTAGCACATTTCCCTGAGGTGATTGGTGCAATAAATTTCACCTGTTTTGCAATTAGGGCCTCATTTCAGCAACAGGGGGAGAGTTTTCACAACAGGAAGGGCTACTATTTCATCAACTGCCAGATAGTGTGTGATGCATTGGGTGCACTAGTACGTCAACTGCCAGATAGTGTTTGATGCAATGGGTGCATCACCAATGTTTCTGCTCAGCATCCTGTCATTGCACACGATTTCCATATCGGCCACATTAGTTTACTTTACCACCTCCTCCTGCATGTTAGGATAACAGTGGTCAGTTTTTATTATTATTTAAGTAATTATTCATAGTAAAATGCATTGCTTAATAATAAACCATGTTTTCTTTCTTTTCTCATCCCCCCTTTCTCTTTTTTTTTTCAGGTAATGAAGGATAACCACTGGAGCCGTGGCGCATGAAATCCAACTGTAGCTCTAAAACATAATTTAATGCAGCCCTGTCCCAGACTCATATTGTCATAGAGGGAGTATTTGACATGCTGAAAAGAAGGTTCTGATGTCTGGATGAGTCTGAGGTGCCCTTCAGTATGATCTAGATTCTGCATTCAGAATGTTTACTGCATGCTGCATACTGCAGAACATGATCAGGACCAGTCTGGTGATCTACTGACCGATACTGTCACTGCAGCTCCCAGTTCCTGTCCGGCTATGACTAATGGTGACCAGCAGGCAGTAGCAGTAAGGGATCTCATGGGGAAGACTTGTGCATGACATATGCCTGCACAGGTACAGAGATGGCATCTATACAGAACTATGGACCACACATTCAGGTTAGTCTTTCCTTTCTTGTAAAAAAACAAATAAGAGTACAACTAATGCATGTGGTAATATGTGTTGTCTATGCTGTGCAGTTCATAGTCTAACTGTCACTGTTCATCAGACTGTCTAACCTGTAAAGATTTCTTTTCAAACAACTTATTGACAGTCCAACTAGAATAAATAATAAAAGTAACAAAGAAACCACCTTAGATTGGATTCTTACAAACTCCCCCCTACAAAACTACCAAACTGGTATCCTTCCAGAAGATCTTAGTGATCACTCACTTACTTATGTTATTAGGGCCAAAACTAAGCTAAACCTACCTACCTCACATAAAACAATATATTCAAAAAAACACTTTAATTCTGAAGGATTCCTAACAGAGCTGTCACAATACAACTGGACCCCTCTCAAATATCTCTCACTCGACAATGCTGTTGAACACTTCAACTCAGCATTCCTGACCATCCTGAATCAACATGCCCCAAAACGTATCATTAGAACAAAGACCAAAATAGCACCCTGGCTAACTTCTAATACCAAACAAACAATAATACTTAGAAATAAATCATGGAAAAAATGGCGGTCCTCCAGAAACCCAAACGATCACCGTATCTTCAAAGAACTCAGAAATAAAACCAAAAAAGCTATACTTGCAGATAAAAAAAATTATTACCTTGAACTACAACAATCAACCAAAAAAGAACCAAAAAAGTTTTGGTCCACTATCAATAATCTTCTTACCCCAGGCAAAGTAGTTACACCAAACCCACAAAACTTAGATCCTGACAACCCCTCTTTAATAGCCAATAACTTCAACACCTTCTTTACCACTTCCATACAAAATCTAGCTAACCACTTAACCCCTGATTCCTCCCAACTGCTCTTAAATAACAGTGACAACTGCCTTCCACCCCTGCAACTTCAACCCATACCTACCTCCTACATACAATCTCTTTTACAAAAACTTAAATCTACTACACCCTCAGCTGATAACCTTCCAGCTGAATTTCTTCAAATAGCAGCCAAAGCTATCGCCTACCCTGTCTCCATCCTCATAAACAGATCCATAAAAGAAAGTACTTTTCCCTCAATCTGGAAAATATCTCATATCATACCCCTACACAAAGGAGGCAAAGCCACAGACCTTTCAAACTTTTGTCCTATAGCACTATTATCTCCTCTAGCTAAAATCATGGAAAAATGCATACACAAACAACTACTCACCCATCTCCTTCAAAATAATCTACTTGCAGATACTCAACATGGATTTAGACCTTCACATAGTACTACCACTGCTCTACTTTCCTTTTCCAACACCATCAACTGTAATCGTAACAACAACAAACTAACCTCTTCTCTTTTCCTAGACCTATCAAAAGCCTTCGACATGGTCAACCACTCACTTCTACTACACATATTAAAATCCCTTGCTTTGGATACCTCCTCCTTAACCTGGTTCTCTTCTTATCTCGAAAACAGGCAACAAGCAGTACTCTGGAAAAATTGTCTATCTTCACTACTACCTATCTCTTTAGGAGTCCCACAAGGATCCATACTAGGCCGCCTCCTATTCTCTATCTTTATTAATGACCTCCAAGCATCTATCCAAAACACTACATGTATACAATATGCAGATGATTCCACAATTATTTGCACAGCCTCCACTCAATCTGAACTCCACTCACTCACACAAGCTACCTTTTCTATCGTCGAAGACTGGTTCTCAAAAAGATGTCTTCTCCTCAATTCCAAGAAAACAAAACTACTACTTTTCTCACCTACACACAAATCTACACAACTTAACTTCTCTATTACTGCAGGTGATAACTCCCTCATCTCCCCAGACTTATCAACCAAACTACTTGGTGTTACTATTGATAATAATCTAAGCTATGATTACCATATCAACAACACCATAAAAGCACTCAATAAAAAATTGGCACACTATACAGAATCAAACCCTACCTAACACCTGAAGCACGGACCACCTTAGCACAAACACATCTCATCTCGACCCTATTGTATGCCTCCTCTATCTACACTAACCTCTCAAAAAGTAACCTAAAGAAACTTACGACATCCTACCACAATATAGCTCGCTTTGCCACAGCATCCCAGTATAGAACACACCACTGTCTAAACTTAAAACATTTACACTGGTTGGAACTTCCCAACAAGATTATATATCAACAACTCCTGATAACACATAACATATTATATCAACCATCTAAAACACCAGCTCTCACTAATCTTCTGAGCCCTTATAATAACCTGAAACAACTACGTTCTGCAGAAAAGCTTCAAGTCAAAACAACTCGAATCACCAATTCTGCAGGTAACTGCCTTTTTCCCAATGCAGTAGGCAAAATATGGAATAACCTCCCTTCCCACATTACCTCAATAGGCTCCTTTGATCTTTTTAAAAAACAACTTCTTGCACATCTTACAAACTTCTGGCTCTGCTCTTGTACCAATCCCGACTGAGAAACCTAATACCTTCTACTATCATACTTCCTCACTTCTCAACTACAATCCTTCTCTGTGTTCTCAAACATCCTAATGACTCTACAGTTTCTACTGTTCTCAAAAAAAAAAAAAAAAAAAAAATTATACATTGTATATACACTAATATGTATGCAATGATCTGTATGGAGTGTAGTTCTAGATATAATCAATGTCTCTTGTAATACATAAATAGTATTCTATGTGTTTTATTTTTTTCTTGATCCAGACTAATAACTATCCATGGTAACTTAATATCTGTTAAAGGATCTCATAGTTAATCTTCAATTTTGTATAACCTTTGTTTTAATTCTGAGGAGCTTTTCTCCCCGGGCCTCCACTGAAAATGGAAATTATCCAGCTGGACTAGCCCGGTCAACAAATGTAAAATAAAATAAAATAAAATAAATAAATTTTTTTAATTTTAGAAAAGGTGTTCATATTATTGCTTATAAAAGTCATGCCTGAGAGATAAATGACACCTGTTCAGTGATGTTGTAAGGCATCATATAAGGAATATTTACATTTTTGTATTGTTTTGTGGAAGAAATGTTGCTCAGGGAGTATAATTAATTATGCATATACTGAATCTCTTGATACATTTAATTTAAAAAAGTACTATTTCGATATCTGACTGCTTTGGTTTTGCCAGAATGTATGTACTTCAATCTCTAAACTGGCATATGATAAGTTCATACTTTGCACTTCAATACTACATACATACATACATACAAATATTTTAAGCATGGGCATTAATGCCTTTCTAGCCTCCTAATATACTAAAATGGTTTGTTTCATAAAAAGGGTCCAGGATTTTCTTAAAAATATCTAAACTAGTGCTTGCTTTAATTTGGTAGTCTATTCCATGCTTCAGCTGCCCTCTTCAATGGAAAATGTGTCACATATTGCTTTTATTATTCAACATTTCCTCAGTTTCAACTATTACATATTAGAAGCATTTTCTTTTAAGGTACTATACATCCAATTATTTAGTTTTACAATACACAAGTTATGTCCTCAGAAACAGTGGTCATCACTTGTGCCATGCTAAGGGTGAGGGGCAGCAGCACTATTGTAAATGGCAGGAAACTCATGTCATCTTTTTTTTTTTAATTTGAGGAGTGTGTAATATATTTGTTGTTGTTTAAGGGGTGTTTCTCTTAATAGTTTGTAATATTTCATTTATGTTCTGGGTAATTCTCAGCTGTATCATTGCTGAACTGAAACTCTTGACAATGTATGGGCCATTAATGGTGTAATTCACAGCAATTTGAATGTTATGACCTACACTCTTCTTTCCAGATCTTTCCATTAAATGTAAACAAAGCCCTTATTGAAATGAAATGCATGCAGATGCAAAGTGTCTTAATATTGGGTTAAAATCCAGTAGTCATGTGTTCTGCATAATGTATATATATATATATATATATATATCTATAAAGAGAGAGAGAGAGAGATTAAAAAAATCATTGCCTTTTAGGTTAAATATTTATATTAGTGTATATTAGTGTATAGAAGGAAAATTGTAAATACTTGAAATGTCTGACCTGATTCACAGTAGATCAAGATCAAGCGTCTCATGCACGACATCATAGGAGCAGGAGAAGGGGCATGTGATTTTGAAGAAGAGTTGTCATGTGAGCTAGATAGTGACTTGTGATGCTGTGACCTACTTGATGCAGGTGATCCTACAGCACTCATCTTACAGTGCTGTTTGACTGAGACCTCGAATGAGAGCTTCTAATATATTCTACTATGTGTAAATGAATTCTGACATGTCCTACATGAACTCTGTTCTGTTTGTTCCCACTTACTTTTGCCACTATATTCTTGAGAAGAACTTTCAGTGTGATGTGATGTTCCTCCACATATCTGGACAGCATACCATCCTCTTTTCCTTCCAAAGCTATCTTCTGTTTAAGTCTGGCAAGTCCTCACATGCGTACGAATAGAGGTGGCCATGGATGCATGGTGTGACATCATATTGGGGATCAATGTGATCTTGGCATTATCCCTACTCTCCACCATTTCCATAAAGTGCTGGAAGTCCTTGCCTACACCCTGGAAAACTGACAATTTCTAGCTGACTCTCTGTAGCAGTGCTGTGAGCTGTAACAATGCCACATGACATTTGCTGCTGGGAAGCCAATGCTTTACATGTTTCCTGGTAGCTGTGATATATGCCTGTGCCTTGCAACTATTTGAGAAAATGTCAAAGTGGGCACTGTGACCTCTGAAATTCTGCCATCATCTATAAAGTGCTCCTGTAGGTCTGGAGTATTGCTGTAGAGGTGTATGTTTTTTTTCTCACTATAACCTATAGTGTAATGCCACCATATTCCTGACTTTGTCAGAGTTACTAACATGTGGGATGTGTGATCATGCCATTGACTTTGGTGACCATGTGCCAGTTTCCATAAGCTGTCTGATAAATATAAGAGTATCTTGTCATTGTCACCATCAGCCATTCTTCTGCTGATATCCTTTACATTTATTTGTAAAGTGGACCTGCTTGTTTTAGCTTCTGACCCTGTAAAAAATTAACTGACTAGACTACTACTCAGATACTTGCATATACCACTTTATGATGTGTAAAGAGATGTATAGGAAACCTATCATGTCATTATGTATAGAACTGTGGGGTTTACCTGTTAACAGTAATTGTCATCTTTTGCATGTAATCATTCTTCTTAAGCATTCATTTCTCTATATGAATATGTTATGGTGGTCAAACTAACCTTCCTGCGCAGATGTCTGTTGATGCTGCAGATGTGGGTAATAGCAAGTGTCCACACCACCTCTGATTATGCCAGTGCCATTTTTGCCCATAGTCAACCCCCAAATAGACTGGAGGTACTCCTCATCAGGAGGATAATGACTTAAAGGAATAAGTGTTTGAGGACCATCAGTAGAGCAAGGGAAAACTGCACTATGCCTTATGTTTACTCTGGCTTTTTTCTTGCACTGTGCAATGTGTGGTTCCTTCCACCTATAGCATTTATATCCATAACCACTTGATACCATGCTGTTGTCCACTCAACTTGTTTGTGTTCCTCGTTTCCTAAATGGTATTTGCTATATGTCCTAAGGACAGCATGAGGACGTGGTTCTTCTCATGGCTAACACTGTCCCTTCTCTGTCTGGATCCCTTTAGCTGCATGATTTATTTACCTAAAACAACATGCAAAAGTAATGCACTGAAACTTGATCCACTTATCAGCCAAAGAGCAATGAAAGCATGCTTGCTTTCATCACCAATAAATCAAAGATCTGAGCACAAAAAACATTTATGGTAATATAATACCAGTATACATATAGACATATTGCAAGTTCTGCTTCAGCCAGTTATTAGTGCTTTATTTTGTTTTATCCTGTACAATATCATCAGTAAATGCATAATAAGATTGTAAGCACTTATCATTACATTGCCATCTTATGAAGCACTTATCATTACACAGCCATCTTATGTCATGTTAACGAGAGTGTCGTCCTTTCCCCACCATTTTTCTTTATTTATACTGCCACATGCATGAGTGACACAGTCATAAAGCATACAGTAAAGCAGCATGTATCCTGAAGACACACTACAATTGTGAAAATATTTCACATTAGACTTCAATTACTTCAAATTGTGCACTTATGTCCCATGTAGCATAATCTGTAAATGCTCAAAAAAGAAATTTCAAACAAATCTTTCACACGCCGTTATGACTACTTCCCCATACATTTCCCCATGCATAACTTCTGACAAAATTATTGTATGTTATTGGACAAACAATACTGCATAGATTCCTTTGCATGCTCTGCTTTCTTTAAGCTCTGTATAATTTATTAGACAAACAATAGTGCATAGTATTCCATTGTATACTATGCTTTCTTTAAGATCTGTATAATTTTCTGACCACCTACTACTCTGATGTATATATCACGTCTGACAAAATTACTGCAAGTTATTGGAAAAACATTATTGAATAGCAGCAGCCCATTGTATAGGATGCTTTCTTCAAGATCTGTAAAAAAATTCTGTCTTGTATAATTATGTGCTGCTATACTGTGTAGAGCTTTTTTTCCAGGCCTCAGATGAAAATGGGCAACTAGCCCAGTTGGACTTCTGTGGTAAACAAATATTAAATAAATAAAATAAAAATAAATAAATACACTTTCCAGTGCTGCTGCCATGGATTCCCATTTATAACTTGCAGTCGTGTCGGTAGTATTAATAGGAGTCCTCTACATCTAACCTTATGATCAGTGAAACACATAATTCTACTAATCATTGTTCACCAACATTGGTATGAATTGCTACCCAATAATTTCTAAGATTATTGTCATTTTTTTTCTTTCTTGAAAAAGTTTGCACTTTCCTAAACCATTTGCCACCTATCTCAATTGATTGCAACTTAATATGATGGTCTTAAAAGCATTCACATAAAGTCAGGCTAATTTACACATTTTGTATGCAAGTTAAGCTTGGTCGCATCTATCTGTATGAATCACAGCAATAAGTGAGTGCATCAGTCAACAAATCCACATAAGTAGTTCTTGGGTAGCTGTGGGTGTGCTATGCACAGCAGCAGTTAACCAAGTTGTCCTCTGGAATGCATGAACAAGCATAATGTATTTCAAATGTCCCTGTGCTTAGAAAAGGGAAAATGGTGTCAGAATCAGATGAGTTTGCATAATCATGATGCATAATCTATGCCCAGCTAGAAAAGTGTGATACATCTCATCACCTTAAATCACTCAGTAGTTTATATGACAAGATAATGACATATACAGGAAGATATATTTATACAGTACAGTTAAAAAGGAAAAGTAAAAAAAATAAAATTTACTGATGAGACACTGGAAAAGGCATGCTTAAGGAAATGATTAATGCATGGCATTCATGAATATTACTCAAAGATAGCATTATATAGTCAAAGCAACTAACTAACTAACTGACTAACTGACTAACTAACTAACTAACTAACTAACTAACTAACTAACTAACTAAACATATATGGAACTTAAAACATAATGACTCCATAACTGTATTTTATTCACCATGAAAAGGAAACATGAAAGCATTTGTTCAGACAAAGCAGTTTGAATGCCGGAGGGATAGATTCCTGTCCCAGAGATTTCCCATACTCTGGAATAAACTACCTATCTATATCAAACAAAGCTCCTCATTAGCACTCTTCAAGAAAAATCTTGATGATTGGATGGGAAACAGGAAATTCACCCCAGGGATGACCTCTGAGGCTCTGCTTGACAGTGGCACAGGAAAATAATTTTCTTGGGTGGCAAAAGCCAGGGTACCTTTTTGGCTGGTCTTGTATAGGCCCCAGGGCCGATAGCCTAGTACCTATCTATGACTCTATGAACCTATGGTAAAACAAAACTTGCAGATAACAGCTGTTTAATACCTAATGTTCCTACTTGGTAGCTGGGTAATGTTATGGTGATATCTCACCCTAGAAGGAGTGGTTCCAAACCTGTGAACCACATTTCTGCACTTACACTCATTAGTTTTGCATTGGCACTTCAAATGATGGCAACAACAGTGAAGGCACAAAGATGAGCTCCAAGCTAATCTGACAAGGACAGCACAATTGTGGTCTACCTCTTGAAGGATTCATACCTGAAAAAAATCAGGACATGTGTATGCAGTACTAAGTTAATAAAAATTGACATGTGGCAGGAGTTGGGTGAGAACCTATCATCCATGACAGGGATCACCTGCTCTGGCCCCCAGTGACATCACATAAATAATGATCTAAAGAGGATAAGGGCTGACCAGCTGGCTGAGTGGGTAGACCAGTTGGTGGGGAGAAGGCCAGATTTCTATACTAAGTATTTTGACACTTTTTTTTTTAAATCTAATCAAAGATAGGTTTAAAAAATGTATTATACAAATAATGGATAAATGCCAGTAACTGCAAAAAGAAATGTATGAGTAAGAACAAATATGTATCTATATGCAATCCAAAGGTATGAGTAGGCATAAGCATATCTGTAAACAGAGCTGCATTTCTATATACAAATGCTGGAATACTTTTGTGTATATAAATAGAAATGTGGATGTGTGAGTAAAACATATGTCAGTGTATATATATATATATATATATATATATATATATATATATATATATATATATATATATATATGAGTGCTACAGAATCCTGAAAGCCCAAAATCCAGAAGACCAAAATCCTGAGATCAAAATCTCGAAAGTTCAAAATACTGAAAACTCAAAATACTGAAAATCCACATTATATGAACACTTACTATATTCCAGCACAAATACACACAGAAACATATTACCTTCCAACTATACACAGGGGGGCAAGCCCCCTGCAACCCCACACCCTCTGCTACTTAAATATCTCAACTCCAAGAGTGTACTTCAATACACTAAGTGCAATCTCGAAGTTGATATATTTAAGTAACAGGGGTGTGGGGGGGGGCTTGCCCTCCCACATGAGGGATGCAGGGGGCTTGGCCCCCCGCTTATACTTCGCGAAGAGTAATATGGTTTGTGTTTTACTTGCTTCTGTATGTACTTGTGCTGGAATATAGTAAGCGTTGATATCCTGTGTGTTTTCAGTATTTTGAGTTTTCAGTATTTTGAATTTTCGGGATTTTGGTCTTCAGGGTTTTGGTCTTTCAGGATTCTGTAGCGCTTATATATATATATATATATATATATATATATATATATATATATATATATATATATATATGTGTGTGTGTGTGTGTGTGTGTGTGTGTATAAACAGAAATTACCATATTTCCATTGCCACATAATAAAATATGCTGTAAGTATTATATTGATAAATGCATATACTGCAGAAAGATATTTTTTTAGAAAAAAAATGGTATTTGGTTTGTGTAGGCCAAAAAATATTTTTAATATGATTACCTCACAAGACATTAATTTCCTCCAAAATATTAACTGCACATGCAGAGTAGCTGAACTCAGTTAGACACCACACCCTAGTCAGAGAGGAGTGGGGGTGGGGTGGAAGTTAAAGCAAGTGAAAGCCCGGCACAGAGAATACTAAGAAATGTACTCTGTGATTACTTCTGTGTACTCGGCTTAATTTCCCTTATACGCTTACATTCATTACTAAGCAGCAAATTACCAAACCACTCATTGTTGTAAAATATTTCCAGTGCATCCATCTGTGGCAGTAAATATGCATTGTGTAAAGTAAGTTGAACTGGAACTATGTCTTAACATCGTTTCAATTGTTACATTTTTATGTTGGTGTACAGCTTGAGTGCACGTTTGAGGAGAAGGTAAAAGTGTATTGCATAGACCAGATTCACATGATATTACTTAAAACTGCAAGTAAAGTGAGCAAGTTAAAATAGAAAGTATAATGGAAAGCAGAAACTGAGATGAAATGTCTGCAAAGGTCGCAGAAAATACTCATGCCCAAAGGAGACAAGCTATACACAGGCATAAAAATATTATCCCTGTAGTTCAAATTGCAATGAATAAGACATACATACTAGACAAGACAGAAAGAATGTATGAAAATATATGCTTTTATTTATTTTTATTTTTTTTTTCGCTTTTTTTCTGGCTAATAAATGAACAAATATACCAAGATTCAACAGAAATGTATACAGAAATAGGCATAGATAGATTCGGTGTTTTGCTGAAATGAAATATAAGAAAAATCTAAATACTTGTCTGAGATAGTTAAGCAACCATCCTCCATGTGTTCTGTGCAGTGGAAGTGGAGACAAATTACAGTAGTGAGCAAGAAGAAAAAGAGATTAAAAGGGCTGAGTAATGGTGCTTGTGAGTATGAAAAAAAAATATTTCCATTAAAAACTGTAAAGTAATAAAATGTTTTTTCTCTATTTTATTTATTTTGTAAGTTGAAATCTAAACTAATTCTTACATGAAGACAATAAAAGAAGTAACGTACTTTAAGTAAACAATTTAGTTAGTCTGGTACTTCCCCATACCATGCAGCCAGATACAGATTCTCAAACTGTAGTTTTAGCTCACTTCTGCTTGATATTTTCCACTTAGCTCTGCTTCTTGTCTTATTTAATGGCTGGTCAGACAGAAGGATGGTTTCTGCACCTCTGCTAAGACTGAAAAGCACATAAAAAAATCCATCTCTGCTTTGAACCTGATCCAATAGTAAATGCAACTAATGGACATTGTTTAATTATATTTTATCAACTATATAAAGAATCTTTTTGACATAGCAAAAGTCTGACATTATCTAGTCACTTTGCATTTTCCTGTATTACTCACTTATTTTTATTTGGATCTTTAGGTGGAGTATGTAGGTGGCGGCCTAACCCCCTTTCCCACTTTTTTGTTTTCTTTACCATTTTTACTTGGTTCTCTGCAATGTCTTACACTTACGCTTTATTAAGCATTCCCCTCTCTTGTGTTTTTTTACTTAGTTTGCTGCCTGTTGTGCGTATTACATAATCATTTCAAATTCTAAGTCTTCTGTGCATGCTCCATCTGTCTCTTCCATCTTGAAAACATAATCCTTGCATCTTATTTCTAACATATTTTCTCTCCTTGTCATTTCTTTCTGAGAAAAAAAAATGTTTTTCTCCTTTTCAACCCATCCGCACCTAATCCATTTTTTCTAGCTAATTATCTTCATGAACTAGATTTTTTTTACTTATTTTGAGTGCTGTACTTTCAATATTTACTTTAGTTTGGTCTACTTTGTAGGTATTTATACTGAAATGTTTGGAAACATTTTATTTATTTATTTACTTTATTTTACATTCTAAACTGCTCTTAATCCTAGTTTTATGTTGGCTGTGTTATTCATACTCTGTTGATTTAATGTAGATGCTTTATGTTGCATTTTGCTAACTGCCCTACAGTAATCAAATGTTGTTTATTTTCTGTTAAAATTATGTATAAATTAAAAAAATGTGGGCAACTGGTTTAAAAAATCAAAACAAACATCAATCCTTTCCTCAGGTCCTTTCCGTAAAATAAACATATTGTCCAACACCTAAAATAAATTAACTAAGTTAATTTATTTTGAAGGGGAATTTTATAGACAATCTAAAGAAGTAGCAATGGGGGCCTCTTGTTTCCCAATTTATGCTAACTTGGATTTAGCTGACTGGGAAGCCAACATGTTTTTGGCAATTAATTGTTCAAAAATATCAAGCTATATGTTAGGTTTTTGGACAATATGTTTATTTTATGCAAAAGGCCTGAGGAAAAAGGCTTTTTTTTTATTTTTTAAACCAGTCATCAACTTTTTTTTTAAATTTACACATAATTTTAACAAAAAACAAATTAGTTATTTGGACACTTTTATTGAGCATAATATTACTGATTTTAAATCAAAATTATTTAGAAAGCCAAGTTTTAATCATTGTTACTTAAATTTTTCCAGTTGTCACACCTTTGGTCAAAAAAGAGTATTTTAAAAGGACAATGTATAAGGACAGCCAGTACGATATCTCAGTTTGAAGATGTATGTTATGCATTATCCTACATTGGATGTATGTTCCCTGACCAGGGTTTTCTCCAGATATGGTTCATGATACTTGTAGTTATGTGAAGGAACAATGGGGGTTGAAACATAAACCTTCATTTTAAAATTAAGGGAAGAATATAATAATGATAACTTTGAGAAAGCCCTAGTAGTCCAATATGGACATTTTTCATGGGCCATTAAAGATATGGTTCAAAGGAACTGGAATATTATAAGGGATAACCAGCAGCTTCAACATATAGTTGGCAATGACCCATTATTTGAGTTTAAGACAGGCTGTAATCTGTAAGTAAAATTTGAAGAAGTAGAAAATAATAGGAAGGGGATGATACATTCCAAAGACACATGAAAATGTGGAGCATGTCCTTGGTGTCCTAACATTTTAGAAACTAAGGGTATAACATTAGAAAATGATTTAAAATCAGTAGTGTGGTTTGTTAGGGGGGGGCTGCCAAACAAAAAATGTGGTCTACCTGACTTTGTGTGGTAGTTGCCCAGTGTTTTATTTCAGTAAAACTGAAAGGTGCTTTAGGAAAAGACTTTATGAACATCTTTACCATATTAAAATTCACAATGACAATAATTCTTTATACAGGCACTCTTTGAACTGTCCACAGTGTAAGAGTTTTTGTTTTGCAATTTTTGAACAGATCCGGGTGCGGCCCGAGAGGGGGAGATTTGAGAAATAATTTGGAGGAAAGGGAAGCCATTTGGCAGATCAAGCTAAATGTGCAGAGTCCCCCTGGTATTAATGATAAGGTTTCCCTTCAACATTTTTTAAATATGACATCTTTACAAGTTTTTTAAACAAGTGATATGTATACGTTTTTACCTTGTTTTTATTTTTTAACAAGATTTTTTAGGTCACTGTTTATAAATGTTCATCTTAGGTGATTATGAATTTTGTGTACATCACCACCTTATGGTATTACTTTTCAAAAGCGAAGGTCTGCTACAAAAGTTTTTTTTTTGATGACTACTATTTCTTTAAATATTTAATACATGGCTGTAATTGAAAGAGATTGGTTCCTGTTCAAAGAATGGGTAATTAAGGATGTGAATTCTGAAAAAGTCCTAGGTTTGATAGGACAAAAGCACCCAATTCCATTTTTGTCAAGTCTTTCTCCCAGATTTACTAATCTCCTGTGCAGGACTAATCTTAGTCCTGCACCGAAGCAACAGTTTAGGAGGAGGATGGCAGCGTGCCATGCATATTAATGAAGGCGCACTGCCTGACCTCCTAATCCTACATGGAGAATGGACAAGTGCAGGGGGCGTGTCTGAGGGCAGAGCTCTCAGAATAAACATGCTCCTGCAAAATAGAACAGCAGAAACTGTAAAAAAATTAGCAGGACCGCTCATAGGTGTCTGCATATTCCCACCAACAGTCCCCCATGTGTATAACAGCAACAGGACATAAAAATAAAAAGAAGTAACCCCTGTATTTATTTTTAAAACTTTGAGTACAGCAAACCATAGGTGCGTGGGTGTGCCCATCGCTAAGCTATGGTTAAAGCAGCTTAAAAGGCTGAAGAGGATAACAAGGAAGATATATGCAAATGAAGCTGCACGGCAATAGTGTAGTGGTCAGAGCATCCGCCTAACGAGCAGGCATTCCTGGTTTGAGTCCCACTGCAGCACATACCATTTTCCATGTGAAATCTGCACACAAACATTTATTTACATTTTATTGCTGTACAACCTACTAAATAACATTTAAATGTGAACTGGAGTACTGCATTAAATGCACATGTGAAGAGTCAGTATCATAATGAATAAGTCAGCGGTAAGCAGGCATAAGCACAGATAAGCAGTAGTAAGCATATATAAGCACCAGTAAGCATGTGCAAGTGCATTTGTGCAGGGT
>NC_056734.1:789931170-790188670 GCF_019279795.1 Protopterus annectens
AGCATGTATAATACCGACATGTACATGAAGTAGCGCAGGGGTATGTGGCAGCAAATGGGAGTACACCTGTTTGGGCGGCGGTAAGCAGTGGCCACACTGGTTAAGCAATGTGCAGGCCGACCCAGTGTAAGAAGTTGTTACCGGAGGGCAGCAAGTCTGAGCCTAGCACACACCAGCGCATACCTGCCCACTCTTCCCCAACAGTGCCTTAGGCACGCTGCAGCCCACAGCCCTCATCGTGGCCAGTAACAACATAATCAGCACTCCCAGGGCCCCCCCCCTACACACTATAGTCTAAGTGAGTTACCATGAAGGCATGGCAGATATACAATCAGCTGCGGTTATCACAAACATATCATCTGACACAGTCAGTCAACAGTATAGGAAATGTATGTCAGTGTGTACATTAATACCAGCAAATGTGTGCACAGTGCTAAATCACAGTATTCTGAGTAGTCTGTGAGTATCAGTGAACAGTGCCTGTTCACGCATACTGTGAGAACAGTAGTCTTGTATAATACTGAAGAGAGTAATGGAAAATGGGGCACGGCGTAAGGGCAGGTTTCATCCATGGAAGCGGGAGATGAGGCTGGTCTGGTGTGTGCACAAACCACTGCTTCTCAAAACCCTGGCAGGATGCTAACAGTGGGAGAAACAGTGTAGACCAGTGAAGTGTACTCGAGACACAACAACAGGTCAGTTTCTGTCAGGACGCAACAGACTTTATGGGTCACAATGATGTTTCCACCAGTATCGGTGGTGGATGAAGAGGAAAGGTCGAATATATGTGTACTAAATGGATTAAGAGCCTGCAGAAGGTTGCATCGAGACAGTAATATGGAGGAGTACCGAGATGTGCAGAGAGAGAAATGTGTATAGGTGTGGTATGGCAGGGGTAGCAACTGCAGAATGGATGGATGCTGTGTATATGAAGCTCATGGGCCTGGGAAAGGGAGCATGGGTATGACATTAAGGTAGAAATATGCAATTTACACAGAACTGCAATAGTGTAGTGGTCAGAGCATCTGCCTACCACACATGCATTCTCGGTTTGAGTCCCACTGCAGCACATTCTACTTTTCATGTGAAATCGGTATAACAACATAATTTTGCTGTATAACCTTCTAAATTACATTTACACTTGCACAAGAGTACTGAATTACACATAGCCCACTCACTATTCCAAGGACATGAGAAGACACACAGATATGTATACACAGACAACCTTTAATGGTGTATTTTACAGTAATGTATGCCATTACCGACAGCACATAGATCTGCACTTATTTAATCAGTGAGGAATGCAAGGCCCACACAGAAAAGTAGATGCAGGCAGTGCGGATATACAACATACAATGCTGTCCAGGCCAGGCCTGTCAAATCGTACAACTGTGGACAAAGGATTTGCCATCAAGATATGTAACAATAAACAATAACAGATGTAGTTCAGCAGACATCAGTCACACCCCATAGTCAAGGCCTAGAGGGGACATTTCTTACCTGTGATAATGTTTATGTATCTGTGACATGTATGGACCCTGACCAACAAATGCCGTGGGAGTCCAGGATATGACTGAGATGATAGCAGGAATGCTAGCAGTATATTATGATAGGCCAAAACCGAACAACCCCTAACGGTATCACAACAGTACAAAGCCAGCCATATATGTGAAGGACAGAGGAGGAAACACAGGGCCATACCCGTAATATTACTGTTACACACCCTGCACATTGCTGGTGTTACAGGATTCATTGCAACATACTCTTATGCAGGAATAACACATCAGCAACACAACTGGAATTAGCCATGTAGTTATAGCACACAACAGACAGATTGCCGGGGATATATCTAGAACAACCCCTGTGTGGTGCACAGGCAAAAGCAAACAGACAATCCACTGACCATCACATGGATAGGCCCACTGTTGAGAGCTATGCAGACAGACTGCATTCCATCCTAACCTACTATGTACATGCAAACACTGCAGGACCAGCAATATACAAAGCACATAACAACACTACTCACTCTGTCTGTAGGTCTGGAACTTCTTAAGATTGTGTAGTTGTCCTGTGTCTGCAAGCCCCACTGTAATAGGTACTGCAACCTGCCATCTGTAACACTGCTGCCCACATACAGGAAGGATGTCCTCCATACTGGGAAGGTGAAGGGACAACGCCCACATGACTAAGCAATTTATAGTACTGAGTTGCCATGATGATGGTTAACAGAATCACTAGATAGCAGGCTGCACGCAGTCAGCAACTGTTGAACACTGATTGGTGCAGAGCCCATCACCTGATCATGTGCATCACCTACAAAAGCCATGCTGAAATCCATTCAAACCAACTCATTCACTCCTTTGGAGAGAGAGAGAGAGAGAGAGAGAGATAGAGAAACAAGAAGTTGGGAACAAATTACAACAGGCCACAACCGGGAAGGCGTCACACCCATCCAAACACTAAAAGGTGTGTAAAACATAACTGTATGTAATTTAATGTAGTATGAGGTATAGATTATTAGGATTTATGATGTAGAATGTTTGATATGTGCCATCTGTAGTTGTCACTGTAATGATGTCCTGCTGAACAACTGCTCTGGACAATATTGTTTGTCCCTGTTATCAGTGGGACATACCCGCCAACTGTGCAGATCAGCAATGAATGACAAAGATGTCAGCCATAATATCTGTGTATGTTATGTTAGTGTGGACAATAGCTGTTGGTGGATGTACTGCCATCATGATAGACACATGGGTGTCAGAGCACACCACTTGCAGTACAGTCATGTGAATGTGTAATGTAGCATGCACCAATGCCATAGGTGTTTAATAGGTGTGCCAGCACTCTCACACCATAGTTACTACCGTAATGTTAGGCTGTGTTCACATGTGGCACCTGTCTGTTTTGCAGCAAGGCAGAACAGTGCAGCTGTGAATGAAAGACGGTGATAGAATGCAGACCGGATATCTGTATGCACTCCACATATCTGTGTGATACGGAATGTGATGTGTATGAGTACAGATACAGACACTCATATAGACATAGGTATATCCACAACATACAACATATATCTACACATATATGTACATAGATGTATATTTATACACATATATATATATATATATAGTGGCACTGACAATGGCATGCAGGTGAAATAGTGTGCAACAGGCCAACAAATATAATTGTCCCCACAGGGAGCATGGCTACAAACACATAGCACAAAGCGTGATACATACACATAGCACAAAGCTTGGTACAATACAACATATGTCCCAATGGTAGGTAAGCAGCTGACATACCAATTGCAGTCTGTGAACTTGTTGTTGTAGCTGATATGGTGGGGAGAAACATATATGTGTATTAATAACTATGGTTACCCTGCTGTATGTGTGGCTCAGACCTGTTTCCATCCTTATGACTTTCAGGAATCATGTCACATAGTCACCTTCCTGCTTACAGTGCCGCTGAAATGGCTTTCATCATTGACCACCTGATACAGCACTACATACTTCTTTTCAGCTGGGCAGCCCATGACCAGCAGGAGAGGACCACCCTGTGGAATGAGATAGTTTACAGGGTCAGTGAAGTTGGATTGCATAAGTGCAGCTATGAGCAGGTCCAGCATCATTGCACCGACCTGCTTCACCATGTACATCAGCATGCAGCTGCCATAAGGGGGGACCACCTCGCAACAGCAGGGGTAACCCACCCATCCAACCCTCACCCGTGTGGAGGAACTTCTCAGCAGCCTAGTGGCACCTGTTTGCCTGCAACATCAACACCTGGCAGGACACATCTTGGAGGTGGGTGCCAATGACATACCAGCTAAGGAGCATGCAGATAAGGCCCCAGGACACATCAGTACACCACTCATGTGTATGCATCTGCATCTGTACAGGTACATCATGCAAAACTGAGATGTCATATACTTTGCCTGCTGCTGTGTAGTAGCAATAAACTGTTGTGTATAAGCTGTAATATTGTGTAATTCTACTGTTGATGTAACATAATGCTGCACTCACCTGTTATGAATGCCACAGCTCTGGCCACTGACATCAGCTTTCTCGCACTCCTATGTAGGTCCCTCCAGGATACAACCACGACAGCAGCCCATAACCCGTGAATATGGTTTGTGTTCATGCATGATGTTAAACTGGACATGTAATAGCTATGGGCTATCCCCCATGCACACGTCTAACACACCTACCCATACTACATGCTGTACATGTTCATGTTTTGTTGCTGATAAATGCACTGCATTACAGTAGAGACCATGCTGGGGAATCGGAAGGTTACAACAGAGACATGCAAGATAACTAACATCCTGTCAATGTGCAATGTGTCCACAGGGATGTGACATGTGACAGGACACACAGCCTACAGTAGGGACATGTGTGACTCAACACCACCATGGCTGCATCTGTACACAAGCAGGTTAAGTAAACATTGCAGATGTATCCCTGACTCTACAGCACTCATCACAGCAGTGTGTGTACTGCAAGGTATGTGCACATGAGTAGACCTTGCAACCATGCAGAAGTCTGGGACATGTGTAGGGCACCCCTCACAGCCATGGTAAAGTCCACTGGTTGTCACTGTAATAGTCATGTACTGGTCATACATGCACTGCTGATGTTGTGATCTGTAACGCAGACATCAGGCATCCACAACTGATAGCTGTTCACATACCATCCCAGGTATGTGTTGCTACAACACGCAGGGGCTGTGAGCACTGGAGCTGACATAACTGACACAGTACTACAGATGCATCAATGGTTTCTACACCTGCAAGGTATGGTGCACAGTACAAGGCAGGGTGCGGAACAGGCCACCCTAACACTTTGAACATGGGTGCAGTGTTAACACAGGGAGGGGCCATCACCTACCAACAATGCCCATGCCTCACACACATGTATACTGCCGCTAGCATGACGTCGCTATAGTTGCACTGCATGCTGTTGAGCTCCATATGTAATGCATGTTGACAGAAGTCTAATGGGAGGACTGTGTGTACAAATGTTGTGCAACTCCACATGTAGGAGAGTGGGGTGTGTGTGTGTGTGTGACTCGGTTGTGTTCGTAAGTGCGATCTAGTGGCATTTGGATGATGCATGTCAGATGTGTGTGTGTGTGTGTGTGTGTGTGTGTGTGTGTGTGTGTGTGTGTGTGTGTGTGTGTGTGTGTGTGTGTGTGTGTCCATGTATGCACAGGCGATAGTGGGATCGACCACATAGTGGTACTTCCCCTTGGGATTGTGCCGTACATGGAGTGAGACATGGGATACCAGGACAAACTGTCAGATATGTGAACACAGGACAGCTGATAGCATAACAAGTTCTGTAGCATGGAGCATGCATTGCCAGGTGCAGTATATATCAGGTATACACATCATATTGCCAGCAGCAGATAGGTAATCGGCTACTCACGTATGCAGCACTACAAATGCAATGGGGAATTACCACAGCACATCAGTGAGTGTATCCAGGTAGCACTGTCGTCTGCATGATGGGTTGCTTGTGCATCAGATGTGGCATGGACTGAGCAAGATTGTAGTATGATTTGGTGTGTGACATATGTAGTGAAAGTAGCAGTGCCAACCATATAGGGGCCTCATACACCATCACTGCCCATGCACAGGGTAATACAGGGTGACAGCAGTGAGGCCATGTACAACCTACTCCACCTAGTTCAGGGAGGTGATGGAGTAACAGGCCAGGTGTGGTACCACATGTGTAGGCATGGAGAGGCATGATATGTTAATGGGCTGTAGTGATGCATGTATATTAGCAAGTACCATGCAGGAAGGGGAACATATGTAACTGACTGTGGGACTGTCTGCAAACTCAGGGAAGGTGAGTTAGTAAGGTGGCTCTCAGTGTGAGTGTGTGTGAGTGTGTGTACTGTTATGCACTGCTGTACAGGTCTTAATGTGTGTATTTGTTTCCCCACAGGTGGCGAGGTGAGTCAGTGTCCCTTCTGCATGCATACTGAGGTATGTGTCCCTACAGACACCGATAATGATGATGAAGGTACAGGTGAGGCACAGGTGGGTTTGTCAGAGGCCGACACTGCACTAACATGTGTCATCACCCTCCTAGCTTCCCCAAGCCTGCAAACAGTTACAGTGACCCTACAAACCCCATCGCATGTGGCCATCGCAGAGGGACAGTTGGTGCTTAGGGGCAATGGCCAAGAAAGTGTGGTGTCCATGCCAACTTTTTCGGGTCACAGTCGGCATAGCTGGATGTCTGGAAGGCCACCACATTAACAGATGTACCGTGGTGCTCATGGGAGGACTGACCGTCTGCAGGTCATCCTGCCACTGGCAGAGGCGCCACAACTGGTACCACCAGGAGCATGTTTCAGGCCATAATGGAGGCATAGGCACATATGGAAATGCACTCCAGACAGGTCCTGAGGCTGGAGATGTCTGCTTTTGTAGCTGTAAGTGGCAGCTTTCATGAACTTGCTGTTGCCTTCCGTGAATATACTGAGGTCACGGATAGATGGTGGGGTGAGATGGTTGGCCTCCTCTACCGTGGTATGTCTGTGCTAGAACGTGTGGTGGGAGTGGTGCGACGTCTGTCTGGATGTAGGCCAGAGACACCAGCAACTGGCAGTCAACATGGACATGCCAGGATGCACAGCCACTCCTGTAGTGGTAGTACCAGCCCCAGCACACCACAGGGGCTGCTGTCCACACCACAACATAGCACAGCAGCCCATTTGCACATGGCCCTGTCCAGGCTCAGGTGGGACATGGTTCCAGCGGACATATGTCATCATCAGAGGAGAGTAGCACCTCAAGGTCTTACCTGAATGTGCCCATGGAGCCCTTGACAGGCACAGTCAGTGTGTCCATGGCCAGAGGCACGGCACTGCACACCCTGCCAGGTATGGTCTGCAGCTGTCCAACATTACCCGTGTGGAGCAGCCACATGGCGGAACTGTGTGCACGCATACCCTCACACTGTGTAACCACACCTTGGATTACCCCATACCAGCACACACTACATCACCACGCCCCAATCAAGGAACCACACCCCTTACCCACACACATGGTGACACATGTTTGGACCACCCTCAGCCTCTGACACACCTGCAACACACCCTGTGCATATGATGATATCTGTGCCACATCCCTGTCATCCAGAACATCGATGCAGGGACAGGCTAACATGGTTCTGATGCACACAGTGACTGTAATGGGGTGCTGCAATGTACCATAGTGTGGAATGTAGTCAGGGGTAATGTGTACAGCATACATGTCAGGTAGTGTAGCCATGCAGCTAGGATGACATTCACACACCCAGTGCATATGATGATACCTGTGCCACATCCCTGCCATTTATTTTATTTATTTATTTTATTTTATTTTACATTTGTTGACCGGGCTAGTCCAACTGGATACATGTCCATTTTCAGTGGAGGCCCGGGGAGAAAAGCTCCATAGAGGGTAGTTATGACAAAAAACAACACACAGGAGATAAGAATACAAGGTAATACTTTCAAGGTCACATGAACAATAAAAGGGTTATACAGATAGTTTAAATAGTTGAAACATTCTTAGGTAGTTGGAGTACTCTAACTACAAATGAAGTCCCTTGAATTATGGATAGGGTAGATAGTAGCTGGCTGTTTGCTGCTAATCAGGATTAGAACATGGGCATAACCAATTAGATTTTAGTAGATCTTTGAGTTGTTTTTTGAATTGGTTGAGTGAAGTTTCGTGTCCCTCCATAACATCAATGCAGGGACAGGCTAACATGGTTCTGATGCACTGTGATAGAGTGCCACAATATACTGCAATGTAGAATGTAGTCAAGGGTAATGTGTACTGCATACATGTCAGGTAGTGTAACCATGCAGCTAGGATGCATCTCAGCTGTTGGTAACACCAATTGATATCCCCATACTGTCATCCATTTGTGCTGTAGGCATACATGTGTCAGCAGGAGGATGGTCTGCAGTCATATTCCACAGGTGTATGTCAGTGTGGTGACACCAAGGCCATGACATATGTGGTGTACAGTTGCACACATGCCACAGGTATGTATAACAGCTACTGGCCATGCAAACATGACCGGTGGCCTGCTAGTACAGGTATAATCTGCATCCTTATGTCAACCCATCCACATACACACACATCCTGACTTGGCGACACTGTGTCTAGACCCCAACCCGGGTATGTAGTGCTACTGAACTGTGTAGCTGTCATTGCACATATGATGCCATCTGTAGGGTGAGATGTGTACCAGGTCATGTGCTACATGCAGACCATCAACAGACACTTACAATTTGGTAATGGGGGATGTAATGTTTGTATATGGTGAATACATAGTGTGTCATACCATCATATACACATTGACCAACACATAACGGGTAGATACACATCTTAGAGACCTGGTTGTATAGTTGCTAACTAACTAGTCTATCTGCCCAGTATGTTACAGGTAGGCTGCACACAGCTCATGTGTAACTGGGCTGTATCCTGTTATCTGTTACCTGTATGGGTGATGGTGACATTGGCCACCTGAGAGTGGTATGTGGGCCATATACCAGGTGTACCATGATGTAAAGACAGTGTATATAGCACCCACATCCCCCACTGGATATTGTATACACTAAAACCCATCTAGATACTCTGATATACCCACTATCACACAGTGGCCATGACGAAAAAACAACTCATTGCATATCACAACAGTAGTACCACAGGGATATGCATGTGATGCACACACCACAGGCATAGTAGGGTGTTGCATTGAGTTGCCATACCTATGGGTGACAACAACAATATCCGTACTACTGTGTGGCAATGTGTATTGTAAAAGGAGTATGTGGACTTGGACCGGTGGACCCTATGGATATGCACACATGCACATATACACACACATGGCAGACCTCAATGGGATTTCCATGCCTACTGACCCATTGGTGCAACAGTGTTGTACTGGTACTGCAAGGCACATATAGCTGTAAGGGAGTGGAGTGTAACAGGCTACATGTTACATTAATGGGTTGAGAGGCACCACACACTATACGAGTTGTACAAGTAGGTATCCCCCCCAGCCAAACACATCCACCCTGCAATATACTACCAAGTGTTAGTGATCCCATAACCAGGGCCAGTGGCAACATGGGCACACAATGTTACCTGTACTACATCCCAACTGTATGATGTCAGGCTGTTATTGGTAACATATCATGCGGTACATTCTGGCTCCCATGGGGAATGTATTATGTGGATGCCATCAACATTACCAGACTTCAGATACACAGACAGATATGCAGATACAGGTATACATATACATCATTTTTTATATATATGTACATATACATGTGACTACACATACACATGCAGTTGTATGTATAGTACAAAACATAGGCAGTAGGTGCACACAATATGGAACAGCCACTATGCCTACAGCTGACCCCTGAATGACTGGACACTGTACGTGCCACCCATACAAATGACAACCATTGTCTGTAACATACACCCAAAGAGAGGTGATAGGTGAAACAACACCCACAGGTTTGCTGACATGGTAACCTGTCATCATGTACTGTTACAGTTCTACATGCCATACCATATAGCTACTCAGACACTGACAACTATATCAATGGAGTGATGCTACAGTGGACCAGTTACACTCATACAGTAGGCTGGAAAGGTTCACAGCTGTTGCTGTCCAGGCCAAGCCATTCACATTGCACAATAGGAAAGACACACTGGGCCACAGGATACCTAACAATTGACAGTATGTACTCCAAATGTATAGTTCAGCAGCCTCTATCTACACACTGTACAAACACAGTAGGTGGTATAGATGTCTTATGACCACATGGGTTGTAACTGCTACATAACTTGGCATAACAGCCACCATCATGTGCACACCAACACACAGAACAGTTTGTATGGCAGGGGGCAGTAGTCCTGCAGTACCCAGATCCATGACAGTAATGTGTATATAGGTGAAGTATATGGTACTGTACATCCAGATACCGTAAGGCAGCTCAGCCCTGATAACCCCACATTTTGTAGCAGCCTAGGTCTTTTCTGGTACTCCCCCCTAGACTCAATTATACAGGGCCATATACCACTGTTACATACACTGGACTCTGCACTGCATGAGGATACACATGTATTGTGTAGGTGGTGCCCACATATATATGGCCCCAGCCCCACCATATGTGTGGGGGGTTACTACGGCAGTGGACTGATGGCAGACAATACAGTGTGTTATACTCCCAGCTCACTATGGATTGACCACAGACAATATGACATATGTGCACAGCTTGGTATGTAGGTGATGAACAGAGGCCAGAATAGAGGCACATATGTGGACAACTATTGCCATACACTACACAAGGTGCTGGTGTTACAGGATAGTCTGTAACATACCCTTAGTCAGGGAATTGCTGGTATGGACGGCCATGGATGTAGTCATGTACCGGTAACACGCAGCACACACACTGCCAGTATAGTATCTGACACAAGACTTGTGTGGTGGACAGACAAGACATGATAGGCACAGCTCTCGCTGGCATGAGGGTAGGCCCACAGATGTGTGCTATGCAGACAGACTGCATTCCATTGCAAAGTAGTATGTACACCCACACCTTGTAACACCAGTACTGTACAATGCATAACACAACTCCACTCGCAGTCTGTCTGTACTTCCTGATCCTCTTACAAATATGTGGCTGCCCTGAGTGTGCCAGTTCTCCTGTATGGGGTATTGCTACATGCTGTCGGTATCACTGCTGCCCACACACAAGACGGATGCCCATCACACAGGAGATGTAATGGGACCAAGCACACATGATGTGGGGATCAATAGTAGGTGGTTGCCATGACAGTGTTAAATGGGTGTAGTACACATGTGTAATCGTATATCTGGCTATCTGGATATGTAAATGTACATATATTCCCACCATAGCTCCTGGACATGAAGTGTAGGCCAACCCCAACCTGTATGTTCCCAATGTCGTAGTTGCAGGGGATGTCAGGTATCTCTAGCAGGTATACTAGTAGGCTATTGCTGCTGTCATTGGGATTGTCTTCACAGAGATGGTGTGTGTGGCAGAACACATCTGCTCATAACATGTGTGCCATTGGTTACTGAACTACATCCAAAGGACATCAGTGTACAGTACTGCTGCATCTAATGCTGCTGTGCACTGCAGCAGAGATATTGGCCAATATATGTTGGGGTCTGACAATGTCTTTACATTCCAGAGGTATACACATATGCCCTTAGTGCTACACATGTATACCATGCCTGACAATATGGATGTGGATGGCCATGTATATGGGTATAACACATGATGACAGGTATGTAATGTCCACCATAGGTCATGCATTCACACACCCCTACCTAGCCTGTAAGGGTATGACCATTGGTACAGGGGTGCCATGGCCACATACTACACAATAGGTATTGACATACATCTGCACTGTATCCCACTGCCCAGTCTGACATACATGACTGTTAGGGAAGGTCCGGCAGCTGGACATCTGGCTAGTAACTGCACATGACATCCCACTGGGTAGGTACACTCAGCTGCTAGGCATGTCACAATTCGCTGTGCAGGCAGACTGGCTCAACACTGGCCTACACCTCCCAAGGGGGAATGCACATGTACCTGCCTATACAGCAGGCTCCACAGGCATGTCACAGCACAGGGTGGGATACACCTGTGTGACAGTGCATATCCACAACCAATGTGAACACAGCCACAGCCACATATTGTTAGCTAGCATGGTATGACAGCATATGGACTATGTGTTCGACACCATCCTCATATGTGTCACTCACAGACTGCCCTACATATACTGGCCTGCTACACAGTTTGGTCTGGTAGCTGTATGTGGTATGGGACATGTGTATTTATGGCCCTACAAACATGCATCCACTCCAGTACCATACAGTGGGGCAGCATGTAACACCTGAAAGTAGGGGTACTAGAACAACATCATCTACCACAGTCTGTACACAGGCTGAGGTACATATCAACACTACACACACTGTTAACATTCACCATAGGTACACAGACCTTAGTACTGTACGAACATTCTCAGAATGTGCAGGTAATGTAATGTAACCCCTACTGTACATAACATGTGTATCAGTCAGATATATCCATGGCTTGTTCTCAGATATGATGCCACAAAGTATGGTGTAAAGCACATATGTACCATGTCATGCACGACATATGTGCAAAGGTTGACAGAAGTGTGGCTGGGAGCACATACACAGGGCCAATACTGACACGTTGCTGTGATGACCACAAACATTTACTGTTGTTACAGGGTTGTTGCAACATATGTCCTTTGAGGGCTATGACATCTGTGACTACCACAGCTTTCTCCATCTACTGACTGCAATCCTCACACTACCTTCAGCAGTCGACAGCTAGATGCTCCATGGGTGACCCATGCAGCCATGGACACAACACTGCCCAGTCTGCAGATACCCTGCAGATGGAGATTCCCCATCAACATGGAACTGACATGGCAGGTATTGAGACATGTACATCAGCCATATCCACACAAACACTGTGAAAGCAACATTACACCAAATGCAGAGTAATAGCACTTACAGGCTGTAGTCAGGTCAGGCACATCCACCTCCCATTTGATGCATTGCTTCCACAGTGTATGTTGTTATAGGTACACTACAATCCATCTGGGATGCTGTTTGGCACACAACAGATGTAGTTCCTGCTCACAGTGGGTGACAAGGGCTAACACCACCATGATGTTCCTGGGTATTGGAGTGTGTTTCCATACAATTGGCGATGGGGATGTTACCACAACTGTTTCACATGCAATCAGCTAGGGGAGAGCTGTGATTCATGCAGAGGCCATCAGCTGATCATGAGCATTACTTACCTTACACATGCTGCTGCCTAAGCAAAGCAGGTGTATGTCTCCATGTCCACCTGAGAGGTGGTGGGAGATGCAGACAGAGGCTAAAACGTGTCAGGGAGGGGTGGGAGGGTAAAACTGAGGCATGGTTGTGTCACACACCTAGCAGCACAGGGTATCAAACCCCTGATGACTATGTAGTGCTAGCAAAGTTTGCTGTAATTATTGGATGCTCCACATGGGTTACCTTTTGGGGAACACTCAGAACATATATGTGATGGTGACTGACATCTGCAACAGGGATACAGTAGCTGTATGGTAGGTGACATACAAGTGCCTGTCAGCATGAACAGGTGCCAATTTCAACACAGCCACACTCACAAGGACACACACACAGTGACACATGTGGCAGGGCCAGGTGTACAACTCATCGGTTGTGGGGATTGCCACATCACATCATTGTGCAGGTATCCCATGCACCACACAGGTCATATGGGGGCTGTATGGGTGAAGGGTATGGGAAGGTGTCTGACATCAGACAGCATACTGCAGTATGCCCATGGGCGTTGTAGGGAGTGTGGATGTGAACATCTGCAGCATGCAGCACACACACAAACACACAGGGTGCCACTACTGACATACATGTGTGCATGTCTGCACAGGTGTGTGGTGTTCAACTGTGCCAGACGGCTGTCCACAGCTAGGCGATGGGTGTACCTTGGCATCAGGCCACATGATGATGGTCTGCATTGTGGCTCAGGGATGTAGTGTCTGCATTCTCCCCACAGACGGGTATTGTATCCCCCACCCAGTCACTTGGGTGACTACTGTTTGTGGGCAATGCTGTGCATCGCTTACCATGTCTGTGTTCCTTAGTCCATGACATGGACTGCATCTGGGATGTGCACACCTCCCACATGCATGTACAGTGACATGTGGAACTGTAACTGGGGTGTCCGGCCCATGTTGTGAACACAGATTATCATCAGATCTGCCAGTCCTGCCCACCTGTGGTGGGAGCTAATAATGGCCAGAAGCTTTACCCTGCACCTACATGGTGTGCATGCTATCAGCATCTCTTGATGTCAGTGGCATTTGTCCATACGGGCATGTTGTCAGGCATGGTATGTCCATTGTGGGTCACATGTGATGGTACCACAGGTGGTACAGTTGTCCATTGGAGAACATGGGGGAGGTGCACTGTCTGCATGTATGTGCACATTGGACAGATGGACTGGGTGTCATGCCCTCTGCATCCCACCGCTGTCACACCATAGTTACTATCAGTGGCCAATGTGCAGTGTACTACTCACATATTGGCTGTTACCTAGGCATGTGTGGGTGTGTATGACACACGGGGTGAGAGTGTGCTCTGGGTAATACTGGGGTTGCTAACTGTGATTGCCTGGCCTTGATGTCACATGTCTGGGTATGGCTCTGCTCCCTGGCCTCTCAGCCATATCATGTGTTATCCCTGTACAGTGGACATTGGAATGTCCACCATATAAGAAAATGCAAAACCCACTCTACATTGACCACAGAGTCACAAACACCTCTACACAGGATACAGGTTACAAACACACACTCACCTGTCATGTTTGGGAGTAGAACCCCTACCTAACTAGTGTATGACACTATAGCACTATGCAGTTCTAGTAAGCACCACGGACATTACTGGAGTAGTCCTTGCCCAAAAGTGTATTTCACATTGACTGACATCAGCAGAATTGCCAAAGTAGGGCTTTGAAATGACTGCAAAAGACTAGCCTAAAATGCATTGCTCCCTACACAGACAGTGACACACACAATACATCCGGAACTTGTGTGGGGATGGAACCCAACCATGCGCCTAATTCACAATATAGCAGTATGCAGTTACAGCATGCACTACGGAGATTACTGGGCTACAGCTTTCCCAGGGGAGTATTTCTAAGTGGGTGACATCTGCAACTTTGCCAAAGTTGGGTATGTGAAATATATGGAGTGTGAGTAACCTAAAAGTATTGCTCTCTACACAGTGAGACATGCACACATACACACGCAGTTGGCAGGTTGGGGACTAGAACTCCCAACTAACTCCTTAATCACACTATGGCCATACGATGTTATGTGACATGCTATGGAGATTACTCAACTACAATTGTCCCAGAGGTGTATTTCAAGTTGCGTGACATCAGCAGCCTTGCAAAAGGAGGGTATTCAACTTGTAAGGGGTGTGAGTAGCCTAAAAAGCATTGCTCTATACACAGTCAGTGACAGACAGACAAGCACACATACGCACACACACACAAACACACACACACACACACACACACACACACACACACACACACACACACACACACAGTTGCCACATCTGGGGTTTGAACTCCTACCTCACTACATTATCACACTACAGCAGTATGCAGTCACAGCATGTGCTATGGAGATTACTGGGCTACCGCTCTCCCAGGGGAGTATTTTTAGGTTGGTGACATCAGCAGCCTTGCCAAAGTTGGGTATGTGAAATGTACGGGTGTGAGTAATCTAAAATCATTTATCTCTACACAGTCAGACATGCATGAATACACACACAGTTGGCAAGTCGGGGGCCTAGAACTCCCAACTAACTCCTTAATCACACTATGGCCATAAGATGTTACGGGACATGCTATGGAGATTACTCAGCTACGATCATCCCAGAGGTGTATTTCAAGTTACGTGACATCAGCAGCCTTGCCAAAGGAGGGTATTCGACTTGTAAGGGGTGTGAGTAGCCTGAAAAGCATTGCTCTCTGCACAGTCAGTGACAGACAGACATGCACACACAGTTGCCACATCTGGGGTTTGACATCTTATCTAACTACATTATCACACTACAGCAGTACACAGTTACAGCATGCGCTATGGAGATTACTGGGATGAAGCTCTCACAGGGGAGTATTTCTAGATGGATGACATCAGCAGCCTTGCCAAAGTTGGGTATGTGAAATGTAAGGGGTGTGAGTAACCTTAAAACATTGCTCTCTACACAGTCAGTGAGAGACAGATGCACACATGAACAGTGACACATACTCACAGTTGCCATGTCTAGGGTTAGAACTCCTACCTAGCTAGTGTATCACACTACAGCAGTACGCAGTTATGGGATGTGCCACAGAAAAATTACACCAAAAAAATGAAACCGGACAGGTACAGCGCAGGCACGGACTGTTTATTAAAGTAAGCGCTTTCGGCCAAGAAAATCCCTCAGCCTTCTTCAGACAATTACAAAAATACACACAGCTACACTTTTTTATATAAAAATTAAGACAATTAAGATAAATTAATTATCTAAATTGATTAACTAACTTCAAGCCCAGATTTTAAAGGGCTAGTACCTTATAGTACTATTACTCACATGTCCATTAGCTTTTAAATATTTAAAAAA
Source organism: Protopterus annectens (assembly GCF_019279795.1). NCBI lineage: Eukaryota > Metazoa > Chordata > Ceratodontiformes > Protopteridae > Protopterus > Protopterus annectens. The sequence continues at coordinate 789,947,454 of NC_056734.1, forward strand.
ATTAAAATTAAAAATTAAAAATGTATTATAAAAACATTTTATAAACATATATTATTATTATTATTATTATTATATTATAGAACCTAATTATTCCACAAAACTCCTAACAATGTATAGGTATGCCCTATAAAACAGTGCTTAACAAGCTTTATTAAGCCAATACCAATAAATAAATCACTGAAATAATTAAATAATTTAATACATTCAAAACTAAGATACAAAAAGAAGAAAATTAATAACTTAAATACCATTGTAATATTAACATTCTGTAACTTTAAAAAAACAATGTATGTGTTTTTATATTTTATATATATATATATATATATATATATATATATATATATATATATATATATATATATATGTATATATCTGTTACTGATGCTATATGATAAACAAACTCATCTCCTTAGTGCTTTTAATTTAAGAATACATTTTATGGATGCATACTCATTTAAACCTGGGGGTAAATGTGCAAATGTTCTAATCTGCCAAAATACCTCTTGTTCTTCCAACCGTAGCTGCCATGGACCACCCCTAATATCACTTTTTACCTGGTGAACCACTGTGAACAAAAAGGAATGCTCAGGATGTTTACAAGTATGCCTTGCAGGTGCATTAGTTAAGTCCTTTCTCCCTATGGCATACAGATGTTCATAAATTCTTTTCTTAAATGACCTCTCTGTTTTGCCAATATAGAAGGAAGGGCATTTCTTGCACAAGGCAACATACACTACCCCCTTAGTTTCACAGTTGAATTTACCATTAATAAAATAAGTTTTATCATTAATGTTAATTTTACTCTCAGGTAAAATGTTTTTACACTGGGGGCACATACCACATTTAAACATGCCCACACCATTGACTCTAGATTTAACTGCAGTCATTTCAACAAGGTTCTTCAGGTTCATCCCTCTTCTATATGTAAATGTTGGACATTGTCCCACTACTTTAACCAGCGCCTGATCTTCCAAAAGAATGTTCCAGTTTTTAGTAATAATTCCCCTAATGATATCAAAATCTATACAATATGTAAAAAGAAAATTAATCGGGGGCACCTTATCCATGTTATCCTTCTGTTTAGTTTGTAGTGATCCCCCATCCAAGAGTGGCCTAAAATGTCCTGTTTCTCTTTTAACCTGTACTTCATTCATTATATCTTTAATTAAAGCACCTGGGTATCCTCTCTTAGAAAACATTTCACATATATTTTCACATTCACTAATAAACTCCTGTTTTTCAGAGGTCATCCTTGCCGCTCTGACAAACTGACCCTTCACCACACTTCTTTTTTGGTGAAAGGGATGGCTACTAGTAAAATGGAGATAGGAATTTGAATGGATGGGTTTTCTATAGATCATAGATTTAAATTTATTATTGATCCTGTCCTTGCTTAGTTTAACATCCAGAAAATTGATCTCATCTACCCCAATAGTGTAGGTAAAATGAAGAAAATTGGTCGTCCTTGAGATGCTATCAATAAAATTAGGTACCGGATCGAGTTGACCTTTCCATAGAAAACACGTCATCTTGGTATCGAATGTACCAGGTGACATGTTGTTGGTACATCTCGTTGTTAAACAAACATTGTCGTTCCCAGTATGCCAAAACGCTATTTGCAAAACTGCACCCACAAGGAGACCCCATGGCTATCCCTGTTTTCTGGAGGAAGAACTGATCTTTAAACACCAAAAAATTATTTGATAGTACCAAGTCCAAGAGAGTTTCTACCAAATACATTTGGTCATTGGTTGCCTTTTTGAGCAACACAAAATTTTTTGTCCACTCTATCCCTAACTGGTGGGGAATTACCGTGTACAAATCTTTTACATCCACCACTAGGAAAATATAGTTAGAATCATACTCAATTTTATTAATATGCTCCAAAAAACCCCAAGAGTCTTTACAAATTTGTGACTCATCCTTTAATAAGGGTTTGAGAATGCCATCTACATATTTGGCACACGAGTAAGTTATGGATCCCTTTCCGTCCACAATTGGTCTGAAGGGGGGATCCACCAAATCCTTGTGGATTTTCGGGGTGCCGAATAAAGTTGGAATCCGTGGGGCTGGCATGGTTAAATAGTGGAAAATATCACAATCAATACTACCTTCCAGAAACAAATCGTCTAACACTCCTCTAATTTTTCTATAAGCTGAGTGTACTTCATTAAGACTTGACTTTAAATAGGTTTCTGACTGTAGGTGTTCAAACATCTTCCTATCATAAAAATATTCATCCATAAAAACAAGACCCCCTCCCTTATCGGGCATCATAACCCTTATATTACATTCATTTTGGAGGGAAATAAAATCCAACTCATTCTTAGAAACATTACTTTTCGTTAATCTAGCAGATGCATGTGAATTCAACGTTGCCCTTAAGTCTATCTCACATAGTTTTTCAAAGATACTCAAGACTCCATATAATGGGGGATTAAAAACACTCGATACTTTGTAGGTGTTAATTAGTGTGGGGTGTATTACCTAAGATAAAAGCAAGATTTAACTTACGTACAAATAACTTCAAGTCTATAATTGTGTTAACAAGTTTACCTTTTTTGTCAGGGACAAATGAAAGTCCTTTAGAAATAAAGTCTATTAATGCTTGATCAACAGTTAACACCATGTAATTATAGATCTTGAAGTCCCCTTGTTTGCTCGTAAGTACATTAGGTCCCCCTATTAACAGGGGGGTCATCTCCTGCATTGATTCCCTCTTTTCCTCCTCTGTGCTTGCCCCCTGTTGTTCGTCTTAGTATTTTTGTTGTTAGACCTGTTCCTGACCCTGGAAAAACCCTGGGTGTTTTCATCTTCATTAGGGAATTGGTCCATTTCATTTTGGTTATTGAAATGGACATTGTTAGCACTTGTATTGTTAACATGGCTCCTAATGCATTCGCTCCTGTGAACAGACACCCGCTCTTGACTAATAGAGTCCTCTTGAGCAACAATAGGGGTGTCAACAAAAGGCTCACTATTCCCCCAAGGTCCTGTTTGTCCTAAAGGAGGGGGAGGATAGGCCTTTTTATTAGTATAATCCTTAATGCCCCTATCTATTTTACGCTTCTTATTCAAAAGCAACTTGGAGATAGACGCTTCAATACTGGACAGGATTCTTAAATAATCATACTTGTATCTTATAAAGTCCGAATGCTGTTGCAAATAAGACTCTAGTTGTACCAAGTCTTCTTGCAAACTATTTATTTCAGTACTGTAGTAATTAATTAATGATGACAAAAATTCCAAGCCCTGTTTATCAAAAAGTGTCAGCAGTTCCTGGTGATAAACTGAGTTGTTAACTAAACCAGCAGGATAACGCCATTGACGCAAACCCTTAGGAATTATTTTCTTACTAATGTATTCTTGGAGGTAAGAAACCTCTAATTGTAATTTCCTGCACCAAAATAGTTTATAATCAAAAATATTCAATTTGTCAGTAAAAGTACTCACTGAACCCTCCTGATTAACTAAAGGTTCATCCGAGTTATTACTTGTGGCAAAAAAGTCTTTTTTAGAAAGGAAACGTGCCATAGTTGGTATAGACGTTGTGCTTCTTTCACCGCTTGGCTATCCATTAGGAACGTTGACATCACCTCTTGTATTTCGGCTCCCATCTGACTGCCTAGGCATACCCTGTGCTTCGTTGCCATCCTGCAACTGTTGTACATTCCCCACTCAAGTTCCAGAAATTGTAGCAGCAAAAGGAATCACAGCGGAACCCGCCTGTTGAAAAGGAAGGTTCCTCTCTGCACTGTTTTGTATTTTTTGTGTTAGATAATCCTCCCTGGTTAGTAACAAGTTCACCAGAGCCGTTAAGTCACCCAGAGCTTTACCATCCTCGGAGTTCCGATTATGAGAAGATTCTCGCTCGTCATCCTGCGAGAATAATGGCTGTGAAACAGCCCCATAATGCTCGTTGTGCTGCCCTTCAACTCCGTTTCCACCAGACATGACCAACTGTCAAAATACACAAACGAAACTAAAACTAAAATTACACCAAAAAAAATGAAACCGGACAGGTACAGCACAGGGCACGGACTGTTTATTAAAGTAAGCACTTTCGGCCAAGGAAATTTTAGTTTTAGTTTTGTTTGTATATTTTGACAGATGTGCCACAGAGATTACTGGCCTACAAGTCTCCCAAAGGTGTATTTCACATTGGATAACCTCAGCAGGCTTGTCAGGGTACCACTATGTGGTGGCCAGTGTGTGCATGGCACATACACCACTCATGTAGGGGTAACACCCTACAGGCAGACACACACAAGGTCATATGTCACAGGTGCGTGTCTAGGGCAACTAGCTGACTATGTCCTTGTACAGCCATGTTGCACAGCTGGCACATGGACCACATAGTCTGTGGTGCTGACAGGTACTGGTCGCTAGTAACTGCAGTGTGTGACATCTACAACTGATGTGTTTTGGGCCCTTTGGCTGTGTGCTCAGTGGGACAGGCGAGGATGGATCTTTGTTACGGTCACCTTCTTCCACACATCTATATCCATCTACCTTTGGCGTATTATGGTGTGTTGTCCTTACATATATGTCTGTATTCCTATCCACTGTGTGTGCAAGGCATGAGTGGTGCAAACTGACATGAGTCTGCAGTAACTATTGCAACCGCTGGATATGTTTGGTCCACTGGTGTTTGCATACATGGCCTTCATGTGTTTAGGTGTGTGTGCATGCCTAGTATGACCTTTCAGTATGTTGATGACTGACATTGCCTTCATTTCTCTAGTGCATGCCTAGTATGACCTTTCAGTATGTTGATGACTGGCATTGCCTTCATTTCTCTAAGTGTGTGAGCATGCCTAGTAAGGCTGTCTGTTATGCATGTGTGGAGCATGTCCGGTGGTTTGTACTGCACAGATGACCTTTGTGCTGTACACCGACATGTAGCATGCTGTGTCTGTAGGGTATCCACTGATCATTTGGCATTGACTGTTGCAGCATGTCTGCATAGCGGGGGGTACACCTGACTATTTCTATGTTTCTACACAGGATTGGGGGGGGGCGCACCTGACTGTTACTGTATTTCTATGTGAGGTGGGAGCACACCTGACAGTTGTACACATTTGTTAGGAATGTACTGGTATGTCCTGTAGTTTGATTTTGTCAGTAGTCTTACCCATCATGGTGGCTACGCCATACCGGTGTACTTCCGTTCTTATATTTTGATTGCATAGACATTAGTTTCTGACTTCCTAGCTGTCACAACTGATATCCCACTACCTGGCCTGCTGTGGTCTGCCCGTGTAGGCCTGGGTGGGGGTCACCCATACTCCTCATTCAGAGGCCATAGTACGGCATTTGTCTGTGTTTGTCTACACCTGTCCTGCTGGCTGTGACTGTTGTTGGGTATGTGACTCCCCCCTCCTGACTGGCATGTGTGAGTCACTTATCCTGTGGGTGTCCCAGTATTGTGGGTGGTGCTGCAGGACTGCCTATGCCAGATCACATAGTACATTGCCTACACATGGTTAGGCACAGGTAGTGTAATGTTTGGCATCCCTTTTACTGTGAGAGTCAGAGAGAGGTGCTATTCCCTGGATCCCTCCCTTGTCAGTGTATGCGCTATGCGTTGCCTCTTTACCAGGGCTAGGGCATACTGGGCATGCCTCCTTCTGCCTACTGGGGCAGGCTCAGGTTGTTCCTCCTCTAAGTCACTCTGTGCCTGTGCAGGCCTTGGCATTGGTGGGGGGCTATATGGCCCTCCCTTTGCTTCTCCTGCTTCTCCAGCTGCAGCTGTTTCCACAGGATCATATTGTGTAGCATGGCACATACAAAGACGATTTGGGTACATGTAGTTGGTGAGTACTGCAGGGCTCCACCGGATGTGTCCAGGCACTGGAACCATAAATTGAGCATCCCAAACACACGCTCTTTTATGATTCTTGTTTGTGCATGTGCCTCATTATGGAGTTCTTGTTCGGAGTTGTGTGTGTTTCTGATGGGTGTCATCAGCCACGGTGCCAGTGCGTATCCAGCATCCCCCACTAGGTGACCATGTAGGGTGTCTCCATTGGCAGATTTCTGGTGCAGCTTCATCAGATGACAGATGTGGGAATCATGATAACTTCCAGGGCAGCCAGCACACACGTTCAGTATTATGCTCTGGGCATCGCACATGGCCTGGCAGTTGATGGAGGGGAAGCCCTTGCAGTTGATGTAGACCCTACCCTGCTCACCAGGTGGTGCTTTGATGCATATGTGCGTGCAGTCTATTGCACCCACTGCCTCAGGGTATTCCGCTATTTGGTGGAAGAGACGCATACTGCTGGCCAATGCCTCACAGGTGAGGGGGAAATGTAAGTGCTCACCGACATGTGTTGCCATGGCATCCAGGAACTGGTGGAGTACCCTGGATGCCGATGCCTGTGAGTGCCCCATCATAACCCCAGTTGGCCTTTGGAAGGTACCTGTAGCTAGTATTTTTAGGCCTACTCATACCTTCATTTCCACTGGGATGGGTTCCCCTCTGTTAGTTCTGTGTGTCAGGCGTGGTGGGCACAACTCAAAAATGTGCTGTGGGAGGTTGCTGTCCACCCTATAGCGCTTCACTATCTCCCACTCATGTAGCCCTTGGTAGGTCACCCTGGGTCTGCACACTCTTCTCCATCTCCTCACTGTGGGTTGGTCGGCAGCATTCTTATCCTCGCCACCCTCAGCCTCTTCCACAAGTTGCATGATAGCTATTGCAGCCCCCTAACATTTTGCTGTTGTGAGTGTTAAAAGATCCCCACTTGTTTACACCGGTGGTGTAGGGTGTGGGAAAAAAACGGATGGGTAGGTGTTTGCATAGTTTATAGTGGAGTGCTGGGCTGGGCTGGTCTGCTGCCTGTGTAATTGGCTGGTTCCGATCCATTTCACCTTGCAGCAAACCTAGTACCCCTTGATTAACTTCTTACTGCTGCTTGCCCTTCCCATTGCCCTTCTGATTCATCACAAAGGCATGTCGTGCAATCGGTGTACTCCAATCTGCACACTGCTGCTATTTCCTGGGTTCACCTCCTTTATCTTCCTGTAGATCCCATTGCACGGCACCCACACCCGCTTACACTTTGTCATACGTGCTGGGCAGGTTTAGATACACCTCCTGGCTTTGCTGTGCTAAGCTGGATGCAACCTCGAGCCACAGGGCTCCAATCTACTGACAGTATGCCTGACACTCCCACACATGATTTTGCCTACCTCCTAGTCTTGCACTCAGCTATACATACTCATACACTGTTGGGACCTGCCTCACATGCTGAGGAAAACTATTCACTATTTACTATCCTTCCCCTCATTTGCATAGAATTGCCTGCTAACGCATAGTTACATGTGTCACACTGTGCCTTCCCCCTTAGCAACCACTACTCACTGGCCAGGTTGTCTTTTGCCTACCATTGACTTGCATGGCGGAATACAGATTTTAGACTTTTTTTTAGATTTATTTTCTTATTTCCCCACTGGTCCCGTTTGCACGCCGCTGCCCTATGCTTCAACGGACGTAATCGGTAGACATATCATAAAAGTTGTATTTTGTATATTTGGCATTGTTTGCAATGCCAATGGCCTTCTACTTGGCCATTGACATGCTTCCTCAATGCTATGCAGCCTTTATTTGGAACTGTCATAGCTCTGTTTTGGAGTTTGCAGTACCATACTCTGCTACTAACCGAGTACATTTCTGAATACTCCTGCACACCCTGATTCCTGCTTCTTGGATGGCAAATTCACCTCATTTGCACAGTTTTCACCTGCAAATGGGGTGATTTGCATACGGGGGCTGGAGACATGCAGCACCAGTGCTACTGCACTCACGCACATCAGATGTGCAAGTACGTGGATCGCTCAGCCGCTATATTGGCAAAATTTCATCTAACACTAATCATGCATGCCAAGCAAGTTTTTGAGAATCTGGGGATTTGTGTTATACTTAATACATTTGGTTTTATATTTTTTATCGCTTGAGTCCTTGCTGGCCAGTAGGGTTGCCACCTTCCTTCACAGCTAAAACCAGAGCAAAGCCATGCCCCTCGTGTCACCATTAACCCCGCCCACCCCAACCCCCTCTCCCGCCAACATACCTCCTATTTTGTGATGTCACAACAGCATCACTCAACTGGAACGCCCTCTTTTTTCGTTCCCGCCGCCTGCTTTTGGCTGATTTACTATGCTTTTCTGTAAAAAAAGCATAGTAAATCAGCCGATTTACAAACTCCGATAGTCTGTTTCCTTTTTGAAACAGAATACCGGAGTTTGTACAGTGTTTTCCGGACTACCGGAGAATCAGTTTGATTTCCTGATAGTCCGGAAAAAAAACGGAGGGGTGGCAAGCCTACTGGCCAGTATGATATATTTGTTTTACAAGTTTTTCATCAATTCATAGCCACTGAGTGGATATCTGAATGTTGTTAATGTTTTATGATTTATCTGGTCCACATCCTCACTGTATTGGGAAGTGTATTGTTTGTAAATGCTCCTTTTTATTTTCTTACCTGCTGTGATTAAATGCCCTTCTGCTTTCTGACTGTTTTTCTTTTTCATTTGTACCTTTTTTATTTTTTATTATGCTTTCACATTTCTGCATTATATTTTCCATTTATCTCTACTTCTTTACTATGCCCCATTTAATGGCTGGGAAGGCAGAAGAATGGCTCCTGCATCACTGCTTGGACTGAACATAATGTGGTCGAGCAACTGTATAAACATTTTTTTGGCATGATTGAACCCTGACATTTGTTCAGTTTGCATTTTTTCTGTATTCCTCACTATGGCACTTTTAAGAATTTTAATTAACTGACTAATTAATTAGTTTGTTTGTTGTTTGTTTGGTGTATGTAGCTGGCTCCCTAACCCCCCCCCTTCCTCCTTTTTTGTTTTTTCTAACCTTCTTGCTTGGTTTTCTGCAATGTCTCATACTTTCTCTTTATAAATCATTCCCCTCTTTTGGGTTTTTAACATAAATTTCTTCTAGTTTTATCTATTGCACTACAATTTCAAAATAAGATTTTTCTCGTGGTTTGAATGGCTTCCTGTTCTACGGACGATACTGAGTCTCGTGTGCATTTACAAACTGATTGACACACACATCAGGCTGTGTTTCTGCCTGCTTTACTCCCCTCCCAAACCTAGTTCCCCAGCCACCCCCAAATGTACACACTTATTCTATTATATGCCCTCCCATTTTTGTTTATTTCATACTTGCAGGTTACGGTAGCACAGCATACAGCGACACAAACATACAAATCCTACTGCTACCATTATTGTCTCTTTCAGAATCTTGGTTCGCCAAGCTCCTTACTACACATCACACAACCTTTCAACTGTTTTACACTCTTTTACTTGTGCTCAAAAAAAAAAACAGGGTGATTTCATCTCTTTTGAAATGTCATCCCCTGCTTTCATCTCATCTTACATTTTCCTGCTGCTCTTGTCTTACTCTTCCTCTCAGATCAATAAGGATTCCTCCCCTACTGAGTAGAAATACACCTGTCATACATGTCTTAAAAATCCTTATTTCTCTTACCTCAGTAATTTCCATTCGGCTTCCCTATTCAGGTATCCAAGTATGCACGTCCCGCCAACCCTATTCCCTCCCTTACACACTTTTTATTGCATGTCATATGTACTCTCACTGGTTATACTACCAGCCCATCCCTTACAAGACACTCACATAAAGTATCCAGATTAATCTACATGTTCAACCTATGGTACTCCTCCTGATCCTATAGAGTAACACTGAACCTAACCCTGGCTCATCTCTTTCATCTTGAGTCTTAATTAACACCCATAGTATCAAGACCAAAACAGACCAACTAAGCATTTTTTTCATCCTCCACCAGTGTGACCTCCTAGCCGTAACAGAATCTTGTCTCAGACCCAATGATCCTTCCACCACCCATTTCTTCACTGGGTACAATTATTATCTTGCTGAGAGACTGAGTTCTAGGCCTAATGGCAGAAGAATACTGTTGTTTAAATCTAATTCAATTGCCCAACTCTTTGCTCAAAGCAACACTACCTCATACTGTCTTCCTAACTAGCTACTTCTCCATATCCTTTCCCTTAATAACTTTCCTATTCATTGTGCTGTCACTTACCTACTCCCTCCCACCGCCTTTGGCAAATTCAAAACCATTCTGCTTGAAGTTACCTCCTCAATAAAAAAGTCTCAAAAACATCATGCTACTAGGTAGCATCAATCTCAGCCTTCTTGCCCCTAATCAAAACAATATCCTTGGAAATCCTTAATGCCTCACATAGCTAATCAAGGAACCCACCAGTCCCAGCCCTAACTCTTCTAATCATCACTTATTGATCTTATTATTACTAATAATCCTAACATTATTTTTCGCATTCTATCATCCCTTTCCTTCAGTGACCATTGTCCAGTCTGCTTCAATAGGTAACATTTGAAATGCTGAGGCTTGTTGATGTGGGTCCCAAATCACAGAGACTGAATGGCTGAAAGAATGGACTTACATATACTAAGTTGGAGATGGTCATTTGCAGGAGTATTCCCTTTTCTCCAACATATGAAGTGGCCAGGTTGGCATATATACATACATACATATATATATATATATATATATATATATATATATATATATATATATATATATATATATATATATACAGGTTTACTATCACATGTTCAACATTGTTTGAATGTACAGAAGTCTGAACCAAATGTTCAGAAATCTGAACACAAAACAGTGAAAATGCCAAACCGAGCATTTCAGTGAAGTCGAATGTCAAACATGTTGACTTCACTGAAATGCTCCTACCTACTCAACATTCTACAACACATCTTTGCAGGGGGGCAAGCCGCCCTGCACCCCCATACCCCCTACTTATATATACAAACTCAGAGATCGCACTACAGTGAGGGTGAGGGTATATTTCCCCATCCCCACTACAGTGCAATCTGTACCACAATGTTGGAGCTGACAACAGCGGCCATTCGCTCTTGTCAGCTTTGACGATGTGGTGATCACCCTATCCGTTCTGCCAAGTGGGAGCAGGGGATGTTCTACCCACATTCTGGCTGGGGTGGGGTGCAGGGGGCTTGCACCCTTGCAAAAAATAATTTTAAAGGACAAAAGCAATCTTTGAGATGTACACTTTTCTTGGGTTTTTGGTCTTTCTTTTTTTTGGCTTGTCAGTACAACACATTTCTAATGTTGCCATTTCAATAGGGAGCCCTTCAATATCTCTCACCACATCAATGGGTCCAGACAGTATCTCAGGATGCCTTCTAAATAGCATGAAAAATGACCTATTGGGGTCTCTGGAATTAGAATTTAACTGTAGCTTTCAAACATTCTTCCTGCCTCATGAATGAAGAAAGAAAACAGTCATCCTTCTGCACAAATGTAGGCCATCTACAGACCCTGGAAACTACAGACCCATAAGTATCACTAGTTTTATATGTAAAGCCACGGAAAGAATCAAAATGGAGATGATCAATAGAGATATAGTAACCTCCAGACATTGGACACATCCCAGTTTGGTATCATCATGTGCAGGTCATGCCTCCTAAACCTGGTGAACTTCTTTGAGAAAGTCACCAAAGCAATAGATGAGGACAAAATCATTTGCACTGCCTACCTTGACCTGGCCCAAGCATTTGACATAATACCCCACTTGGGCATTGGTGACAAACTCAAGAGGTTAGGTACAAACTCGTATTTCACCTGGTGGATAGCCAATTGGCTCACAGACAGGACCCTGGAAGATAGAATTGGGGAGTCCACCTCTACAAAGAGGTCAGTCACAAGTGGAGTCCCTCAGGGATCAGTCCTTGGACCACTCCATTTTGGCATTGCTTCTCAGAAGTCAAGGCCAATGTTAGTGGTCTCTGGCTGGCCAAATTTACAGATGACTGCAAATTAAGAGCTGTCATTGAATCTCGCACTACAAAACAGCAAAGCACTCTTCACAACGTGAAACGTTTATTCCAAGTAACAAAGCTTTCAGACATCAAATCCTTTTTCAGTGTTTCAAAAAGTTAAACATCCATTTAAATGCTAAAAATGAACCATGTGACACAGCCCATCCTATCACACAAACACATTAATTAAAAAAGAAAATACATTAAAGATAAATAAAAACTATATAAAAATAGTAGTAATTTATAAAAGGGAGGCAATAATTCAGAACTCTAGGATACATAACAGAATTTTCTACTTAATCATTTGTTGTTTAGATTTTAAAATAGGTTTAAGGGTCACCTGTTTACTTAAACCTGGATATGTATCAGCTTGTAAGCGAACTATCCATCCACATTCCTTTGTGTCAAGTTTGTTAATAATGTCACCACTTCTAATACTTGGATATAAAGACTCAATGACCCTAAAAACAAACTGATGTGAAATACCCTGTTCCTGTACATGTTTTGCTAGAGAATTAGTCTCTATACCCCTGTATATGTCTGATCTGTGTTCTATTATCCTATCACGTAATCTTCTTGCTGATTTTCCTACAAAAAATCCTAAGCATAATGTACAGGTAGCCAGGTATAGAACAGATGATATATTACAAGTGTCAGTACAGTTAAATATGAGTTTTCTCCTTTTGACAGGGTGCACAAACTCATTAGAGTGACATATACTTGAACAACAAGAACAACTGTAGCATGGTACAGTTCCCTTAGTATTATAATTAACATGACCTTTTTTATTTAAAGAGAAGTCCTTATAGCACAAGTGTTGCTTTAAATTTTCACAATTCTTATATGTAAATAGGATTTTTTAGCCAGCCATTTTTCGTGGTCAGGTATAGCTTTCAATATATCCCAATCCCTAATAATTCTTTTAACAACATTTAAATGGATGTTTGTTTTTTAACTTTTTGAAACACTGAAGAAGGACTTTATGTCTGAAAGCTTTGTTACTTGGAATAAACGGTTCACATTGTGAAGAGTGCTTTGCTGTTTTGCACTTTCTTGTTTTTGCTACACTTCACCAACCTGCACATCATTGATATTTTGGACATTGAATCTCACACTGATATAAGAACCTGCGGTAGTGGTGCTGTGATAGTGTTGTCATCTCACAGCAAGACATTGTCGCGTTTGTTTCTCAGCTAGAGTGTCTTCTGTTTGGAGGTATGTGTGAATGGGTGTGCCTTCGTTGAAGGTTGTGCATCAGGGCTGGTAACTTGGCACGTAAATTTACTACCAAACATTAGCGGACCGGAGTTCCGCTGTCGTGATCCCTAACCAGGATAAGCTGAAAGACACAACAACAACAATCTCACACTGACATAAATGTTCTCCAGGAGGGGCTGACACAGACAAACAACTGGTGCCTGTGTCATGGACTAAAACTAAATACCAAGAAATGCATAATAGTATCCTTTGGGAAGTCATCCATCCCTGGTAACTAAGATATAGACAATGCACCCCTTAGAGATGACCCAGTAGTCAGGGACTTAGGGACACACATAGATAGTAATCTAGCCTTTGACTATCATGTGTCTACAGTGGTGAGGAAATCATTCTACGTTGCGCAACTTATAAACAAAGGTATGGATCTAAGTCCAAGGAAGTCATTGTTTCACTGTATTCGGCATTCATCAGGCCTATCATTGAGTAAAATGCCCCCTTTGGTATGTACTTAACCAGGCATATCCAACAACTGGAAGGTCCACAGAGATTCATCACTCAAAGAATACAGGGCATAAGTAAAATGTCCTATGCAGACTGGCTCAGGGCCCTATTCCTGTATTCTGTCTCGTACAAGCTTTTGAGGGGAGATCTATGCCAGGCATACAGGACATTGTCAGACCCCACTTTGATGGACCTCCTGTATATCCACAAAACAAACATCACCAGAATTACATGTTCTAAAGACTTAAACCTTGCCTGTGATATAAATAGGACCTGCTGGAGATATAGGTATGTATTCCAGAGACTGCCCCATCTATGGAACAGGCTCTCCTTGCATGTGAACAGAGTTCCTTCCTAACACAATTCAAGTGCAAATTGGACAATTGGATGGGAAACCAGAAATTCATCACTGGTTTGGCACCTATGTCTCTAATGGACAAACGTAACCTGTAAATCGTTCATCTGCTAGGCCCATGCTTACACTTATCAAAGGTATCAGAACTTGTCAGAGATTTGGGATGCATGGCTAGGCTTAAAAAGGCCCTTGTGGTCATTAATCTAGTAAACATCTATGAACCTATGAATGTAAACAAAATCCCTTCTCCCTCATACTCTTCTTGAACAAATCCCAATCTAAAATTCTCAAACAAAAGACAATTCTAGAGTTGTTTGACTGGTCTCTTATTCTCTCTTCTGTTGACCCAAACAATTGCACCATTCTCCTCACATTAATTCTCACTAGCCACCAGGACTGTCTCTTCTCTAAAATCATATGGCTCTATAAACCCTCCCAAAAAAACAGTTGTCTCATGTACAAACTCAAATGCGTCCTTAGTCTCTTAAAACATGCATTAATGTCCCCTTTGTCATGTATTACCTTTCCTATTCTATTAACAGTGTCATAATGAAATTATTGAGAAACATTATTTAGTATCATGGATACCATACCGCAATGAGGCACATAGTTCCTTAGCCATGAAGTGTTTACAGCACTACACTGGTATTCTGAGAAAAGGAGTGCACAGTAAATTAGTTCTACTGCATTACAGACAGTTGTCCTTCTAGTAAACTGTAGAGAATGAAATGTTCTAGCATGCCTCGTGTGATCAACATGACCAGAAAGGTTAGTAATGTTCATGTGGCCATGTAAGCTTATGCTAAAGATGGACAGACCAGCAAAGTGCAAACATATTTAATCACATAACTGGGAATTTAGCTGGTGATAAAAAAGGTGGAAAGGGATAAATAGCAAGCAGAACAAAACACAGGGATGACAAAAAAAGAATGACAGATGTGTGAAAGAAACACATTTTATACATATGGGTGTGAAGGGAGGGTGAGGAAGGAAATGAGGTTGGTATATAAGGAAGGACAGAGGGACTAAGGAATGCAACACAGTAAACCTGAAAACTTGAAAAGTAGAAAATAACAGGGAAGGTATAAACATAATATGTACAGACAGAAAAGGGACACAGACATATTAGTTGTAAATAACCAGTGAAATGGAGGGTTAGGCTACAAATAATTCATGAAGAATGATGCATAACAGAGAGGAACACATGGATGGTGGGATAGGACATGGCACAGTTTCATGCCAGACCAGTCCAGCAGCTAGCCATCTAGTCATCCAACACATCTATGACTGATACATGAGCAGACTAACCCTTTTCTGACCCCATGCTTGCAGACTGATGGCCACACAACTTTACCAATCAAATGTATAACTAAAAGTGAGCACACCGGAGATGAATCCAGCCTCTACACCTAATGCCAGGTGACCATAAAGGATACTTCTAGGACAGCTTCATACAAGGATTCTCACTCTCTGCTGAAAGGAGGCTATATAATCCACCAGCTATCCCTCAAAGCCAACTTCAGTGCGGTAGCATCAATTATCTTGCTTAAAGGTAGGCATGGTGGCAGCTGATGACCCAGCTAACACAGACCAAGATGCTCACTACTGCTCCTTTGTCAATACCACACACAGACCTGTAGATGGAAGAGGAAAAAAGTGGAAAATGCACTACATTAGTGTACATATCTCTTACAAACAGAAGAGTAATTGTACATTGTAGTCAAGCACATACTGTGTGTACCCTGACACTGGAAAAGGTATTCACTACTCCTGATGAAGACTTCCCTGTTCTGCTCATATCCCTCTATTGCTGACAAAGAAAGTAGGAAGAATTGATAAGGGAAGATAAAGGAAAAACAAAATAGCAAGAACAATTACTAATATATAGTGCTTACAGCACACAATTAGCACACCCATCCTAACTGTTGCTATTGAAGAAGCTGGCAGGCTGGGACTGAAACATGGTACTATAACTCTGCCTCCAGTGCTCACTAGAATGCATGTTGCCATTGGTAGCACTGGCTATCCTGGCAAGGTGGTGGCATGCATTCACTTTGTAAAAAAAGGGATATTATAATAGCCTAGCAGACACTCCTAATGTTACTGAGGAGTGGGCATGGGAAAATTCCAGCATCTCACTCACATCATGTAGAAGTGATACTGAACACAGCAATTGAAAAGACACTGACCACTCAGAAGGTCCACTAAAGGACCAAAATATGGAGCATGAAAAGTTATTGATGGTTCTTTTGTCGAGTGTTGGCAGACCAAAATTAATTTGTCTGAAACAACTTTTGCTGACAAGTTAAGTTTCTTTTCTCCACTACTATGCAATGTCATAGTAGATATATGTAAGTTATGGGGATGTGGTGGGTTTTGCCACACATGGTGGTGATGCAGGGGGGCTTGTCTCCTGGAAAAATAAATGCTGCTGAGTTTTAATAAAAATTGTTTCAGCCATTAACAAGATATATTATTGACAGAGCGTCATGGATCCCCAATATTGCAACCACATGTGCATGGCTGGCATTATGGTGTCCTGTGCTATATATTACATGGAAGCAATGGTTTCCTAGCAAAAATATCCACAGTGCAAAGTCATTGCTTTATAAGCTTAGCAGGCTCCATGCTTGGGCATATTGTGTGCATTTCACATTGGCAATAGGAAGAGCACAGACAAGCAAGATTACGCTGCTTGGGTGTGATACTGTAATGCATATGCTTGTGATTCAGTGACAATCACACTAAATTCTCTCATTAGCTTAACTAATGAACTATAAGCCTGTTTTAGAACAGTATGTGGTGTGGTCACCAGGAGATTGCATTAATATAAGCAAAGTCTGGAATCAGTCAATTACTGAAAAAGCTATTGTATTTGGATACAAGTATACAGCATGAAGATTCAGTGCCGGGACATGTAGCTCTGCACTGTACTGAACACCATAGTGGATATCTGTAACAGAGTGAGGGATGACCAGTAAATAAAGGTAAAGTAACACGACATAGGGCAATGACATCTACATGTACAGCTGAGTTGGGGAAGCTGTAGTAGAGAATCCAGTACAAATGCATAATATTTACATGGTCATCTATGAGGGAGGCATATCTTCTGGGATGGAATCTAGTATAGGGCATAAGAGTTACATGTCCAGCTGTGTGTGGAGTGGAACCTCTGTCAGGTAAACTAGCATAATGGCATGTTACATGTCAAAATGTGGGGAGCCTGTGGAAACTAAACAGCAGAGGTCTATGATAATTACATTTCTATCTGTAAAAATGTAAATTGATGATTGAAATCAGCACAGTAGCATGAAAGTTATATATTTAGCCATAAGGGAGGAATCTGTGGCAGAGAAAGCAGGACAAGGGCATAACAGATAGCTATTCAGCTGTACGTGGCACATTGCAGCCTACAGACAGACAGACAGATACACACACACACACACACACACACACACACACACACACACACACACACACACACACACACACACACACACACACACACCAGGACATGATATGGAGTAAACAATGATCCCTGTACATAGATGGTCAGCATATGCAGATGGGGGATGGCTGAGATAAAGGATTTGCAAAGTAATACAGGAAACACATTAATGCTGGACTGTGACCACTGGTATTTATTATGTCAGTCACTGCTGTTGGTATAGGATTGAGAAGAACGATCACAGCATAATAGTGACAGCAAATTTGGGGGTTGGGGCATTGCAGATATATATATATATATATATATATATATATATATATATATATATATATATATATATATATATATATAGGTCAGCAAAGGGCATCCATGTGCATGCACTAACTGACATGTAATCAAATCAACAGGTGCGTGTGTTTCCTCATGGTTTCATAAGAGAGTCAAAGGATGGAAAAACATTCACCACCCGATAGACTGAGCTGTTACTGCTAGCCATACACATACATGTCATGTGCACCCTGGACAAAGGTAAAATATGAAAGGAATTCTGGGAAGAGATATGATGGTGAGTGGTGCAAGACAGCAATGCTTTTGTTAGCCATAACAGGAAAACAGTACAAGTGTAGAGAAAATAAATTCATATGCTTTTGAATGCTAAGGCCAAGGAATGGGGCATTACCAGAGACATGTACATAATAGGAGGTTGTGTACACATACCTACATGACTCACAGTGGTAGAAGAGTGCCTGGTATCACTGAACTGACAGTGCGAGTGGAGCCTCATACCTGATGGTGATGTGGGTGTTGGGGCTGGAATGGGAATGACTGCTCGACTATTTGCAGGGGCTATACAAGGTTAGTAATAGCAGCACATTTTGCTTGTCTACAGTGAACTCTATTAGAGTGGGTTATATTCTACAAAATGACTGTGTATTTCATTACTGTATATAAAGAGAGATACAGGGACATGTATACCTTGTACACAAAGTCTATAACACATACTAGACATACAGTAGGTTCATATGTAGCTGCTTAGCATTCAGTCCAGGAGACCATTAAATAAACTTAGCCCAAACCCCTAATTGCCACAAAACACTATCTGGATAAATGTATTGCTCAAGGTCACACAGTGGGCAAATGAAGGCTAAGGGACTCTAACTCTTTACCACGGGAAGTAGCTTGTTAACACTTTACAGCCTTAATCCCCTTTGCCAACTGAAACACTAGTCCACCCACTCCTAAACATATCCAACCATTACTTGTCAGACATGGTCATCAAAAATAATCTGCAGTCTATCTGCAGACTTGCCATCACCCATTTCCTTCAGTGACCACTGCCCATAACTTTCACAATACATAGCCAACAACTTAACCCCCCCCCCAAATCTACTAAGAGCATGAACAATCTCAAACACGCCTTATCAAGACTCGACTGGACTCCACTCTTCAACATGCATGACTTAAATGAAGCAGAATCTAACTGAACACAAATCCTCCTCTCTCTTCAGAAGAAATGCTTTACATGGTTTTTAAACCAACTAAAAATAATTGGCTAAGTGAAGAACTCAAACAAAGATGAAGCTTGCATACCTCTCAACTGTCCAGATTTTTGCTGATTGTCCAGATTTTTACCTCATATTTTTGATCTGCTCCATATATAACTTGTGGTTTTCTGGGAATCAACTTGGGCTGAGGTCATGAAACAGCATACATTTGGGTTTCAGACTTAATTTTAGACAATGCATGCTAACACAAAACCTACTATTCTAGCAACTTTCTAAGTTTACAACAGCACTATTTAAAATCTGCCCCTGATTTTGAACCTTTGGCCCCATTACTTTTTGCTTTGTCCAGATTTCTTACATTTACATGGTGAGAAGTATGGTGTAAGGAGAAAGAAAACCCTGCCACTTAATCTTCTGTTCACTTCACTACACTCTGAAATCTTGCCTGGCAAGCTATATGCAGATGTAGAAATTGTTATTAAAAGTTTAAGAAGCATTCCTTTCAGCACAAATGTAAAAATCTCAGTCATGAACTGAACCTACCCAGAGGATGCAAGACTCAATGTAGCAATCCATTCAAAGACCTAAACTACAGGACTCCGTCTCCTGTTCTTCCCCTCTTTCATCTTTAAATGCATCGTATGGAAAGACAAAAAAACACTGCTAGACTAAATTCCCACTAACTCTAACTAACTAACTCTAACACTAACTGTTTCAGGTATCTACCCCTGCTTTATTCATTTATACAAAGACTTTCTCAACACTCCCCATCTTCATACTTATCACAAACAACCAAACCAGTTTAACACAGGATGAGTTTCAGGTGCTAAAATAATTGCAGACAATGAAAGAAATTATTTTCAGGCCAGCTGACAAAGGAGGAGCTTTAACAGTGATGAATTCAACACAGTATGCCCAGAAAATGCAGGATATGTTAAGCCATAGTGATACATACCACAAAATCGAGAAATATCAAGTAGAAAGATTGATTTCCTCAGTAAAGAATGTCTTGTATGACAAATTAATGAATAGAGCAATTGATAAAAATCTGTATGACTTTCTTGAAATGGTATATGCAACTATACCTGTTATCACAGGGTTGCCTAAGATTCATAAGAACAGTGTTGACCCCCATCTGGGACTGATAGATTTGGGGAGAGGTTGGGTCACTGAACCCCTTTCAATCTATGCCGAAACTGAACTCAAGAAGTTGCTGTCTTTTGCACATACTGTATTGAGGGACACTGGTTAGTTTCTGGAGAGACTGTATGAAAGAATGGAGCAAGAAAGCTCTATAGATAACCTCATTTTGGTGACAATGGACGTCAACAATTTTTTCACTTGCATTCTCAACGATCTAGGAATAGAAGCAGTAAGGGACTTTGCCTCTCATTTTGAAGTAAGCATGGATGTGAATCTAGTCTGCAGCTTCCTGGAGTTGGACTTGGAGAGCAATGTGTTCCTCTATGGTGAGAGCTACTATTGGCAGAAATGGGGGGCAGCCATGGACACCACCTGTGCAAACAGCCATGCCAATATAGTCCTAGCTGAATGGGAATGGCAATGGGAAATGGATACGAAAAATGAATGGAAGGAATGCATCATCTTTTACAATAGGTTTGTGGATGATGTTATATTCCTATGGAAGGGCAGTATGCAATGCCTAAATGATTTCATCAACTATTTAACAAGTAAGACTATTTTTTTAAGATTCAAAGTGAAAACGTCAGCAAGTGAGATTGAGTTCTTAGATGTCAGAATTTCAATGAATAATAGCAAAGGAATTGGCACCACTATATTCAGGAAACCAAATTGGAGGAACCATATGCTATACTACAATAGCATGCACCCGAGACATGTTTTTCAGATTATTGTTGAAAATCAAGTGACCAGGATATCCAAGCTCTGTACTGACTATGATGATTTTCTGCAGGAACAAGACAAACTCTTACAGAATTTTGCTTCAAGAGGCTATAATGAAAAACAATTAGTCATGAGTAAAGGCAAAGCAATGTCCATTTGATACAACAAAGGGCAACCGTACTACTCGAAATGGAAGCAGAGTGATGTGAAGAAAGGTGGGAACAGCAACAGTCTCAGATGCATGATGACCTACAGCACTGACTCCCTTTGATGTCCGTGAAACCATCAAGAAATTTTGGCCAGTCTTAACTGCTAAAAGTAAAATTAAGAGAATTGTAGGGGAAACACCTAAGTTTGGTTATATAAACAAGAAGAAGTTAAAGGATTTACTGTGCAACTATGATGGAATACCAAACAAGCAGAGTACAGAATGAAGAAATAGGTTAGGAACTTGGAAATGTGGCTTTTGCAAAGCTTGCAGCCACATTAAATGTTCCAACAGTTTTGTTCACCCGGTAACTAACAAATGCTATAAGTTCCCTGGTTTTGCTGACTGCAACACCAAGAATGTTATCTACGTTGGCACTTGTAATTTGTGCCAAGCCTATTATGTAGGAAAGACCAACAGAAAGTTTAAGGAACGGATACTTCGCCACCTGTTGGACATCAAGAATAAAGTAGTAACCAATGCCCTATATGGACATGTGTCTGAAAATCCAGGGCATTCATTTAGCTTTATGGTTATCTCAAATGTGACTACTAACCTCCGTGGAGGAGACATTGTTAACAAAACTGAAAAGGAAGAAAGCAAATGGATCATGAACCTCAGAGCTAATTTATTTCCAGGGCTCAACAGAGTAGTTCCTATTAAATGTATTTTGAAAGAGAGAAGCCTAATTAAGAAATTAAATAGAGGCTTAAGGAAGGCATGCATCTGATTGCTGTATGTGATTGGTTGAGCAATTAAGGATCTTTATTTAACAGCAGTAAGTCAGGTCTACACACTAGGATCTGAAGAAGGTTTTTTTAACTGAAAGTGCATATCCTGTTTGACCTGCAACTTGAACAGCACAATTTGTGCTTTTTATTTCTTCGTTTTATAAAAGCCTACATTTTAACAGAATTTTTCAGTGAACTTTTTGTTGTGGTGGAAGCCTTTTTTTCATTTTACTATCTTCATACTTATAACGTCTGTTAAATAACTACATCATGCCCATTATCTGGAAAGAAGCCCTAATAACACTTAATCCTAAAAACAGAAACCAGAACCCCCATCCCACTTTCAACCTATTTTTATTCTCTTCACACTTGGATAAATAGTAAGAAAAGCAATCTACACTCATTTGCCAGATTACAACCATTAATATCACCTTCTCTCCAATACGCAACTTAGATTCTGAGGTGGTCGCATACCAGGACAACTTTCTGGCCCCTAATTGATGAAACCCATAGCAGCATGGACAAAGGAAATTTTACCGACACAGTCTGCATAGATTTAACAAAGGCATTTGAACTAATTGACCACTTACTGATAGAAGTCAAACTAATAGAATCGGGCACTGGGGAAGACTCTCTACTCTGACTTAAATACTTCCTTTCGAAAAGACACTTTAATGTGAATTTAGGAACTACACTCTCTCTTGCAGCAAAACTACTCAAAGGTGTGCCTTAAAGATCCATCTTGCACTGCCTCTTTTCTTCATATTCATTAATAAATTCCCTTATGACCTGCCAAATATTTCAGTCATATTATATGTCAAATGACTTAGTTATCTTCAGACCCAAACAGTCACAAATCACTTTCTAAAATGTCCTGTATTTATTAACTTAATGGCTTTTATGGCACGTGATCTCACTAAACCCCTATAATATAAAATCACTGCTGTTCTGCATAGATCAAAGGTTCGCCAAAACTGTTAAGATTATCCATATCAAATATATAAACAATTCCTTGATAGGAACAACTACAACCACCTTATTCAAATACAGTGGAATCTGGCTTGATTCAACTCTTTATTTCCAGATCCCTATTTTAAAAACATATAGGAAAATTATTGCACTGCTTTTTTGGCCAGAAGACTCTCCACCTATGTGACAGCCCCTGCAAGGGCAGCCACAAACAAAGAAATTCCACTTGCCCACCTAGAGTACGGACTCCACATTATTTCCACAATATCAAAGAAAAATACAGCCACCCTACAAATCAGATCCAATAAAATAAGACATTTCATCAAAAATGTATCTCAGAAAGAACACCATCGCTTATCTCTGTGTAATGCCAGATGGTTGACCATTGGACAAAGCTCTGACCTCTTGCTGGCCTCCTTCCTCTATAAAATCCTTACTCCTGATTCATTCTCACCTATAGTATACAAGTTCATTCCTAAAACCTCACCATACGACTTAAGACATATCTCACAATCCACCCTGAATCTGACTACATCTGTTGCTAAACTACACTGCACTGCATCAAGCATGCTCTCTCCACCCTAAACTCTGGGAATAAATATTAACCTACCTTGAAGAATTCCTCACACACACAGAGCTTAAAACTGAACTTAATAAGCAACTACTTACCGAAGTTTAACTGACACCATTCCATCACACTACTTAATCTCTTCACCTTTTCTAACATTATTCACCCTTTCACTGTCACTTATTCATACAGACAACTCTGCTGAAATCTTTCCTCACTCTTTTTTTTCTCCTTTCTCTCCTTTCCATACACGTCTGCTAGTTTAGTTAAGCTAGTTAGTTAAACGGGCCTATATTGTAAAGTCGAACGCTTACCTTATCGAATACCTAAACATCGACCCGTCGTCATCGAACCGCAAAAATATCAAACGTCCAGAAGAGCAAAAGTGGAAATGTCAAATCGTCATGGTTGGCCTTCTGCGGTATAGCTCCATAAGGTAAGTGTGCGATAGTTACGGACCTTAGGGTTAGGGTGCAGGTTAAGGTAAGTGCATAGATGATAATGTATGTTAGATTTAGTGTAGGGTTTTGTTAAGTGTATGTGTGTGGATTATTTAGTTTGCTTAGGTTTAGCTTTTTAAGGTAAGTGTGCGATAGTTCCAGACCTTAGGGTTAAGGTGCGGGTTAAGTTAAGTGCATACATGGTGGTATATGTAAGATTTAGTGTAGGGTTAGAAGTAGGGTTTAGTTTAGGGATAGAACTAGGGTTTTCGTTAGTGTATGTATGTGGTTTATTTAGTTTGTTTGTGTAGGTACTATGTAGCAGGTGGTGGGGTGGGACAAGTATGATAGTTCGACTTTTTGAATTTCATGGTTTAGGGCATTCGGAGTTTATGCGGTTCGATGACAACGGGTCGACGTTTAGGCATTCAATAAGGTAAGCGTTCGACTTTATAATATAGACCCAGTTAAACTAGTTTGAAATAGCAAACTCAAATTAAATCCAAAGCTACAAACTATATGTTGCTTGCTCATATAGAGAGACAGAGAAATATGTGTGAGTATGTGTATCTCAAATAAGTAGAATGCTACTCCCGAGCCACAAAACCCAATTTTAATGCTGCACACAGTAGATCTAAAAATTAAAATGACAAGACAATAAAATGTAGTATAACCACTGTCCGAGTTAAGCGCTTTCACCCAGGGAAATCCCGAGCTTCATCAGATCATAAAATAATGGCTATTAACCATTTTTATACAAATTCAAAAAATGTGTAACCAATAGTTTAACCTCATGCATATTAATTAGGTTAGTTCAATGGAAACTTTTAACTCATGAACTACCTCATCCTCTCTTGCATATACCTGTAAAAATAGTACATGTGTTACAATTAACTTTCTGTACTGAATTAAAAATGAGCACCATGGCAGAGTGACCGGAACCTTGTATTTCGATTGCTGGAGCTATTTTGGATAATTCCTTAATCAGTTCTGAAAAAACGGTCACTCGGACCTAGTTTCAGAGGTTGCTGGATTTGGTGGAGAAGACTGCGGTGAATCAGCCGATTCAAAACAATATCTTGAACTCTAGTCTGCAGGGGAATCAACAGCAGTTCCTGGCAGAGAGCAACTACCAATCACAGGGTGCGAATGCAACCTCTGTGAGAGCGAGTAATGGTGGATTTGGGCTGAATAGCCAGGAAACTAGAGAAACAGCAACTTCTCTGATGGGAATCAATCAGAATGATTGTTTTAGAAGAGGAATTAACTCAACAAACAATAACAATAGTGACTTTGACTTCTCGGCTTGGGCTGGTAAAAGTTTTAATTTCTTTGAAATACAATGGCCCAATGCGGAGACTTATTCGGACATTTTATTGACATTTAAAACAAATTAATGCAGCTCAGTGGGTTGCAAATGGAAATAGTTTATTTAAATGAGTGTATAAATGTATGGAGGATTCCTAAAGGGTTGAGAATAATGAAATACCCTAATAACGTGGATGTGAATAATAATTTTCACGAAGAATTAATTGAATTATTTAATAACTTTGGTACTGAACTTTTAAAGTTGATGGTTAGAAGGTATTGTGAACAAAGGGACAAAATGTTGTCAGAAGTTAGTAATTTGCATGTTAATTTAACAACGGATTTGATGTTTGATGTGGAAAGAACAAAATATGTAAATATTTTCAGTGAAATAGATAAACACTGTAACAGAGTGTTGGAAAGGAAAATTAAGAAGATGAATAGAGATTTGAATGAGTACAGGGAAGGTAGGGCGTATCCCCCACCACCCAGAAGTACAGAAAGGTTGAACCAGGAGGGGGGGGTGAGACAATAATGAAGTGTCTGATACAATAAATTAACATATCCCAACCCCTTTTGGTGAGGACCCTTTAGACCCTTTGGAAAATGTACCCCCCATTCTCAGGAGAAGTGAGAGGTTGGCGGAAAAGCAGAGGGCCAACAGTCATTGAGAATTCAGAAATACATACAACATGGTGAGGGGAGGCGGAATTCAAGGCATGGAAATTACAAGAGAACATTTCATAAAAACAATCAATGGAATTAGTAGAAATTCAGACAGAAGGTAGTAGGAACATATTAAGGACCCACTCTGGTGTAGTGAACACCAGTGATAATTTTTATATGTTTAATTACACAGATTTAATAGTGGATGACACTTTTTTCCAGCTTTTTATCAAGGGATTTCAATATGTTCCTACTAGACCTCTAAGAACAGTCAACACCCTTATTGAACTGAAATGGTTTGTGAGGAAGTTAAATCTGAAATGTTTATTTAAGGATATTAAAGTGAAAAGCAATGATATGGTTCGGAAAAGCACCTACAACCCCCCTTTAAACCCTACTTTGAAAGTTTTTGAGGAGTTGGTGGAAAATG
The DNA here is from genome assembly GCF_019279795.1 of Protopterus annectens. NCBI lineage: Eukaryota > Metazoa > Chordata > Ceratodontiformes > Protopteridae > Protopterus > Protopterus annectens. Next base: position 789,973,551 of record NC_056734.1, read on the forward strand.
AGATCAGGACAATTAACAACTGATTAATAGCTAACACCAACTTTACTGAGAGTGATAAAAAACTGGTGGATATGCTAAAGAATAGGGATTGTAGGGTAATGAAACCTGATAAGGGGGGTGGGGTGGTATTGATGGATGCCATTGACTATGAAACCAGTATGTTAGAGATTTTAAACGACAAAAGTAAATGTAGTGCAGTTTCTAGAAATGAGATCTTTATAGCCTATTCTAAAGTAGATTATTATATTAATGACCATTTTTTTCAGGGTACTATAGATAAAGAGCTTTTGGACTATTTAACAGTAACCAGGCCTAAGATTCCAGTGGTCTTTGGAATTCCCAAAACTCATAAAAATATAGAGAGACAACCTTTTAGACCAATAGTTGCTGGGGCTGGTTCCAAACTTGAACCCCTGGCGAAATATAATGACAAAATTCTGAAACAACATGCAACATCCTTTTGTCATATTTTTAGGGATTCATGGGATTTTTTAAGTAAAGTTACAGAAGACAAATATCAAAAGGACCTGATTATGGCAACTATTGATGTTGTTGACTTATTCCCTAGTATTCCCCAATTTGAGGGTTTAGATTGGTTCCAGGACATTCTTATTGAAGTAAGTTACTTAAGCAATGAGCAGAGGGATTTAATAATGGAATTTATGGAAACAATATTAAAGAATAATTTTATGTGTTTTTCTGGTGAATATTACAAACAAGAGAAATGGGTGGCTATGGGGGCCCCATATGCCCTGTTGTACGCATATCTAGTGTTATATTATTGGAAGAGGAAATTTATATTTGAAACTCCCTGGAATGAAAATATTTCATTATATACTAGATTTTTAGGTGATGCTTGTTTTGGAAGGGCACAGAAATTCAGTTAGTTCAGTTTTTTGAGTACTTAGGGACTACAACCCCTTTTTTGAAATTTACTTGGCACATGTCGAAAGAAGTAATAAACTATCTAGATGTGGCGATATATGAGTCGAGATGAGAACAAACATGAAACATTGCTTGAATGTAAACATAAGGTTACAATATATCCCAATTTTAAAGTGTACTGGCCTTCTTTATTAAATATGGCTTAATAGAAATATGGTCATTCAGACCTGGGGGGGGTTGCGGCATTACGTTACACCTGCCAGTGGGTTTCCCTACAACTAAACCAGGTGAAACAATGCCACAAATGCCACAAGTAATTCTTGTTCAAGCACCCTGGAGAATATTAGGGTACCCCCTGCTCAACGCTAGAAGTCTAAATCTCAAAATGCACTCACTCGAAGCACTCCTTAAAATGGAGAACATCGACATTTGTGCTGTAACAGTGACCTGGTTCAAGGCAGCAGAAAGCACCCCTGCACTACCAGTCTATAACTCATTTCACACCTTTTAGCACCAGAACTTGGACTGAAGCTCCAAAGGTGGTGATGTTTCCATAAAGGATGCCCACACCTCTAGACTGGAAGCCCAACATAACACATCTGTGATGCTTCAGGTGCAGCTAATATTGGGTAAGACACTGATTCAGGTAGTAGCCTGCTATAGGTCCCCAATCATGTCCCAAGACTCACACTCCATATTCCTAAGCACCCTGGAGAATATTAGGGTCCAACCTAACACTCTCATACAGGGCAACTTCAACTACTCTTCCATTAACTGGTAAAACTACTCATGTACCAGCACACTTGCCCAATGTTTCCTGGAATTCATTAATTCCAATGCCCTGGATCAACTCGTTCTTACCCACACAAGAGGGAGAAACATCTTTGACCTGGTCATTACTAACATGGGCGACTGTTGCTCTACACCAGTAGTTAACTCCTCCCTGGTTAGATCTGACCACAAACTAATCACCTTGGAAATCCACATCCCTCCCACCCCACCCCTGCAAACATAACAACCATGAAAAACTTCTCCAAAGCTAACGTTGTGCTCCTAAAAACAAAGGTGGCTAACTTCGTGGCACCCGTGCAAATGGAGATCAGTTGCATGACCGCCGTATCATACACCAATGCACTGCATGAACACGTACACAAATGCATGTATCTTGCCATACCTAATAGAACCAAGATGCTCTCCTCCAATAAAAGGAAGCCAATCTTGTAGTCCCCTGGCATAAGCAAACTCTACAACAGAAGGAGGAAACTGATGCGGAATAAGGTGAAGTCCCAAGACTGGAAAAACTCCCTTATCAGCCTTAACAAAAAGTTAAGATCCCCCATCAAATTCTCTAAAGCTAGCTATGAAAACAGAATTGCAGCAGATAGTAAAGATAACCACAAGGCCTTTTATAGTTATGTAAAGAATCTCCACGGCAATACCCAGATTTGCTCTGAGCTACTGCACAATGGTACCTTCTATACCAAGCCAACAGATATTGCCAATATACTGACCGAAAGATTCACTGCCAACTTTACTCCTCTCCACCCCCAAGGGACCAGTCACAATACCAGTAGATTTCCAGGAACTGAGTATTACTGCTGCACAGATTAAAACAGATCTGCCCAAGGCCAAGAATACAGCTTCTATGGGACCTGACAATATCCCTGGCTGTGTTCTACATGAACTACAGAGTGAACTGGCACCTCACCTGTGTGCCCTGTTCAATCACAGCCTTACCTCAGGTTTTGTCCCTACCAAATGGCACACTGCTACAGTCATCCCTCTCCACAAAGGAGGAGTGACTACAGACCATGGGAACTATTGCCCCATTAGCCTGACGAGTCTGATATGCAAAGTTATGGAATTGCATTATCATGGACCTAATAAACAATGATATAGGGAATCTCCATACTCTGGACCCCACACAGTTTGGTTTTGTGAAGGGTAGATCATGCCTGCTCAACTTCTATGAGTCAGTCACCAGAGCTGTGGATGAAGGTAAGGTGGTTTATATAGCCTACCTTGATCTGGCCAAGGCCTTTGATACCATTCCCCACTCAGGAATCATAGAAAAACTCACTAAGCTAAGCATCAACCCATATATCACTAGGTGGGTTGCAAACTGGTTCACAGGTAGAACCCACAGTGTTAAAGTAGTTGACTCCATGTCTGACTGCCAACCAGTCATGAGTGGAGTCACACAGGGTTCGGTCCTGGGTACTCTCCTGTTTGGTATTTACTTCTCTGAAGTCCAGGCCAACATAAAGGGACTCTGGCTGACAAAGTTCACAGATGATTGCAAGTTGTGAGCTATTATTAACTCCCTGAGTGATGCTGACATCCTACAGAAAGGCCTCACTGAGACCAATGACTGGTGTCAGAACCATGGCCTTAAGCTCAATGCCAAAAAATGTGTTATCATCCCCTTTGGGAAAAAACCCAGTTCCCATGAATTACCACACTGATGGTAGTCCACTGAACACAGAAGGCATTATAAGAGATCTGGGAACACAGGTTGACAACAACCTCTCTGTTGACCACCACTTTGCCACTGTGGTCAGAAAGTCCTTCTATGTGGCACATCTCATTACTAAGGGTTTTGCATCCAGGAAGAAAAAGGTCATTGTCTCCCTCTACTCTTCCCTCATTAGGCCAGTCATTGAGTACAATGCCTCATTTGGCATGTACCTCACTAGACACCTGCAACAACTGGAGAGGCCGCAAAAGTACCTCACAAAGAGGATGGTAGGCCTTTAACATTTGTCCTATATGGACAGACTAAAAAAACTCCAACTATTCTCTGTCTCATGTGGCTTACTTAAAGGCGATCTCTGCTTGACTTACAAAGCCATGTCTGACCTAGCTCTGTTAGAAATGCTACATCTAAAGAAATCACAATCCCTTCACACCACACGCTCCAGAGACCTCAACTTCATTACCACAATCAACAGAACATGCTGGAGGGACAAGCTCATAACCCAGAGACTGCCCATGCCATGGAATAGACTTCCCACACATGTCAAGCAGAGCACCTCACTGGCCCTCTTCAAGAGAAATCTTGACGAGTGGATGGGAAATAGAAAATTTACCCTAGGGATCACTCCAGTAGTTTTACTCGACAGAGGCACTGGGAACTAGGGTAGGGTGGCACAATGTCAGGGTAATCCTATGGGCTAGGCTTGTAAAGGCTCCAGGACCATTAGCCTAGTACACACCTATGAACCTATGAACATATGCGTTATACAATACTAAGTACACACACACACACACATATATATATATATATATATATACATATATATATATATATATATATATATATATATGTATATATATATAGATATATATACAATCAAGTTCACGTTGCTGTGTATTTCACACATGGCTTTGACATTCACCCTTATTGTGTGACATAAAACCGGGAATTAAATTTAGCTGTTGTAACTGTCTCTGCAAAATGTTTGACCTGTGGAATGTCTGGAATATTTTCTGGAATGGAGTCAGAATTTTGAACACATTCTGGTGTGGAAACTGTGTCTGATTCACTCTTAGATTTGAAGTTTGCATCACAGAAACAATGTTGTGATGGTAAGAATGATTCTGATACAGGAAAAAGATGTTTTCTGTTCTTCCTATATTTTACACCTTCTGAATCTACCAAGTAGGATCTTGGCTCAGCACAGATGCCTGTAATCTGTGCAATTTGATCAAAACCTTTCGTTGTCTGGATTCATATCATCTCTCATTCCCTCAATGGATGAAGTAATCTGCTCGAGCTGTCATAACCAGATTTCTGAATATTACGCTTCTTAACCAATTGAGCCTTGATGGTTTTACTGTTGTTAGATTTAGGCTTCAGTAAACTGGAAGTAATGGGTAGCATAGTCTAGTTTGACTGGAAAGCAGTCTTTGAGCAGGTAAGCCAAGAATATCGTCATGAGGTATGTTTCTCAGATCAAACAAATTTAAGAACTCATCGGTATTGTCACACCTTGACCTTTCAAATAACTGCTTTGCACTCTGCACTGCACTTTCATCTAGACCATTTGACTGAGGATATTCAGGACTACTAGTGCCATGTACAAAGTCCAAGTCTTTTGCAAATTTCTGAAACAACTGGCTAGAAAATTGAGTACCATTGTCAGAAAGAAGTTTGTGTGGACTACAGTAAACTGAAAAATGACATTTCACCTTAATAATAACAGCTGTGGATGTTAGGTTAGGTAGTACATCAATCTTAAACCCATTCAAATAAGAGTCTACCAAAACAAAGTAGTGTTGATTATTCCACTCAAAGATATCAACTGCAACTGTTGAACACAGTAGTTCAGGAACTGGACTTAGTTGAAGTGGTTCTCTTTGCAAATGTGGTCTAGTACTATTGCATACTAAACAAGATGAAAGTACTTTATCAATGTCTTTTGGTAATGAAGGCCAAAATATGAATTCTCTCACTCTTATCTTAGTGAATGCAGAACCTGGGTGACCACGATGCAAAATCTGTATATATTCATGTTGCAAGGAATCCGAAACAATTTTATGACCTTTGAATATAATGCAATCTTTCAACAACAATTCATGTCTGTAGGAAAAGTAGGTTTGCACTTCAGGTGGTACACTAGATTGCTTTGATGGCCATCCAACATTAATGTAATCAGTGAGCTTCTGTAAAATTAGATCAGTCTGACTGTGTTCTCTCAACTCATCAAGTCTATTGGTAGAAAAATTATACACTGCCATCATATCAAAATCAAAATTCTCTGCATCAAGCTGTTCTGTCATATTTCTGGGCATTCTGGATAAGGTATCAGCCAAATAAAGCAATTTGCCTTTCGTGTAGACCATTTTGAAATTGTACTTTTGCAATTTAAGCATTGTTCTTTGCAATCTCACTGGAGTGGAATACATAGGCTTCTTTAGAATAGAAACTAGAAGTTAATCATTGGTCTCAGTCTGAATAGGTTGAACACAAATATAACCATGAATCTTAGAACATGCAAATACTATTGCCAAAAGCTCATTCTCAATCTGAGCATACTGCATCTCAGTTTGGGTTAGTCTTCTAGTTGCATAGGCTACTGGCCTGCCCTCTTGAAGTATAACTGTGCCAAGACCAAATTTTGAAGCATCACAGGAAACAGTAACTGGTTTGTTTACATCATAGTATCTTAATGTAGATGGGGTGGCAATGTTTTGCTTAACATCTTCAAATACCTTCTGGTGCTGTCCCAACCATGACCATACAATATTTTTGCATGTTAGCTCTCTTAAAGGTGCTATCAACTCATTGAAGTCTGGTATAAACTGCCTAAATAGTTGACCATGCCTAGAAACCATTGTAGAGCTTATACATTATCTGGTGCTGACATCTCAAGAATAGCTGTTACCTTGTTTGGGTCTGGTCTCAAGCCTGTACTCAAACAGATGTCTTACATATGTAACTTCTGGAAGTCTGAGATTGCACTTTAGAGAATTGAGCTTCAAGTTTACTTCACGTGCTCTATCTAGAACTTTCTTGAGGTTTCTGTCATGCTCTACTTCACCATTGCCCCCAACCAATAAATCTCTATTATGGCACAAGGATAACAAGAAAAAGTTTGCTCCCTTGCACACTGAAAGACTTCACTTGCAGAATTTATTCCAAATGGCATTCTTAGGAATCTGTATCGGCCAAATGGAGTACCAATACTAGTTAGAAATGAGGATTTGCAATCAAGCATCACATGCCAAAATGAAGTCTTTGCATCCAAGACAGAGAAAACAGTGACATTTCGTATTAAGGCTGCAACCTCTTCCACTGTGTGGATTGGATGATATGGTCTTTTTAATGATTTGTTCAGATCTCTTGGGCCATGGCATATTCTGATTTCATCTGAGCCTTTTTTGTGAGCTGCTGCCATAGACAATACCCATTCAGTTGGTTCTGTGACTGGACAAATCATACCTTGCTGCACCATTTTATCCAACTGAGTTTTAACTTTATCTTGCAAAGCTATTGGAACTCTTTTTGCTGGTCTGACTACAGGAGTGTCCTCTGGATTTAGCTTCATAGAATACACAACTGGAAGTTTGCCTAACTTGTCATCGAAAACATCAGCATACTATGAGAAAAAGGCTTCTGAAAAATTAGAACTCAGAAATGCACTCACATGATGAACTTCTTTAGCAAAAGAAAGCAGATTCATTCTTAAACTATCTTTGAGACCCAATAAAGATTGCACTGGTCTTTGGACTACATAGAACAACAAGCTGTAACAGTTTTCGGCCAAATAACATAAAAGCATCACTGAACCTTCAGTCTGAATTTCTTCAACTCCATAAGCAACAAGTCTCGCAGTCCTGGCTAGATTGAGTAATTCACTAGTTCTCACTTTAGCAAATGTGCCTGCTGATATAACATTGCACTTTGAACCAGTGTCTACTTTGAGCTCTGAGGATTTCCCATTAATCCAGACATTTCAAAACACCTCGCTTCTTGTTAATAAACTCACTGCATCAACTCTTTCATCAAGCACTGATACACCATCTACATAGAAAGCTATCTGCTTTGGCTCTACTGATCAACTTGCTTGTTTGCATGACCTTTCTTTACAACTGTGTGAGGCTTAATTGATTTACAAAACTTTTAAAGGTGGTTCCATTTTTTTAAACTTGTAGCATTGCTGGCCAAATACTAAGCACTTCTCTCTTTTAGACACATGATTTGCACAACAATTGCAACAGTTAACAATAAAGTTGGACTTGGGTTTTGCTGATTCCTGCTTATACTGCATTGAGCTGGAGCAAGCTCTTTTGTTAGAACTTACTGGAAAGTTACGTGTCTTCCTTGGAAATCTCATAGCTGCCACATCCTTGGGCCTACTTTTGTCTACCACGTATTGCATGCTATCTACATTTGCTCTGGAGCCAACTGAACTCATGCTCTTGTCACTTGTAAGCATACTCTTGTTTTTCTGTCAACTCATGGACTTGACAAATCTCAATGGCTTTACTCAACGTTAAATCACTGTCACAAAGCAAACGCAAACTCTTTCTGACAGCAACACTGTTAATACCACACACAAGCCTGTCCTTTATCAGCTCATCTTTTAAGTCACCAAACCAACATGTTTTAGCTCTGTTTCTCAGGTCAGTGATGTAAGCTGCAAATGTTTCCCCTGGTTTCTGATCTCTTGTGTAAAACAAATGCCTGTCTAATGTAATATTTGTCTGAGGGTTACATATTTCTCTGAACTTGCGCTTCAAACACTTTGGGTCCTTCCTTGATTCAGCCTGTACAACATTATGACAATTTCACCTTCTCCTTCATATACTGCAGGTTCATACACAAATTAATGCTCTCTCTCTCTCTCTCTCTCTCTCTATGGCCTCTGACCCAGCTAGGTTTAGAAATTAATGCCCTGGTGCGTGCATCTCTAGCTGCATAAGCTGCTTGTATAAAAATATCATACTCTTGCGCAAATATTCTCCAATTCTCTGCAATATTCTGATCAAACACAAGTGTTAGTGGTTTTTGAAATCCATCTGCCATATTAGCACATACCAGTGAAGGGTTTTGCAAATAAGCACAAACATACACTCATGCACATATGCCAGAAACATGCCAGTACCTGTATCTGAATTTATTTCTTTTGGGCTTTTCTAAATGATGCTAATGAACAAACTTGTAGTACCTTTGAATAATTGGACTTTGCGGAATAAACTTCTCGGGCGGTTTAACACTTTTTTAATATCATTCAGAAGGCAAAATGCTAAAGTAATTTATCATCATTTTGCCAAAGTCATTTATCAACATTTTAAGAAACATCTCAAACAATTTTATGATGTGAGTGAAATAAACTCTCAGGCACTGTAATACTCTTGTAATATTGTTTTTGCAATAAATCACCTCTTATCAGTGCAAGAAATGTCAAATAACTGCATAATGCGAATAAACTGGAGCGCTCTTGCCCAAAACACAATAACATTTCGAAGTAGTTGCATACAGCACACTGAAATGTCCCCAGAATGGTGGTACCTTGCTAGGCAACCCTTTACAGTGCACTTTGCGAATAGACACACCCAGCACAACAGCACAAGAATCTTTTTGAAATGGATATACTTTGACTGTATTTCATGAAATAGTTGCACTCTGCACACAATAAACTCTTTGAAACACTTGCATAGTAATAAGCACACACTGTAAGCACTTTTACGCACGTTGGGATACTTCAAATATCTTTAGTTATGCCCTTGATACAATACAAATTCATAGTTATGCCAAAACATAGCACTGCCAAAACTCATGCAGTCGCCTTGCTTTATTTTTGCTTAATGTGCCCTTTTTTGTCTCTCGTTTTGCCTTATTAAATTTGTTTTGCTCATTTAAGCCCTTTTCATGCCCAATGTACTTTTCTTGTGCTCGTTTTACTCTAAATATGCCCAGTTTTCTTCTAGCCAGCAAACTTTTTGTGCCTTCCGCTTGCTCAGTAATGTGGTCTGTGTCCTTGTAATACCCTGTTTTATCTGTGTTATGAAAAAAAACAGTTCATGCTACTTCTCATTACCTTTGATTCTTTTCTGTCTCTTTTTGTGCTCGTTTTTCTTGGTTTTACCTTCACTGTCATCTCTGCACTTCATGGCTCTGGATTTTATTCTCTTCGATCCTGGTTCTAACACCATGTTGCTCTCCTACTTTGGACACAATAAAAGAGTCTTCACAGGTTCTGTTTAAGCAGCTTTATTCTGCACAAAACATAAAGGTTTACTGACTTTAACTTATGTAACTTATATACAAACTAGCATGCTCTCAATGTGGCTGCTCTTACAAAATGGCACTAGAGAGTGCGCATGTTTGGAATTTAAATGTGCACGTACAGCCTTAACATACTTCTTAAAGATACAGCACACTTTACTTGCAATCTGATCTACAGGTATCACCTGAGACATGAAGATTTAGAAGTTGAGATTGTTGTGTGTGTAGCCACTTATATTAAAGTTTTGACAGGATGACTGACTTTTAATTAGAATTGCAACTAGGGTAGACATTTTTGTTTTTGAACAGATGGACATAAGAAAGGGGTAAAAGTGTGATAGTACTATGTTTGAATGTAGTTTGGTAGTTAACTGAGGTAGATGATGGTAGCTCAGTACTTTCATGTAGGTACTGTGGTGATGATAAGTATGTAAGTACAGCCGGGAGAAATAATATGAGAATGTTTAGGATTAACATATTATAGCAGCAAAGAAGGAGATACCAGGTTAACTAATGGTTAAGTCTTATTGCTGGCTGAACAGAAGATTCAGTGAGGGGAGGTGCAAGTTGAGGAGGTTGATATTATTGTTGTAAAATTATTCAATTTTATTAGGTTGGTATTGATGATAGTTGGGGATAGGAGAGCATAAGAGTAGATATTGGTGGGGAGTGAAGTAAGCCGGAGTGTAGTGAGGGTGAACAGAATGAGCTGAACCACAATGGGGAATTGAAGCAGAAAAGTGAAAATATCTCATGGATTTAAGTAATGGTAAGATTATTTATGTGTAAATTTGATGGGAGGAATACAACTGTGATGATATGGGTAAGTGCCAACACAGCCAGCTGGAGTTTTGTAAAGAATGATATGTCCTTTGAATATCAAACTGATTTTTACAAGATGCTTGTGTGACAAATGTATTAGAACTGTATGTCATTTGTATATCAAACTCCAGCTTTACTCCGTAGCATATTGCCTACTCCAAGGTGATCTCTGCCTAACATATAAAGCTATGTCAAACCCAGAGCTGTTGGACATGCTACACCTAAAGAAATCCCAATCCCTCTGAGCTACACACTCTAGGGACCTAAACCTTGTCACCACAATAAACAGGACATGCTGGAGGGATAGATTTCTGTCCCAGAGTCTTCCTATACTCTGGAACAAGCTACTCATCTATGTCAAGCAAAGTTCTTCATTAACACTCTTCAAGAAAAATCTTGATGAGTGGATGGGAAATAGGAAATACACCCCGGGGATCACTTCTGTGTCTCTGCTGGACAGTGGCACAGGAAAATAACTTTCTTGGGTGGCGTAAGCTGTGGAACCTTGCTGGCTAGGCTTACATAGGTCCTTGGGCCGATAGCCTAGTACCTACCTATGATCCTATGAACCTATGATTTTATATAGATGCTTCTGCTGAAAATATATTTGTGAGCTTTGCTTGTGTTTAAATGTATCAACAGTGCACCCAGAAAGGAAGAGAAATGTACATGTATTGTTGTAGCTGAATTAGATGCATATGTTTTAACAGAGGATACTGGCTCAGCAGAGGTTAACTTTAAGAAAAATAAGGGAACTTTAAATGAGCTGTTAAATCATTAAAAGGCACACTACAGTGCTGAATCTGGAATGTCCACAGAGGTTCCTCACTAAAAGAATACAGGGCATAAGTAATATGTCCTATGCAGACTATCTCAAGGCCATATCCTTGTATTCTGTCTCCTACTGGCTTTTGAGGGGAGATCTTTTCCTGGCATACAGGGCATTGTCAGACCCCACTCCAGTGGACCTCCTGCATATCCACAAAACAAACAGTACCAGAATTACCCATTCTAAAGACTTAAACCTTGGCTGTGATATAAATAAGACATATTGGAGAGATAGGTATGTATCCCAGAAACTACCCCACCTATGGAACAGGCTCCCCATCCATGCGAAGCAGAGTTCCTCCCTAATACAATTCAAGTGCAACTTGGACAATTGGATGGGAAACCAGAAATTCATCTGTGGTTAGGCACCTATGTCTCTGATCCAAACAGGTAACCTAAAATGGTTCATCCTGCAGGTCCATGCTTACACTTATCAAATGTATCTCAACTTATCAAGAGATTTGGGATGCATGGCTAGACTCAAAAAGGCCATTGTGGTTATTAGCCTAGTAAAAACCTATGAATCTATGAACCTATGACCCTATAAATAGGACCAGAGACACTGGGTCTCGAGAATAATCTTTCTCCATTAGCTCAATGAAAAGAGGGGGTGTTCCTGGCACTGCCATAAACAATTAGATGTGTATTTTGCACATCTGTACAAATTCTTTTCTCAGCTTTAAAGGGAAATACTAGAGCCTAGAGTCAGGTGACCAGATGAGGTAATTCTGCCAGACCTCTTGGAAATTTTATTTTAGATACTACAAAGACAAATCTTAGGTTATTGAGTATTCTATTTGGGAAGCCTGACTAGAAAGACCTTCACCCACAGCATCTTGCATTGTGGTAGCAAGTAACGTAACTAGGGAACAGTAATTCTCTTGGATTCAGTCAGGAATACAGTGAAGCTTAGTTTAGATATTGTTTTTTTCTTTATTTGTCTGAGTCTATCCATTAATGTTATTTTCAATGTTCCTGTTATCTGAAATGTGTGGTTTAATGTGAATATATATTGAGTATTTTCATGTACTTTTATTATTTATTATTAAATATATTTAAAACTTGTATTGTGGCTGGCCCTTGTAGAAAAAAATCTAACATTGGAGAGTGCTTATATTTATTTGGTGACACTGTGTGGGCCACTCCAGAAGGCTTAGCCATCTTGATGAATTACTACCATTTGTATTAACATTAGTATTACACAGTATAATTGGATACCCTTTTAAGAGCCTTTAGTGGCTGACTGGTGGCAATGATAACTACCTTATAGTCTGGGTAAAGTTAGTAAAGCGGGTAATCTGTGCCAGCCTTTCCAAGGTATATGTGTGTATGAAAATTAAATCTTAAATAGTGTGTGTGTGTGTGTGCGTGTGTGTGTGTGTGTGTGTGTGTGTGTGTGTGTGTGTGTGTGTGTGTGTGTGTGTGTGTGTGTGTGTGTGTGTGTGTGTGTGTGTGTCAGCTACTTGGGGTAGGAACATGAATCACTGAGTTTACAGAGAGGGTGCTGGAGGACTTGGCTTGGACACTGAGCTGAGGACCTAACCCTACAGCTGTACCAGTGGGGAGTCTTATTAGGGATCTGGAGGAAGACAGATAAAGAGACATCCAGGCCCTGGGCTGAGTGTACTCCCTGTGTACTCTTAATGAAAATTGTACTTGATGCAGGTAGGTCTGCATCTGGAAATACTGAGTGCATCCAATTATATTCCAATGGCACATCCCTCTCCAGTGTCAGTGGGATGGATTCAGGCTCCATGATTACTGACCCAGCATGGGGTTGACAAATATTGGTGGACATCACATATTGATAGCAGTGGTGGGCATCACAACAACTAGGGAATATTTAATAAAAGTGCAACTTTGAATTGGAAGACAGTTAAACTAATTAAAAACACAAAGTTGCCTCTACTTGGTTAAGGGACATGAGCTATAGGGTGCCTGATGCAGTAAAAAACTATTTGTTACAGTTAATTTTTGGGTGGAGCAGCATGTGCCACAGCTCTGTAAACTTTAGTAGAAGGCTGCTAATTTAACAATATGTTGTCTGATTTGGAGGCCAATCTTGTTACAGTATTGTTTTGCATAGGTTAGAAGAGTCTCACCTTAACTAAGTTGCTGAGGGTATTGGTTTAACCGGAGGAGCTTTGTTCTGTAAAAATAGAATATACTAATGTGTTAAATTAGCTTGAACTATAACAATATAAGGTCTGGGAGGAGGAGGGCTTCCAGTAGTTTCACTCTATAGTACCGATACTCTGTGTATACAGTTCAAAAGATATAACAGTTACATTTCATACATGGGTAGTGGCTTACACCAGTCTAACTGAAAGTAATGCTGTTTTACTGCTTTTAGGAATGTGATTGAAATTCACCTGTTGAAGTTCTTTTGCCACAGAGAAGTTCCAACACAATTTTGCAGCAAGAATCTATTAGGCAACCTTGTGCCTAGCACACTGGGAGAAATACAAAAATAAATAATTAGGATTGCTTAGTTGTTGAAATGGATAGATAAAGCAACTGATTAGCACAGCATTTAAAGTAGTGTTAGGCCAACATACATTTTGCACTATATTTCATTGTTATAGATAAACAATAGCCACCAAGAGATTTCTCTTGGTAAGCAAGTTTGGGATTACTGAGATGGAAGTTTCCAGATTTTAGAATGACAGAATGCCTATCCCAAAAGTACAGTCCGTCGTGTGAAATGTAAGTACTATTGGATCAACAGATTAAAAGTTAGCCAAAAAAGCCTACAAGAAGACCCATGTGATGACTAAGAATGAGTATGGCCAGAGACTAGCAAAGTTAGAGGACTTCTTATGTCATACCAGAGGAAATAAAAAGGAAGAAAATATTAGTGCACAGAATCATAAGAGGAAGATATGAAGGAAATCACCATAAGAGGAAAGTCAGACAAGGAAGGATTGGACCCAGGGTACAGATTGTTGCTCTAATATGTTTTACATTCATTTTGAAAATGAGGGGTCATCTAATGGAATGGACAACAGGAACTGGTGGAAGAGGAGGAAGAATCTACAGTGATATTAAACTCTGCATGGGATAAGAAGAGAAAGCACAATGGGTGATAGGGTTAAAAGGAAGCTAGAACAATAAATGCAGTTTTAGAGCAGATGAAATAAATGAAATGAAATATGGTAGCCCTACACAGTCTTTAAAGTAGCATTGGTTGGCCAAATAAGTTAAAACTTTAAAACTTTTTAAACTGGGATTGACACACAATAAATAATGCATTTATTTACTTATTTAATTACTTTTCTTAATCAGTAATAATTATACAGGAATCCAGTTTTGTGGAGTCTCAGGAAGAAAGTATCCAAGTTACAAGTAGAAGACAATATTGCATTGAACAGGATAAAAGGAGAGTAGGGTACTAGAGTACATATATATGTCATATACTGTCATAAAGTTTCATGACATGTTATTCTAGCAAGGATGGTGTGTACAAATGCATTATGTAGAATAAATCAAGAAATTAATTAATGAAATGTACATGTATAACTGACTGGATTTCAAAATGTAGGGCAGAGCAGAAATGTTTGAAAGATATGATAAATGTTATACTATAGTGGCATAGGTATGTTAGACAGTGAATTAGGTAAGTCACTAGTGAGTATTTCTTAGAAAAGTGTCTCACATGATATGATAAGGAGGTAATTCGTCCTATGCAGCGATACCAGGTATAGTACTAACATGAGCATACAAAACATTGCAGGCAATATGTGGGGACCACCATACAGATGAACACTTAAGTTGTATGACTGTATCATTTTTTGAAACCAGTTTCTATGAATATTCTGGTGTTTATGTTGTGATTAAATGTATAAATTCTTCAAAAAGATGTATTATAGATTTTTCCTGTTTCTAGTGATCACCCTTCAAAATATTGCCACTAAACACTAAAGTAATGGCAACTGGTCTATTTAATGCAGACAGCAGTGAGTGAGTTAAACATGACCATGTGTCAAATTTAAAGTCATCATTCCATAATGAATGGATGAAAGATTGCAATTTCTCGCAAAATTCATATGCAGTCTTCCAATTCTAAAAACAAAATATGTTGCCAATCATAATTTTTAGCCTCTTTAAATCTAGGATGTTTTATTTACAAATCCTAAACTATTTTAACATATTTTGTAAAATAAATAGGGCAATCATTCTACACTACAAAGATCCAATAAGACTCTTGCAGAAAACATGTCTTAAAATACTCCAGTTCTACAGATATTGAATAAATTAGATTTAGGTGTGCATCACACTGTTTTATATTTAGTAAGGGGCTCTACTTGGTGTGTAGAGCAATGTAACTATGGTAAGCAGCATGACATACTAATTACAGCAGAAGAAGCTGAATTGTATGCTAATCAACCAATCCACGGTGGAGGGGCTATTTAACAAGCTATAAAGCAACCGTGCAGACTCAGTGCTGGCAGTGTTTGCTGCAGGTTTGCATTGTATTTTACTACTACATCTGTTGCAATTTGACTGTATTTCACACCAACTGCTACTTTTACTTAATTTAAGAAAAGATTTGTTTCTGCTATTTTATTATGTTGTTGTTATTAATTTAATAAAACCTGTGCTGCTTTTTTCACTGTAGCTTATTTAATTAAAAAAAAAAATTCTGTTGTTCCGTTGCACTTTTGTTCACCGTAGTATAGATTGTATTCAGACTGGCTGAATTCAGTTCTGCTTGTAGATTGAGCACTAAAAATCAGGACATCTTTTTTGGAGATTCCCCCCTGTACCCTCGTGGCAGAAGAATACAGTGGGACTATCTAATTGAAGGTTACTGGTTCAGGGCTCAGTTTGAGCTATTTCATTGGTGCAGAGTAAAGTTTGAGCTATTTCATTGGTGCAGAGTACAGTTTGAGCTATTTCGTTGGTGCAGGGCTCAGTTTGAGATTTTTCATTGTTTTCTTTCTATTACATGCTTTACTCTTGGTTTCATCTTTTTTCCTTATCTGCTGAGATACCAGGTTCAAACCTTGCAGTGTGGACTGTCAGTTTCCCTCTGTTTCTCCTGCCAGCCTGGTGGACATGGTTTTTATGAGGCAATGTAGCAACTGCCTCATGTCCACTGACACCCCCTTACTCCTAAATAACTTGGGTACAATTTGTGAGAGATGCTCCTACACTAAGAATTTGGAATCACTGCTCTCTTGCACCCAGAACAACAACACCAAACAGGTTGTCAGCACATATACCATGACTCCTATTTGTAATATGTACCCAACACATAAACCTTTATATGCAGAGGTATTCTCCAGAAACCTACCTAAACACCAAAGACCTCCAAAACACAAATATGCTACACCTAACACCCAAGACACCCAGTACACATAAAAACACTAGCACCTGTGTCTCACCAAATAAGTCCTTAAGGCAATGCACAACTATTACAAATGTTTTAGTTGTAGGTGACTGTATAGTGAGACATACAGATACCCCACTCAGCATATTGAACAAGGAGCAGGTTACAGTCATCTGCCTGTCTCGTGCAAGGATTCACCAAATCACAGATGCATTCAAGTCTCTCAGCAACAAGTACTGCTATGACTCCGTCATAGTTTGTCTTGGTGTGAACAACTTGAGATGTACCTCTCTGATTTATATGAAGAGAGACATGATTGAACTCTCTGAATATGTGTCCCAGGTTGACATGTCTCTAACTTTGAGCAGCATTTTACCCTTGCCTAGGATGATACCACAATATAAACAGAAAATTATTGACTTCAATAATTGGCTTAGTTTCTGGTATAATTCTAAGGGGATTCGGTTCCTGTCAGCCTGGGATGACATGATGGGTAGACCATGCTGGTTTGTCAGAGATGGTCTTCATCTGGCACTGCCAAGCTTCTGTTTGCTGGCTAAGGCACTTGTCTCCCCCATAATGCCTTTTTTAGGCAAGGTCACAACAACAAAATCCCAGATGTGAAAATATCAAACAGAAAGTAACTAAGGGTCATGCTGCTGAATGCTAGGAGTTTAAATCAGAAACTGCAGTCTCTGAAAGCACTCCTCTCCCTGGAAGATGTTGACATTTGTGCAGTCACAGAAACCTGGCTCAAGGTCACAGAAAGTACCTTGGCCTTGCAAGGCTACAATTCCTTCCACACTTTCAGACTGCAAATTGAAGGCATGAGAACCAAAGGAGGTGAAGTATCTATCTTCATTAAAGATAATTACACCTCTAGACTGGTTAAACAAGAAAACTCTATGGAGGTACTTCAAGTCCAAATTACCATGGGTAAGAACCACCTTCAGGTCATCGTCAGTTACAGTCCCCTTCCATGAACCAAGATGACCACACAGCTCATTTAGACCTACTTGGGACAATTAAGGTACAACCTAACACCCTAGTCATGGGTGACTTCAACTATCCTTCCATTAATTGGGAAATTTATGTGAGCCCAAACTCACTCTCACAAAAGTTCCTTGAGTTTGTTAACTCAAATTCCCTGGAACAAATAGTGCACCACCCCACAAGGGGTTCCAATATTCTAGACCTGGTCCTTACCAATATGATTGACTGAGGCAATGACTTAAGTGTAGGGCCTGTATTGGTTAAATCCAACCATAAATTAGTAATTTCTGAAGTAGCAATAGCAACACAACTCTCCAAAGGAGAAGTCAGGCTAAAAAACTTCGCCAAAACTAACTATACCCTCCTAAGGTAAGGTATAATTGACTTCAAAGTTCCAATTTCCACATATGGCATTGGCAGCTACACTAAGGTATATACTTATGCCCTGTATAAACATGTACACAAATGTATAGACACAGCTGTGTCAGATAGGATTAAAGCAGGATCCTCAAGAAAAAGCAAACCATCCTGGTGGACATTTAGCATTAATAAATTATACAATAAATGAAAGAAGCTGCTGTTGAACATCACAAAAGTGAGATCCCAAAACTGGAAGAGCACACTCCTCAGCCTAAACAAGTAAATAAGACAACTCATAAAATCTTCAAAGATTAACTGTGAGAAAAATTTAGCAACCATAGCCAAGGATATCATAAGGCTTTCTTCAGCAATCTCCACAACCTAAAAAGTAGGACTTCGATGTGTGCTGAACTAATTGTGGATGGCATCACACACACTGACCCTGTGGAAATTGCAAACCTGCTTGCAGACAGGTTTGGCGACAATTTCACCCCACTACCCCCCCCCCCCCCAGCATACCACAAACCATGTCTTCATCATCTCCTCCTCTCTGTATCTCCAAAGAACAAGTCATCAATGCTCTCTCCAAGGCTAAGAACACAGCTTCCAAGGGACCAGATGGCATACCGGGCTGCTTTCTTAATGTTCTAAAGCAAGAGCTAGCTACTCCATTAGGCACTCTATTCAACCACATCCTGAGTACTGGCTATGTCCCCACTTAATGGAAAACAGTGACTGTTATCCCCCTCCAAAAGGCTGGCTCAGTAACAGACCTGGTTAACTATAGACCCATAAATTTAACCAGCCTCATCTGTAAGGCAATGGAATGAATCATCATGGACCTCATAAATAATGATATAGCTGACCTCCAAACCCTGGATCTGTCCCAGTTTGGTTTTATCAAGGGCAGGTCATGACTGCTAAACCTGGTGAACTTCTACAAGAATGTGATTGGAGCCATAGACAAGGGAAATGTCATGCACACAGCCTATCTTGGCCAAGGCCTTCGACATTATCTCACATCCGGGGATCATTGACAAACTAACCAAGTTGAATATCAACCCTTATGTTGCCAGGTGGGTTGCAAACTGGCTCACAGATCAACGACACTCAATCAAAGTGGGAGACTTTACCTCAACCAGCAGACCTGACACCAGTGGGGTTCCACAAGGGTCAATGCTGGGCCCCCTTGTTTGGCATATACTTCTCTGAAGTCCAGGACAGAATGGAGGGGCTGTGGCTAACCAAGTTTGCGGATGACTGCAAATTAGGTGCTATCATTGAAACCCCTAGTGATGTTAACGTACTTCAAGAGGGGTTTACACAGACCAATGATTGATGCCAAAGCCATGGTTTTAAATTAATGCTAAAAATGCATCACCATTCCCTTCGGTAAAACAATGACCCCGCTGGTTATAAAATAAACAATAATACCCTAAGTACCAATTCAGTAGTTAGAGTCCTGGGAGCAGAAGTTGACTGTGACCTCAACTTTGACCGCCATGTGTCTACTGTGGTGAGGAAGGCATTGTACATTGTTCACCTGATTAGCAAAGGCATCACCTCAAGAGCAAAAGAGGTTATAATTTCCTTGTACTCTTCCCTCATCATGTCTATTTTTTAATATAATCCTCCCTTTGGTATATACCATACTAGACACCTGCAGCAACTTGAGAGAACTCAGAGATTTCTAACTAATAAAATTAAGGGTTTCCAGCACATGTCTTACATGGACATACTGAAATCATTGTCACTGTACACAGAAGAGTATAGACTACTCAGAGGCAACATGTCTGATTTACAGGGCTATCTCTGACCAAAATCAAATGTAAATGCTGCACATCCATATGGCATCATCAGCACAGCGTAAGTGGAATGTTTGGCTAACATTTGGAAACAACACAGGGTTGTTGTAACCAGTGCCATAATAAGGCAGAAATATGCATGTCCACAGCTAGTGGGGTTTGGCTTTATTGGCCTGCATTTTTCCATAAATTCACTTAAAAGAAAAAGTCATGGACATTCAGAATTGCCATTTAGCTGAAACACCTGATGTCCTTAAAAGATAATTTGCATATATCCCATGTCACCTCTAATACATGAGGTTTAAGAAATCATTCAGTGGAAAGTCTCGCTTTCCTAGAGTTTTCTTTTTGTTTTTTAACCAATTGTTTTTTCTGTGTGACCTTTTTACTCGTTGTTTTAGTTTGTTAGTTGGGATATTTTGCAGTCACCCTATGATTTATGGACATCAGTTGGGTACAACAACCCTGTGTTTCCAAATTTTAGTCAAACATTCCACTTATGCAATGCTGATGATGCTATAATAAGGCAGAAACATGCATGTCCATAGATAGTTGGGTATGACTTTATTGGCCTGAATTTGTCCATAAATTGACTTAAAAGAAAAAGTCATGGACATTCAGAATTGCTATTTAGCTGAAACACCTGATGTCCTTAAAGGGTAATGTGCATATATCGCATGTCACCTTTAATATAAGAGGTTTAAGGAATCACACAGTGAAAAGTCCAGCTTTGCTATATTTTTCTTTTTTGTTTTTTAACTGAATACAAGAGATAGAAATCAAAGATATGGTACAGTTATCATCACTTTCACATGGTGTTGTGTTTGTGTGTGGGTGGGGGAGGAGGAAACCTAAATTGACACAAAAGGTAAGTGAATGCATGTGAGTAAGAAAAAGAAGCAGGCAGACATTTGGATAAAGTAACAAATGGCCAATGAGACAGAATGAATTTTAAGCTAATGGTTGAATCATGTAACTGTTGTGCGTGTCTGTATAGAACCTCCAGGTGAAACTGGTGTTTGAGTGTCTGCAAGAACACAGGTAAGCTCTGTGCTAGCTCTACATCTTAGTATGTTGGACAGGTGTGAGCCATACATGGTAGAGGTGGCAGTTCATCATTGTTGTACCCGACCACGAGAACTGGCTCTGCCAGAAGTAGCACTTGCACATCCATACACATGGCCTGATGCACTGCTGCTATCTGAATGTGACTGATGTTTGTTGAATGAGCTCTCCTCAAGAGGATGCCCAGGACCATGACTCTATGACCTGCTACATCTGGGTGGGATAACTCAACCACTGATGGAGCAGTGAAAGTAGTTCCACTATGTGACCGTGATTGGACACAGACAACTCGGCTAACATCAGATGATGTGGCTGACCTACACCCACCTGGATGCCAGCCCCCTTCTAGTAGATGTTCCATCCTGTCTTTTATCCAATTTTTTGAATTGACAACACAGTGCAGGCCTTCACACATGTCAGCCTGTGCCACATCTACAACCCTAAGCATTTCGCTGGAGAACCTATTGAAACATGCCTGCTCCTCCATGATGGTCCTAAGCATATGTCAAATGGCACAGGAAGACACACCTGTATCAGGTGAAGGATGGACAGCAAGCCTCCTCCAAGCATCCCTAACAACCCTCCTGCATTGCACCTGACCCACTCTTTGGCTATGGCCAGAGTCAACAGGTACTGAAACCACAGTAACCATGCTGCCTCGACTGAGTGTCTCATCTTCCCTGTACAATATCTGATGGCTCACTGGAATGGGTTGGAGTAGGCCTTTTGGGTGTGTCTGATGTAATTACAGGGGATGGCTGAATGTCAACTTCAGTGTCAGATTCATCAACTGCACCCCCCTCAAATGTTACTCTGTTTAGCTATCATCATCATCATGGTCTGCTGATGCTCTGATATCAGAGGGTAGGAGTCCCACACTTGCACTGTCAGGATCACCTATGATAATAAGACACAAACACAGGAAAAAATTAATACCTACACTACTGTAGTCCAATATATGGTAACAGACTAACAGTGGTGCCACTATTACAAAAACTACAGCAATACACACTACAGTCCTGACACCAACATCACAAAGTATATATTTCTTTAAACTGACAGTACTGACATAAAAATGTTTGGTTTACCATTTGCAGATGATTGTGGGCTTCCTGTGCTGGGTGTTCCTGGAAGAAGTTAAACAAAAGGTAAGGACACCATTATCACAATGAACAGTAATGTAGGGGGTTAAAACCTTTTGCCCATTAAATGTACACCCCAAGCTCATGTGTAATCAACCAGAATATGTTTTAACTGTATCAATCCTCAACTATCCCCCCAAAAGAAATGTAATGTTAAACAGAACATAAATATTGCTGCCAATATTTTACTATACAAGAACTATTTAACAATTGAGAAAGGTAAACCTGCCTGGAAGTTCCTCCTTGGACATACTTATCCTCCCTGAAACAGCAACGTCGATGACATGCTGTTGTGCACTTTCCAGTGAGCTATCTGGATCCCTGCTAGTGGAAAAGAACTCTTCATTTGGTGTCAGTGATGGCTATGTAGCAGCCCCCCCCCCCAGTAGCCCTCCATTCACAAGCCACTGTGGCTGTTCTCCTCTGGGGGGATGAAATCATGTCAGTGGTCCTGTGGTGAACCTGATCATATGTCCTTCTCTGGCCATTTACTGTGTTCACATCAGCCACTATCTGCTGCCAAATTTGCATTCTGACAGATCTCCTTGCAAGCAAAAAGGTACCATGTTGCCTAAATGCTTCCACAACTGCTTCATTTTCAGGGTCAGTGAATGGGTGTTTGCAGGGATTGGGACACCTGGGGGTCATAGTCCTAGGTGACATAAAGCACAAAAGAAATATAATACACATAATTATCACATAAGTAAAAGACCTGCTTCGGTATAACACATAAAAGGTAGTATTTTACTATTAACCACTGGAAATATATAAAACAGTCAAGATATTCAAATATAAAAAAAAAAGAATTGTGTGGTAGTAACATATCACACTCACACACAAAGCAAGGTTGGAGCAAAAACAAGGAGAGTAACAATACCAAAATTTGTTTTTGCCAAAACAGAAATGCTGCTTGACTATCCCACCTGCAAAACAACAGGCAAATGACACGTTTTGCTAAGAAATCATCAGTGAAATTCTAAAAGCGCTATCAAATAAACTGTCTCTAAAACATGTGCATACATTTACCAAAGAAAATTCCATTTTATGCAGTTGCCAGTCATGTCTACCTATGGCCAGCCCTCCCCTAGAGTTGTGTATGAGCCAGGATAGCAGGCTAACACCCCTGCATCATTGACAATATAGGACATTTACATTTTACAGAAATAACAATAGAAAGGTGTAAAGAAAAAAAAACAGTTGTAACATTAGCACTTGTGATGACAGTAAGACTGTGCATCTGAGAAAGTAAAATGCCCTGACAAACATGCCTGTGCCATCAGTACACTTTTGCTAATGTGTGTGTGTATATATATATATATATATATATATATATATATATATATATATATATATATATATATAACAGATTTGTCTTAATGACATTTCAGCATATCCAGGATATCTGAAAAATGTAAGCACACATTATCAACACCAGTAGTCTTCTGTGCAGATAAATCCCAAAGTCATATCTTCTTCTGTGTTATCCACATAACAAAGCTCCTTGCTTTTAGGTTCCTTAGCTATGCAGTTCCCTTTTTATAGTGTAGATTCAGGGCTGTGAGCACAGTGATGATACAACTGAGGTGTGAACTCATTAGAATTGCTAAATCCTAAATACCTGGCTCCATGTAGCAAAATAGTGCAGGCACTCCTTCAGTGTTTGTTGCTAATCGATTGCAACTGTGAATGATTACTGGTAGGAAGAAGGAAAATACAACAGCAATTCAGATTCCCCTTCCTCCAGTGAGTATGTCAGACAGGTTAGACTTACAAAGTGTAGAAGTAATTGTATTTAGGTTTTAATTGTACCTAAGCAGCACACATTTTGCAGTTTATGTTCAGTAACATCCAACCTCCTCTTCATTTCTTGACAATTGTATATTATTGTCATTTAATATCCTCACACATTTTAAGGACAGTGATACAGAATGCCTTAAAACTACATGTCTCAGATTACTGGACAGATAAGACAAGACTGAGCAACAAACACAGAGAGATAAGACAGAGCTGCATTTATGCAAGCAATAGTAAGAAATCGTTGTGTGATCATTCAGTACACTATTTCTGAAATTAATACATGTACAAACAACTGTCATATGTTTTGTTAGTACTGTAAATGATTTTGCAGTTGCTTGTATACACAATGATATCAGTTATCTCTCTGCTGTAAAGCTGTTTGTGTGACAAAGAGGTATACAATACCCTTATTGTGTTTTAAAGGTCCACTGGAGTGAGAGTTCAAACAGAGACTTGTGTAAAAATATTTCATGTGTACCAACATAATTGTTAGTGTTGTTTATTCAATATATTTCTTTTCCTCATTTTACCTAATGTTCACCTTTTGTGATGTTTTTATAAATGCCAGTGTCTGCACAGTGTGTGTCTTAGCACAAACAAGGAAATGGAGTATCACAATGAATGTCAGGTTTAACTACATTTATTAACAATAGAAAGCTGTAAAGAAAAAAAAAAAAACAGTTGTAACATTAGCACTTGTAATGACAGTTAATAAGGCTGTGCATCTGAGAAAGTAAAATGCCCTGACAAACATGCCTATGCCATCAGTACACTTCTAAGAAATGTGTACAGATAAAAGTAGCATTTGCTAATGCATATATCTCTATCTATCTATCTATCTATCTATCTATCTATCTATCTATCTATCTATCTATATGTTAACAGTTTTTTCTTAATGACATTTCAGCATATCCAGTATATAGCTGAAAAATGCAAGCATATCTTGTTTGTGCAATGCTTAGCAGTCTGCAAACTTGTACTAGTGGCCCACAAAGGAAGCAGGCAGAGCAACTGAAGACAGGTTGCAGACCATGTAAATGTCAAAAAGGATGCATTGTTGCAGTTTTTGCTTTCCATCACTCAACACTGCTAAATGACGTTGCGCAGAAGTTAGCAAGCTTCCCCCACAACTGCAGCCATTTAACACCTGCATACCGGATATAGACAGTCAACAATTTAAAATGAATACATTCTATTATTTCTGTTGGGCAACACGCAAACATGCCAAGCAGCATTGCGCTGTGGTTAAGACACAGAACTTAAGAATGAATATGGAATTATGCAACTGTTATATTACAATTTCTGTGGCTGCAGGTGTAAGTATAGGGCTGTAATACAGATGGTCCTGGGTTCTAAATCATGAAGTGCAACATATTTTTGCTGTTGTGGCAGTCCAGTTTATAGTAATGAAAGCAAAATATACAAGTGTTACTTCAATATTTCTGTGGCAACAGGTGGAAGTATAGGGCTGCCATACACACAGTCCTGAGTCATAACATAAGAAATTCCAGACATTTTTACTGTTTTTCCATTTCATATAATGTTTGCAACTACAGTTGTTTCAATGGTGTTGTGATGTATAATGTTTGCAACTAAACTGGTGCCAATGTTGTTTGATTTTCATTTATACAAATGTAAGATTGCCCATGTCATACATTATAATTTAATAAAGATGTATATTGAAAAAAATATCACTTATAACACTTTATATATAATTATAAATTGTGAAGCTAATGTGAATTATATGTATAAGAGTTAAGATACCCTCATTGTGTTTTGATGGTTTAGATGTATGACTGAGGGTATACCATTTATTATGTTTCTGTAAGTATAGTTCTGTAATCTGGACTTGGACGGCCTCTACACTTAAATAAGACACATACACAAATGAATCTATATAGAATGACCTTGTCAAGTTGAACACATACACGATTAATACTCAATCTGTAATCTATATATATGAATGATTCATGGCATTGTCTGAGTAGCACTTCTTCTGTGGCAAAGATGATAAATCACCACTATGGAATAAAATGTTTTGTCCCTTATGCATAGGTTTGGATCCCACATTACAAAAGTCAGTTCTATCACTGTATAAAGCCAAAGCAAAAATGCATCAGGTCATGAAATGTATGCCCCCAGTACATGTCTGCAAACTAAAATCACCTAAAACTTTTAGCAGCAAACTATTGCCAACTGCCATATTAACCTTCCCATTAAGTAAAAAAAACTGCTTTCTTCTCTGTTTTGCACTGTTGCTCTCCACTTAACATCACACAAATGCAGCTGGTCATTGCTTGGGTGTCTTTACTACCAGTAAACTTGATAACAGTAATTGGTGGGAAATCATTATCTGCTATGGTTCTACTTTTGAGATTAGACATGTCTGACATTACAGGGGAAGGTGCCCAATTTAGGGTGCAGAGCTGGGGTGTTCAGGTGTCCAGAAAATGTATTGAACTCCTGGTAAAGTGCCACAGCCAAAGAATTCTGCAGGGGGACTGTTTTAGCTCTGAGTACAAGTCTGGGGTTTGGAATAGCCTGTCCAAGGCTGTATCCTGTGCGAATGGCATCCCATGCACTGAGGAACAGTGTAGGCACCACTTAAATGACCTAAAAAGTGCAATAGGGATAAACTCCACCAGAGATTGGATGAGTTTCAAGCTGGCAAAATCCCACAGTTGAGTAAGTATGTTAATAAAAAGAATTCATGATACATGGAAGCTAAATCCAGGCAGTACTGGTATGCTTAATGCTCTTTTTTTTTTTCCTTTTTTTTCTTTTCACAGCAAATCCTGAAATTGAGTTGAATAGGCAAGCTCATGCTGAGTGTCTGAAGAGACTGAGGCAAGCAAGTGTTTTTTATGCAGCACAAGAGAACTATTATTATAGTTTTAAAAGTTAAAGATAGATGCTTTTGTTTTCTATACAATAGCAGCAATGTAAGCACACATATCCTAACTGTAAAAGCTAGTATGCATGCATAGATCTGTAGCACAAACCAAATTTAGGAGTCAAGTGTAAGACTGTAGTCAGAGGTTATGGATTAAAATACCATGAGTAACAACTATACATCACTGTGATTCCTTAATAATATTATATAAATTAAAATCTATACAAGTGGCATAAATGCTCTGCTGTTAACCTGTAAGATGAACACTTAGATCAAGCATATGTGCTTATATGCACATTGCAAGGAACAATTTCAGCAATCAATAATTATAGTTTGTAGTAGTTACGACATATACTTAAATGTAATATTTCAGATAAAATAGTTGTGTAATGTTGATAATGCATCGTATGTCACATATGATGGTATTAATTTTATCTCTTTTTTCTCTCACCCCAATCCTTATCTCTCTTTTTTATATATTATATATCATCAAAATGTCTGCATGTCATCCATCTGTAACAAATCACTAAATACTTCATAGCACAGCAAGGTAGGCCAACCCCAGTGGGTCAAGCCTGCCCTCACTCCACTGCTTCCAGCACTGATGCCCAGCATATCTGAGATACAACCTGCCAGTACTACCTCTGGTGCCCATGCACTACCTGCACCCTCAGGTAGCACTATATCAGCAGCTGGTGCTGTGTTACCCTCCAAGAGCACTGGTGGAGGTGGGGATTTCATCACCCATCAGGATATTCCAGTATTATTGCTTAGGATCATGCAGTGCACCATTGGTGTACACCTACACTGGATGGAGAGGTTGCTGTCCCTCATGGTCCATAGGAGGAAAGGACGGCAAACACTCCAGCAGCCAGCAGGGTAAGGGGCAGTGATGGCAGTCTTGCAGGTGAGGACTAGATTCTTACTGTCCCATGTTTGATGGGCATCAGCTTGCATTGTCCCTTCCTTCACTCCAGTCATGGTGTCCCCTAACCATCTGTGTCCCTTACTGTCCCTGAGTCTTGTCTTGTTTGTCCTGTTTGTTTGCATTAGCCTCCTCACCTTCCAAGCTTACCTGACACAGAAATGTCAATGTCCCTTTCCCAGCATTTCTCTCTTACTGAAGTAAAAAAAACAAAAATGGGTACCTGTGCCACAAAAAAAAAATATTGTCCCATACATAGTTTTCTGTTTCATACTCATGTCTTCTTGACACATTTGATTTGGTCCAATTAGCTATACAGCATAATTGTGTTGTTGTCATCTCTCTTTGTGGAGGGGATAGTCCAAATTCAGCTAATATTTTAATGACAAACACAACTTAGATTATAATGAATTTGAATTATTAAGAGAAATACAGAGGAATAAGAATATACGGATTATGAAACCTGACAAGAGGGGAGGGGCAGTTATTTATGAGACTGTTGAATATGTCAATAAAATTAATAGTATTTTATTGAATTCTGGAAATGATGAAATATCATCCATCAACAAGGTTAATATTGGATACCATAAAATTGATTTGTTTTTGGAGGAATTATTATTAGATGAAAGGATAGATGTGGACATGTATGATTTTTTGAAGGTGGAATATCCTATTATCAGTACAATTGTAGGTATACCAAAGGTGCACAAGGAAATTAATGATCCTCCATTTCGGCCAATAATATCAGGAAATAAATCTAAAACCTTTCCTTTTGGAAAAGTAATTGATACCAGGTTGAAACCCATATATAACAAAATAATGCATATAGTGATAGACTCATGGGATTTTCTAGGAAGATTCGTACCAAAATTAGTTACATCTGATATGATATTAGTAACTATAGATGTAGTGGACCTTTTTTCGAGTATACTCCAAGAGGAAGGAATGAGTAGATTTAACAATAGTATCAACAAATATGGTAGTTTGACTTGGGATAAAACATCATTAATTTTGGAATTCATGGAACTGGTTTTGATTTACAATTATATATTATTTGAAGGAGAATATTACAGGCAAGGAAAAGGGGTAGCGATGGGGGCGGCTTGTGCCCCCATCTTTGCCAATTTATTTTTATTGGATTGGGAAACAGAATATATATTACAAACTGAATGGAAAGAAAATATCCTATGTTATTTTAGGTTTTTGGATAATATTTTTTTTAATTTGGAAGGGTTATGAGAGAAAGTTAAATGATTTTAAAATTTACTTAAACACAAGGTGTAAATATCTAAAATTCACATTTAATGTGGAAAAGAAGTCTATATCGTACTTGGATACTCTTATAAGTGTGAAGAAAGGTAGATATGAATCCAATATTTTTAGAAAAGATACTTTTAGCTAATCGTATTTGCAATATTCTAGTTGCCATCCTAGAAGCCAGAAAAGGAGTATTATAAAGGGCCAGTGTATAAGGACCACTAGAATGACTTCTGACTATTCTGATTTTGTTACAGAATTAGATTTTATAGGGAATATGTTTAAGAATAAAGGATATTCTATACATATGATAATGGACATTAAGGAATATGTGAAGAAAGAATGGGGGAAGAAATACAAACCCATCCTTGGGACTGGTTCAAATAAAATGGTAGGTGTTAATATGAATGTGGAAGGCCAGGATACATATGAATTCACTAGGGCATGTATAGTATAATATGCTCATGCGCTAGGGATATAAAGAAAATAAGAGTGAATAATTGGAATATTTTGAAAACTGATAACAATGTGTATAAGATGGTGGGGGAGCAACCCAAGTTTGTATCCAGAAATGGGAGTAATTTGAAAAAAGAGTTGGAAAGGAAAATTTTGAGCAAGGATCACAATGGGAGAAGTATTGGTACCACTAGATGTGGTAAATGTAATCAGTGTAGTCTAATTGTTAAGAGTTCCACCTTGATATTGGAAGACAAAAATAGGACGGAAATTAGGTTTCAAAAAGGGAATTGTAGGACAACACATCTTGTTTATTTGGCGAAATGTACAAAATGCCCTTGTTTTTATGTGGGCAAGATGGACAGATGCCTCAGAAATAGAATCTATGACCACAGTTATAGTATAAGGAAAAAAATGTAAAAAATGCTCTATGGAGGCACCTGGACGTTAGTAAACAATGTGACTCCTTTTGTTTTGGCATCTTGGATTGTATAAAAGAGAATCCGAGAGGGGGTAGTATAAAGAAAAAACTGGGTGAAAAGGAGGCTAGGTGGCAGATAAAATTAAATGTCTCTGTGCACCCAGGTATTAATGATACTATTTCTATTAAACCTATACTGGAAAACAGTAGTTAGGTAGAATTGTAATGAGGGTTATACACAAGGCAAGAATTGCAAAGAAATTTACTTATACACTTCCACATCAAATATGGGACAATTTTAAAATGGGGTTAGGATCATTAGGTTGTATGGTTATGTATAATTTTATTCACAACTAATAGACTAGGAAGTAATATTGAATTTTAAATGGCTTGGTTTTTTATTTTTATTTTTTTATTATTATTCAAAGCCATATGAATTAAACATCTGATGATATAAATATCAAGATATGGCATGTCACATAAGGGCATTCATCAAGGTATATATGCACTGTGCACTTTAACTACGGAATTAAAACATGTAAATGTTAATGAGTTTAAGCCGGAGATTGACTGGAAATTATATTTAAATCGGCTGTTGTAAAATAGAATTGTTCTGATGAAGTCTACATGGGAGTAGATGAAAGTGCTTAACTTTCATATGTACAAGGTTATTGGTTTTAATTTTTTACAATAAACTGAAGGATCAGAGATTTTGGTGTGCCAGTGCATTTTCCATGCGGAGACTGTGAACAGATATTTGTGCTCATTTTGTCATAATTGTGTTGTTGTTATCTCTCTTTGTGGAGGTGATAGTCCAAATTTAGCTAATATTTTGTATCTATTTTCATTTTACACTGTTGAAGAAATGCATAGCTATGGTTCTTTCCTACTTCCCTCCTGCAAATTCTTATATTGCTTTCCCTTTGTTCTTTCCCCTGCTTATCTCCCATTTCACCACATTTTTAACTACCCCATTTTAGCAGCTGTACCCTGGTCAAAAAATAGAATCATACACAACACAATTTTTTGGCCTCTATGTTTGAACAGGGTTTGGCATCACACACCAATGCCAAGTGACAGTGAACAGCTCTATCTTCATGTAGTTACCTCCTCTTAATGCCGCTTAAACACACTATGCTACATCCACACACAGTAACAGATGGTGAATGCAGTGTAAAGTAGGATTTCATTTCATTATCACTAGTATATAAAAAGCATTATATACACCTGGATTTGAACCCTATATCATCATGGCTCAAAAGGAAATGCTCAAATGCATTTACCCCTGCTACCACAGAGTCAGCTAAGCAGCAGGTGTGTTTCATGCACTCAGTACTAACTCTCATAATTTTAGAAACAAGCCTCACATTTGCACACTGTAACTATGTGCAAACAGGAAAAGCAGTAGAAATGTGCATCTTGCAAGCACAAACACTTTGCTAAGCACCATGTAAACCCACTGCTTGGTGGTGTGCTATGTAAAGTGGACAACAGCATGCATTACTTTTGTTTACTGTCCATTTAGTGTTCATGACAAGAAACTACATGTGAAAACCAAAAAAAAAAAAAAGGAAGGCCGTAACTAAGAAAATGTCACATATTTTCAATGCAGCCATTTGTTGCCTCCCCCATGCACTGCAACCCTGGTCTTTCAGTACTTGTTCACAAATATATCAACTGCACTACATAAATTAATAATCAGCGCTGTATTATATACCATGCACATGCTTAGACTAGCAATACACATTCATATTTTCTGATACTAGTAGTAATTGGACATCTGGTTGCATATAGTTTGTAAAGCTGTATCTTAAAGTATACCTGCACATTGGAAAACAACCAAGTACTATACATTGTAGACTCATCAATTTGATATAATACAGAACTTGAAGCATCTTGACAGTTGAACATGCCTACACATCCATTTCATGCAGGCATCTCAACATCTTCTCCCCAACATCAAGTGCAGATGTCATCCACCATAAGTTGTACTGTAGCCACCCTTGTAAAAGTCAGACTTGTGCTGTGGCACTTGCATAAAGTACTGAGTTCTCTAGTCTGTGCACTTAAATAGCATGTGCGTGTTTGTGCACTTGCTTGACTTTAAAGAGAGCATTTTATACCAGCATGTGGGGCACTACTATTAGCATTTTCTCCTCACCAGACACTTCTGATGTCATCAGCTATGAAATGTTGTCAAACACTCTCCCAGTCAGACTTGAGCTGTGGCACTTGTCTTAAATGCAGATTTTTCTAGTTAGTGTACTTAGAGAGGTAGAATTCTGCAGTCACCTGGTGTGTGTGTGTGTGGGGGGGGGGGGTTGTGCACTTGCATAACATTACAGAGAGCATTTTACACCAGCATGTGGGACACGGCTGTTAGCATTTTCTCCTCATCAGACACTGCTGATGTCATCACATATAAACTGTTGTCTGACACTCTGCAAATCAGATTTGAGTTGTGGTGCTTCCCTTAAATACAGAGTTCTCTATTTGGTGTACTTAGGTAGGATTTCTTTTCTCACTGCAGTCATCTGGAGTGTGTGTGTGTGTGTCTGTGTGTGTGCGTGTGTGCGTGTGTGTGTGTGTGTGTGTGTGTGTGTGTGTGTGTGTGTGTGTGTGTGTGTGTGTGTGTGTGTGTGTGTGTGTGTGTGTGTGTGAGTATTTGTGCATTTGCTTGACATTTTACACCAGCATGTGGGGCACTGCTATTACCATCTTCCTCTCACCAGACTCTACTGATGTCATCAACAACAGATTATTTGCAGATGTGCAGTATTCTCATCAGGGCAGAATCAGAGACTGGTCTGTAGGATAAGCACAAGTCAGCTCATCCTATACTGTATAAATTGCAGTGACAGGGTTTTCAGTCTATCCACATACGTCATGGCATTGCTTGTAGGCCCTGTATTTTCTTGGTGAGAAACCCTTGTCTGGTGAGGTACATGCAAAAGGGAGCATTGTACTCTATAAGTGTTTCAATGAGGTTCATGTACAGTGCTGTTATATCATGCTCAGATCTGGATATGATGGCCTGACTTATGAGGTGCATGACGTACCACTGTGGATACTTGATGGTGAAAGTTCAGATTAATATCTACAAGTATTCCCAGGTCTTGCACCACTGGGTTTTAGCATAGGGGGAGTGTTGTCAATGCTATAATTACCAGATAATTCTACTTTGCAGAAGGTCAAATTTTGTGTTTATTTGCAGAACATGTGGCTTTGGCACCAATCATTTGTCTGTGTTAGTCCCTCCTGTAGAATGTTATCATCATTGGTGGGCTCAGTGATTGCACCCAATGAGCAGGAATCAACAAGCATGGTAATCCAAAAGCCATATACTTTGGACTGTCAAGAAATAGATTCCAAACAGTAAAGGGCCAAGTCCAGATCCTTGGGGTATGCCAGTGGTGACAGTTCCACTGGCAGAGGTGGATTCATCATCTTTCACAATGTGGGCTCTGTTGGTGAGCCAACTGGTTAGCCATCTAGTGATGTAAGGGTTACTCCCTAGCTGTGAGAGTTTTACAGTGAAACCTGAGTGGGGGATCATGTCAAAACCCTAGGCCAGGTTAGATAGGCAGTATGCATATTCTTACCTTCATCCAGGCCTATCACACAGAATCAATGGATTATGACAACATTACAGATTGCCTATCGCATGAATCAGGACATACACCTACTTGAAATGGTTGCATACACACTTCAACACACCCTCCATGCAGAATATGTTTCCATAGAAGGCTGTACATCAACATG
This sequence comes from Protopterus annectens, assembly GCF_019279795.1. Taxonomy (NCBI): domain Eukaryota; kingdom Metazoa; phylum Chordata; order Ceratodontiformes; family Protopteridae; genus Protopterus; species Protopterus annectens. The sequence continues at coordinate 790,007,028 of NC_056734.1, forward strand.
CATCCATCTGAGTTGCAGGGGGTCAGCACCTGATGCATGCATGTACAGACACATCCTGTCTCTCCTCATATGTAGACCAACATGTCATTATGGACTTTTTCTAAATGGGCACTAATAATACCCAGCTATGTGCAACAGACATGTGTGAGTTGTTAATGTTACATCCAAGTCTGTTACATCTGTCAGGTGTCCTCAAAGAGGTCATTGAGGGCATGCATGATGACAACACTATTATCCTTTGGAACTTGACTGGGCCAATACATTTGACACAAATCCATACTGAGGTATTCACTCAACAATGTCCGACGTGGCCAAAAACATGTATATAAAAATTGAACCACCAGAAGGCTGATCAAGATGCTCCAGAAAAAGTTTATTACATTAGTTAAGTGCTTTCATCTGTATCAAGAACAAGACTTCATCAGAACAACACCAGTATATTTCACTTCCCATAAATACCCTCACCAATAAATCAATTAATTACACCATTACTATTTAACTATTTAAAAACACATCACTTAAATATGGTAAAATTGTTAAAAATATGGAAATATGTTTCAATATATAAGCACAATAATATAAACAACTTTTTGTAAAAAACAACCACCTCTTTTCATTTTTAAAATACTTGATATACTAGTACATTCATTTAAACCTGGAAAAACTGTGACATTGAGCCTCAACTGCCAACATAACTCACATGCCTCCAGCTGTTCTGGTAGCACCCTGTCCTGTATGTCATTAGTAACCTGTTGAATCACTAAAAACCGAAATTTATGATCACCATATCTCTCAATATGCCTACTTAATGCATTCATTTTCACTAATTTAACAATGTCAGAAATGTGTTCATATATTCTGTTTTTAAAAACCCTAGCGTTTTTTTCCAACATAAAAGGCAAGGCAGTCCATACACTTAGCTAAATATACTATATTCTTAGAACAACAACTGTAGTGTGAATGAATGCGTATTTTAAAACCATTCAATACAAACAAATGGTTTATTTCAAGTAAATATGTACATTGGTTACACCTCCCACATTTAAAATTTCCTTTCCTAAGATTCGACTGAACATCTTTCACTTGACACCAACCTCTTTCCAACAGATTTTTAAAATTAAGATCGCTCTTAAATATAAAAGTGGGAGTGTATCCAAACCTATCTAACAGATCCTGATCAGAAATCAATAAAGGCCAATTTTTCTTAATAATTGCACATACATCCAAAGTATCTCTATTGTATGTGCATATAAAGGAAAATCTGCCATCCATTTTTTTATTTGCACCATTTATTATAGCTACGGAAGCTAAACCATTTGACTCCGCCCTTTCCAAAATAGGTGAATATATTTTCTTGTTCCTTTTCTCAATAATTTCATTTTCTATTTTAGTCAATAGGGGCTTTGGATAGCCCCTACCTAAAAACATATTTACTATAAAATCAATTTCTTGCATGAAATCAGAACCTCTCATCACCATTCCAGCTGCCCTTACCAAATGGCCTTTCACTACAGCTCTTTTTTGCTGAGGTGGGTGTCAGCTAGAATAGTCCAAATATGAATTTGAAAATGTGGATTTTCTATAAATTTTAGATGCTAACATTTTTAGTTCATTATCAAAAGAAATCTCCACATCCAAATAGTGTATGGCATTTGCACTAAAATGATATGTAAACTTCAAAAACCCAACAGAAATGTTAATATATTGAAATAATTCCTCAAGTTAAGGTAAAGTACCATGGCAAACAAAAAGATGTCATCCAAAAATCTTGTATATTTGGATATATACATAGTATTTCCACTCTCAAACACCATATTGGATTCCCAGTAGGACATGACCAAGTTAGCAAAAGTGGGGACACATGCTGCTCCCATGGCCACACCTACCTTTTGTCTAAAAAATTGCCCTTCGAAGAAAATGAAATTATTGTCTAAAACTACCTCCATTAACGCTATAAAAGTGTTAATCCTATGCCCTTTAAACCTGTTGGAAACTACCAACTGTCCTTCCAACCATTGCAGGCCTGTTACATGTGGCATAACACTAAAAAGATTGGAAATATCCATGGTTACAAAATAAAACTCCCCTGTTAAATCAGCCATATTGAGGTTAGACAGAAAGTGCCAAGAATCTCTACAAATATAGTTAAATGATTGTAATGCTACTTTAAACTGTTCATCCAAAAACCTAGAAATAAAAAAAAAAAAAGTTTTTAATCTCTTAGAATCAACAATGGGTCTAAATGGCAGATTTACCAATGATTTGTGGATCTTTAGTATACCAAATATACTTCCAATGACTGGATGTTCATTTTTCATGTAATTTTGTTCAAGTGTAATATTACCCTGAAATAACATATCTTCCAACATCATATCGATTTTATGATAAGCAATATTAATTTCAATTCTAGAAATTTCTTCGTATGTACCATCTGTAAGTATGCTAGTCATAGCACACACATAATCAACAAGATCCATCACCACCATCCCATTGCCTTTATCAGGCTTCATAACATGCATGTTTTATCACAAACTATATATTTCAATTGATTTTGTTCTTCAAAAGTAAGGTTATCAAAGCCCCAAAACAGCTTTTAATTACTTGTAGCTAGTTTGATATGTTTCTGGTAATGTTTTCAATTTTGGATAATTAAAGTGTGTTTTTATGTTAAGAGGACTGGGACTGCAACTCTAATGGCAGTAGAAATGTAGCCTGGTCTGTCCAGGTTGGGAAACACACAAGGCTTAAAGTGAGATCTTTCCATTGTCCAAAGGGATTTTTAGTTGCTTTAGTCAATTTTTTCAGTTTGTACATTCAGCTACTCATTGTGCAGTGGCATTTAAAAGTGCCTTGTATAGATGCAGGCAGTTTAGAAACCTATAAACCTTCCTCTGCAACTTTTCCCAGTATTCAGTTGCTCAAAGAGCTACTTGTTTGTGCCCAGAGGAGCATTGTCACATGACATCAATCATAAATAGCCTAGTTGTAGTTTCTGCTCTCACAGCGAGCAAGTTGTCTGTTGTCCCATCCCTTTATAGTTCATCTGAAAAGACTTGATACCATGGAAGAGCACTTTGCCAATTTCTCTGCCAGCTGTTTGGCACATATGGGCATCCTGAAGGCATTGTTTCATGTTCACTGGCAGCCATCTAATTGTTAGAGAAATGGATACAGTATTTTAGAGATGTAATTATAAATTGTCACTGAAGACATGACTCTCCCACAAAAGCACTTGAAATAACAATCAGGCTGTCTGTAACATATGTAATACACCCACCCCACACAGTACTGAAACAACATATGGTGAGGCACTTAAAAGCAACATTGCTAAATCCCAATGACCTCCTAGACATTTGTCTTACAAAAGGAATCCTCAGCCACCCCAAAAGCACTCCATCAGAACAACACCCAACACAACTCATGCAGCTATATCCTTTGGCACCTCAGCTACAAAGCCCATAAGGCAAGCCCATACTCAACCCCATACTTTAATCATGGGAGACTTTATTATACAGATGCCCTGCTCACCAAGTTGAATAAGGAGAAAATTGTGGTCATTTGTCTATCAGCAGCTAAGATCCACCAAATCACCCATACACTTAAGTAATTACATAAGTACCAGTCATAGTCTATATGGGTCTTTGACCTGAGACATACATCCATGGACTATATGTAAGATGTATTATGAAGCCTTTTGGAATGTGTGTTGATTGATGGTATGTACCTAGTATGAGCAGCATTCTTCCTTCACCAAGGATGATGCCACAATATGAAGAATAGCTGATTGACTTCAATAACTGCCTAAGTTTCTGGTATCATTCCAAGGGAGTACAATATGTGTCAGCATGGGAGAATATGGTCAACAGATCATGTTGCTTTGCCAAAGATGGTATGTACCTGTCCCTCTAGGCTTTTGAATATTGGCTAAAACATTGTCCTCCCCCATAGTGCCTTTTTTGGCAATGTCAGACTGACAAACCTGACATAGTAAAACCAACCAAATGGAATCTAATGGTGTTACTGCTCAATGCCAGGAGCCTAGACAAGAAACTCCACTCCATTCAGGTTCTCCTTACCCAGGATACTGTGGACATCTGTGCAATTACTGGGACATGGTTTAAAACCACAGAGAGCACCAGAGCAGTGCAGGACTAAAGTCTCTTCCACACATTCAGGCTAACTACTGCACAGTCAGGGACCAAAGGTGGAAGTGTCTCAGTCTATATCAACAACATACTTATCTCAATAGTAGTTAAACAGAATTATGTGTTTGCTCTTATCCATGTCCAGATTTCCAAAGGCAAAGTCTCATATCATGTTCTTGCTGTAGGTCACCTTCTATGACCCAAGTAACCCACAACTCATACTTGGACTTACTGGAGGTACTCACCATTCAACCCAATACCATATCCAGGGGCAACATCAACTACCCCACTATAAACTGGGATTCTTACATCACCCAAAAATTACAGGTCCAGAGATTCACAGACTTGTAAACTCCAACATCTTGATCCAGGATGTCCATATTCCCTTTAGGGATGCAAACATACTCAACCTGGTACTCACAAACATGGAAGAACACTGTACCCTCCCTCGGTGTAGTATGCTTTCTGATAAGGTCACACTACAAAGCTGTCTCCTTTATAATAAAAATCAGTTCTGTGACCCCGACTAACCATGCAATATTTAGGAGCTATTCTAAGGCAAACTTCCTAGAACTAAGTGACAGCCTATTAAAATCTCAAGCCCCCCCCCCCCAAAAAAAAACAGTTGCCAATCCAGAATTGGTCACAGAAACCCTTTTCAGTCATGTCAGTAAATGTATAGAGACAGCTACACGTATAAGAAATAAGCCCAGAAGTAACTAAAAAAAAAAAACTAACCTCGGTGGCGGAATCCAAACACAAAAAAAAAAAATTCATAGTCAAGATTAGGAAGAGCTATGCCCAGCAGGATAAAAGTACTATCATCAATCTAAACAAACAATTAAGATGGAAAATTAAGTCTACTAAATCTAAATCTGAGGTAAGGATAGCCTCCCAAAAGCAGCACATAGCAGTGCACAAAACTGATAGAAAATGGAGCCACCTACACAGAACTGTAAGATAAAGAAATAAATCTCATGGCTGACAAATTCATCTTCAGTTTTATCCACCTTTCTCTTCCAGACGTCCCCCAAGAAATACCATCAAGCAACTCTAACCAATTATCACTAGGAAGGAGGTCCTAGATGCACTCTCTAAGACCAAAAACAGTGCATCATTAGACCCTGATAACATCTCAGGATGCCTCCTAAATAGACTAAAACATGCACTGTCAGGACCACTGGAGTCACTGTTTAACCACAGCCAACAGGCAGGTTTTGTGCCATGTGAATGTGGAATTGCAACAGCAATCCCCTCTGCATAATGGCAGGCCATCAATGAACCCCAGGAAATACATACCAATAAGTTTGTCTAGTCTTACAGTATATGCAAAGTCACTGAAAGATTTATCATAGGACACAGAAAGCCTTCATAAATTGTCTACAACACAATTAGGTTTCATCAAGGGCAGATTATGCATACTGAGTCTGGTGGACTTCTTTGATAAGGTCACCAAGTCAATGGATGAAAGCAAAATGGTGCATACTGCCTACCTTGACCTGGCTAAGGCATCTGATACAATACCCCACATAGGTGATGAAAGCAAACTCACAGTTATAGCATAAACCTTACCATGCTGTATAAACAGCTGGCTCTCAGATAAGACCCAGAAAGTTAAGATAGGGAAGGCTGCCTCCTTAAAGAAGATGATCATTAGTGGAGTCCCTTAGGGCTCTGTGCTGGGTCCACTCCTTTTTTTGGCATCTGCTTCTCAGAAGTCAAGGCTAATATCAAGGGACTTTGGCTGATGAAGTTTGCAGATGACTGCAAACTAGGAGCAGTCACAGAATCCCCCCCAAGACACTAACATCTCACAGGAAGGACTATCACAGAGAAATGACTGGTGACAAACTCATGGATTAAAACTCATAATTAAGAAATATGTAATAGTACCCTTTAAGAAGCCAGCCACTCTAGAAAATTACCTCATTGAAAGCACACCCCTAACAGTAGAATCAGTAGTCAGGGATTTGCATAAGCATGTAGATAGTAACATGGCTTTTGACAAACGTGCCTACATTACTAAGGAAATCATTCTATGCTGTTCAACTTATAAGCAAGGGCACAACATCTAGGTCCAAGGAAGTCATTGTTCCACTGTATTCAGCCCTCATCAGTCCCATCCCTGAGTACAATCCCTGCTTTGGAATGTAACAGACCAGGCACATGCAACAGCTACAATATCCAGAAAGGTTTCTCATAAAAAGAAAATAGGTTAGAAACAGCATGTCTTACATAGATCATATCAAAGTCCTATCTCTTTACTCAGTATTCTGTAGACGGTTCAGAGGCAATCTATGCTTGGAATGTAAGGCATCCTTGGATCTCACTCTGATGGACCTTTTGCACAATTTCAAAATGAATACTATCAGAATTATGTGATCTAGGGATTTAAACTTTCCTTGTGACATGAATAGGACATGTTAGAGACACAGGTATGTGTCTCAGAGAATTTCCCTTCTCTGGAACAGGCTTCCCATTTTTGTGAAGCAGAACTCTTCCCTAACCTTGTTCAAGAGAAACTCAGACCAGTAGATGGGAAATCAGAAATACACCCCAGGTCTAGCACCCATGCCTGTAATAGACAGAGGCAGCTTGTAAATCTTGCCCTTGCTTACATATACCCCATAAAATAACCTCTAAGGCAAATAAACTTGTGGGATACAATTGACATGTTTGACTAGGCTTATAAAGGCCCCAGTGGTTGTTAGTCTAGTATGCACTTATAAATCTATAATATGTATAATTATAGAAAGAAAATATCAGATCAATAAGATGGCAAGAACACGAAAACAATGATAACAATACCATTATCACATAATAAGAAACGGAAGATGATGGTTACAACACATTGTTAAGTCAGGTGAGTTGCATGGACTTATTCACACCTGCTGGGATTTTGTTACTCAGGCTTAACCGTTCTGGTCACATTCCAGTAGAATTCAGTAAATCATTTCATAACTAGGTTCTGCTATGACATGCTGACTTTCTGTCAGCTGGCAGAAGGAATGAAAAAGATACCCGAAATGCAGAAAGGGAAAAATAATTTTTAGTTGTTTTTGCAGTGTTCAAGCCCCCCTGCATTCTCTGATGTCAGGAACAAGCCTAACAGCCCCCTTGAGCTTATATATACCAACTCCCTGGGTTGCACCAACACAAAGAAGGGAGAAATCTCTCAAAAGAATTGAATAATTGGTGGCAGACACTTTGCACCAGCAAATATTTCCTTTGGGAAACAACATTCCGTGCTATGCTTTTTGTCTATTTTTTTCAAAGTGTTACTGATGATCGAACAATTTCAACTTGAACAACCACAGGGAAGTCGTATAAACTCATACCTGTGCCATGCATTTTATCTATATTAATTATAAAATTAATCGATGAGTTATATTTATGTAATATCGGTATTTGCAAATCTATGATGCATTCTTTAGCTATATAGAATGTGAGACAAGTGTGCCTTCACTGTATATTGCAGCCTGAATTAAATTAGGTGGTTTGCTGTCAATAAAACATACAACCACATATATACACACACTTTACTTGTATTACATTTGAAAACATTATATACTAAACCTCTGTATGCTTACTTAAACAGCTTTGCAAAGAGAACTGTAGTTTATTACAGTAGTAATTTAATCACTAGTGTACTATAACGTCAGCATATTTTTTCACAGCTGAGCACATACTGTACATTGTAATATCTATAAACAACACATATTTTTGATATTTAATTTTGATACTCGAAAATCGAGTGTTCTCTTCATAATTTCTGCAGGGATAGTCAATTTTATCAGATGCATGAATTTCAGAAAAGTACTGCATTTTGCTATCTATCTAAAAGAGAATGAGTGTAATCTCTTATTCAACCCAAATATGTAATGGCACATTAATGCACAGAAATCACAGTTATTGTTTTTTTTTTTTTTTCAACTCATCCGTAGTTTTCTCTGACACATTGTTAGCATTTAAAGGGATTTTCTCAGGAATCTATTTATTTTATTTGATGCACACTTAATTTACTAAGTCAGCCAAGAAAAATGAAATGAAAAGCTTGAGTCAAGTCACAGACTCTTAATCACACAGTTCCCTGTGATGTGACACAACACACTAACAACACACTAACATTGCTCATTTTCTGTAGCAGCAGAGACTCCATGACAACAACAACTGCAGGAAGATTCAGTAGCTGAAGGAATGATACCCACATTATGCCAAGTAACATTTTGTTCTGAGTTATCTTGAGGTCCACGTCAGTTGTGGCTCCCTCGTTCTTTGGACATCGTGTTTCCTACATTCCCAGAGCACACATCCTCTCAGGTCATTTGAGGCTGCATACTTCTGTTCATTTTCTATTTTTTTCCTCTGAGTTAAGGATTTTTTTTTTGTCAGAGAGCCAGTAATCTGCAAAAAACAATAAGCTGGCTGACTTAATCAAGAAATGTGTGCTACATGTTTTCAGTCCAGCTACACAGCAATAAATGTATTGATGAGTTTAAAGGCATGTGCTTGTTTTAGAGAAGCCCTAGAAGGATGAGTTGAACACGTCAAAGAGCTGTGGCTACACTTCATTTTTTGCAAGTATATCAGCTAAACTTCCAGTCAACGTGTCAAAAAGAATATCAGCTAAACTTCCAGTCAATGTGTCAAAAAGAGAGTGCTTACCTCTTGGTTTCATAAATGTACTTACAGTCTTTCCGTGGGGATCTGTAAAGACAAAGAACTTCAAAATCACACCAAACAAAAATAAAATAAAAAAATCAGACTAATGACAAAAATGGCTTTAGACTTGCTACACCATCACTTTAAACCTCCTGTTTAATATCTGCACAACTGTTTCCTCATAAAGCTTAGCTTTCCAGTTCATCCCCTTTTTAAGTGGCATTACAGTAGCATCCACAGATGGGTTTTATCAGGGCTTCCCTTTGTTCCCAAATCATCAAACTATGCTGATAAACTTAAATGGTGATCCTCCAAGTTGATTTTATCAGTGTGTGTATTTATGCGTGTGTGTGTGTGTGTGTGTGTGTGTGTGTGTGTGTGTGTGTGTGTGTGTGTGTGTGTGTGTGTGTGTGTGTGTGTGGGCATGTGGCACTCACTCAGTCATTCCTGGATTGGTTTCATACCTTACACCAGCTGCCTGCCAGGATAGATTCTTATTTTGATTAGAATAAAGCAGATATTGGAAAATGAATAAATGGATGAGTGCTTATTATTATTACTACCCAGTAACTGGAAAACTACATCTGCAAAGAACTGATTCTCAGGGAAACCTATCGAGGAAATCTGCAAACATGAGCAGATATGATCAATGTACAGTTGTATACAATGTATGAACAGACAGAAAAAATAAATAAATTTTTATCTGAGATAAGATTGGAATTACACAAGATTCTCAAAGGCAGTAAGTGTGTTATAACTATGAAGTAACTGTGAAGTATACATAAACAGCACAATTATTAAACAGACTAGAATAAGCAGATAAAGCAATAACTGTTCTGGTTACTTGTTAAAGCTTTAATTATTTCTCATAAGTTATATGCTGAATTTGTAGTATTTCTGAATTTCACTGTTTTAGTTTCTGTATATATATACATATATATATATATATATATATATATATATATATATATATATATATATATATATATATATATATATATATATATTGCACTGTAGGTCCACACATTTTAAGAAGCAACTATTTTTGCAAGATTTACAGAATGTAACACAGTCCCATATTCATCTTCTGTTAAGTTATAACACTGGTTTCTTTCAGCATGCTTTGGTTGCAATTTTTGGTTATGAACTTGTACAGGACTCTTGTGTTACTCTAGCTGGATGCATCAGGTACCCCCCCCCCCATAACACTGCAGAAACATGGACCTAACAATGTTGCATTATTCACTGATTATATATATGCAAGTGCCAAGTTATTAGGATCCTAAGCGTCTTGCTTTCATGTTAAGGCTGAGGCTAGAAGTCTTGCTTGCACACCTTCAGTTATTCAGACTAAATGTGTTCTGTCTACTCTTTGAACAGGAAAACAAATCTTATACAGCCAACCCCCTATTCTGCACCGCTGTCTGCATGTCAGAGGTATTCAAAGCATTAGTCCTTCATACATGTACTGTTTCTGCTACCTTACACTTCACTTTGGCTGAGCTTCAAGAACGTTTGCTATCCATACAGAACCTTTTGATATAACAACATGGCAATATGCTCCATTGTCTGTGGCAAGTTGAATTATCTTTCTGATCAGAAAAAACACTCTAAGCAATGATTTTTAAGCAGGCATTCTATGCCATAGACAATGAACCCTATCAAAAAAAAAAATACATGCACCCTGTTTTCAGAACCATTGAGTTTGCATTATAATTAGTTGTTTTGAATCAGATTATTTTAATCAGTGGTTTTGTTGTTTCTGACCCAACAACATCTGGCCAGAGTATTATAAGCTCTTTAGACTTTATTTCAGTAATTTTAGTAAATAGCTGCACTGTATTTGCCTTGTAAGTGGTCTAACTTCTGAAATTATATCCCGGTTGTCTTTTTCTGAGAGAAATGGAGAGTCTGGATGAGTTGCATAAATTATGATTGTTTCCAGCTAGGGGCAGGGTTATAGTTAATCACTATTATTTGAGGCCCAGGAGGTTTGTAGTCAGGTCTTCCACATCTGTTTTTGCCAGTCCCAGGACATTCATCAGGAGAGCTAAGTGGCTGAGAAAAATTCAAATCTTCCCACCTAGTTATTGTTGTGTTCTTAAACCCAATGCCCCCTCTTATTGTCTGCCCCTTATGTTAATTTAACCATATAAACACCATCTCTCTCCTCTTTCATCCACTTGTGTCGTTAAGTGCAAAACTATCATCTTGCAAAGTCACACTCTCTTTTATGTGTATAAATGCTTTTACCCTCACATTGTTTTCCATAGATCCTGAAAATAGGGTGCCCGCCCAACCAAATCATGTTGCTCTTTGATACTTAGTGACTCTTTACATGCTCTGACTACAAATTGTCTTTGCAAATTCATCCCCGTCTCATCTCATCTGCTCATACTAGTGAATAATAGAAGATCAAGCTGGACGTTCCTCTCCTTAGGACTTGAATTACTCTCTCCTTCATATCTTCCTGCCTATTTATTGCACACTTCAGTAAATAGATGTATCAAATGTGGCACTAGAGGGGAGGTCCATCTGCCAAAGTTTGTGCCTCTCTGAGTGCCCCAGTCCCTGGAATGCTATATGCCTCTCACCAGGCTGTTCACACTTAAGCATGATTAACACTTTCTGCCCAGGCAAGCAAGTACATTTGATTTTTCTATATGTGTTTTTATATAATGAGAGAGCACAGGTCTTCTAAAATAACTCTGCAATATCTTTTGGTGCATTTTTAAGAAACAGTCAGAAAAATTACTCTGAGATAGCCTTTTTGTTTGTTTTTAACAGCAACAGTCAGGAGATGTTTTCATATTATTTTAAATAGCATTTAGAGGAAATGCCTTTTACTACATTTACCATTAAGTTACTGCATGTGTGTGTGTGTGTGTGTGTGTGTGTGTGTGTGTGTGTGTGTGTGTGTGTGTGTGTGTGTGTGTCTTTTACTATATTTAGCAGCAAGTGTGTGTGTGTGTGTGTGTGTGTGTGTGTGCATGTGTGTGTGCGTGTGTGTGCATGTGTGTGTAATATCAAAGCTAAGTCAATGACTCCTCGAAGTTACAGAGTTGGAGGTAGAAATAATCAAACCCTGTACCCTTAAAGCAGCTCATTAAGAGCTTGGAGCCTTAATCTTCCACATCAACTGCCAGACATCCCTTAACTTGTGTTTTTTTTTTTTTTTAATCGGTCATTACCGTTTCATCGTTGCCATTGTTTGGAAAATGCATGTCCATGCAAAAACTGTTTTAGCTCCAATAACCTTATAAATGAATTAGAGGTGTTTGGCACTTAAAATTTGCACTGTTAATAAATTGCTTCCTGTAGTCAAAAGTACAGGGTCTGAATCCTTCTACCTCAATCAGCCAATGGTGTGACTATGAGGAAGTCAGTCAGACAGTACTTCTGGGTCTTCTCTAGTGGATTACCTAATTAACAAATGAATAACAAACAGAATTTGAAATGTGTCCCTTGTGGGGTTTCCACCTTTCCCATTGTTTTAGCTTTGTCCAGAATTCTTGAGAAATGAGATTGAGAATAATGTTGCTCTGTTCATTGCAATAGGTGTGACATTTTGGCAAACTGTTAGAGATTATAGTTATTAAATAATGTCATGTATGTGAGTTTCAGACTCTGTGTCCTTCAAAAAAGGCTTGATAATGCAAAGCTTGTTATTTTATCAACTTTGTAGGAATATAAGAGAAATATGTAAAGGTTGTTCCTGATTTTGTTCCCTGTTTCAGTTTCTTGAGCTGATCTGTATCTGTGTACATGCATGCTTGTGGTCAAACGTCAAAGTATTAGCAATGTAGTGGGTAAAATAAAGCAATAATAATGAGATCAGGAGAAAGGCGAATTTTATTTATCACTCAGAATTTGAAACTAGAGATGCTTAAAGAGAATAAGAGAATAACTTGCTTATTTGTGCGTGTGCGTGTGTGTGTGTGTGTGTGGGGGGGGGGGGTCCTGGACTTTTTAAACTTATTAGTCACCAGTGTTTGAAGAGCTGGATGTGTGGTACAAAAATATATATTTATGACAGCTGTTGTATTACTTTTTAAGTTAGAAATTATGTAAAAGGAACAATTTATGTTGTAAATAAGTGACTGTTCAGCAAGCAAAGACAATCTAGGAGGTACTAAAAAAACTTTTTATAAGTATAAAGTTTATAGTTTAACCATGGTGTGAACTTCATTCCTAGTTGTTAGTAATTGTGTCACATTTTACCCATCTGTTCTGCATTGTGAAATACAGTGCAATATTCCACATTTTGAAGATGGACAGATGATTGACTATGGCTATAGTTTCTTTAATCCTTTTGCATACTGATGTTACGGATTGTAGGTATCCACGCTGTTGTAAGCCTGTACTTACTTGTGTTATTTGACTGCTTGATGCAAACTGGATTTGAGTGTTTGTTCTTTTTTTTGGGGGGGGGGGCATTGTTGTCTTGCCCATCTGTGTCTTTGGACTTTTGAATTATGAATTGTTTCTTATGCTGTCTCTAATGGTTGAAGAACTGCGTATGTGTAAAACTGGGGCCAGCCTCCAAAAGAGTTGCTCTCAGTATAAGTCTGCCCTGAGTCTGAAAGACTTACTCGCAGTGTGAGTGACTTACTTTGGTGTAAGGCATGTCTATAAATGCAGACTTATACCAGAGCCAGATTCCAAAAGACCTGCTGTCATGGTAAATGTTCACTTACCCTGAGAGCAAGTGTTTCGGAATTGGGCTCAATATTATTCACTTTTATAATGAGAATGTCTTAAGTGATAATTCAAATAAGTATGATTGTCTTGCTGAGTGTAAAAAGTTTATCTTGTTTCCTATTTTTCACTGTAGTCCCATTTTAATCAGAAAGGAAATTGGCATTTTCAAATAACATTATGAACAAATAACAAAAAGACCAAGCCAATCTCAAATATAAATACTCTTAAAGGAGGATTAGATATATCAGTCATAAGTTATAGTATCTGTCATAAGAAATGCAATACTCTGTTTAGAGGCAAAACATTGTCTGTACTAGTATCCTGTGATAACTCTATTGCCATTCCGACCATCACATCTGTCATCCCTCTTTATGTACTACTCTCATAACCAGTCATACCATCATCCATAAAGGACCTAAACAAACATGGAAATAGAGAGCTCTTATTAAAACTATTTATATTTTTTGAAGATTATATAAAGGAGGTTGGGAGATTGGTATAATAGTTAAAGTGCTTGCAAACACAAACTACAGAGTTTGATTCTTACATGGGGAAATTGGCTAGGCTTAAAATGGCTCAAAAGGGCAGTTTGCCTTGTACTAACCCATGAACCTGTAATTCAAATACTCTTTGGCCTTATTAGCATAAAGTCAAAATAATCATGTAACTCCAGGAATTAGAAACCCCCTTAGGTCCTTACCTACCACCATAAAGGCTGTGTTTTGAAAACAAAATTTGGTTTTATTATAAACGAGCAACTCACACTTAACTTACATTGCTAAAAAATTTTAAACATCTTTGTTAAAGATGACATTTTTTAAAAGTGACATAGGTACATATACAATAACAGAAAAAATATATTAACATTTCCTTTATTATCTTAATGCAATATACAGTTCATCAGTTTTCATTCACTTTAGCATTACATAAACAGTTTAATTTCTGCCATCCCTTAATACATTTTTTTTTCTTTTTAATTAATTTGTCTGTGACCAGAGGTTGAGAAAACAATACAAAATGTACACAATGTCACAGAATCACTCTTTCAGAAGTCACATGTAAAACGTCAAATTACTTTGTTCCGTTTTCACTATTTTTACCTGCTATGCTGACTGGCTACTAATCTGGCCGCTTCTTTTTCTGCCTCAGCTGAGTCACCCCATAAATATCTGTACACTAAAACAATCATAAAGGATTTAGACAAACAAACCTACCTTAGTCTTTGTTAACATGTAATTTTTTGTTATATTGAGACCCAAACAGTTGCATTCTCACCATCAGTGCATATGTGCCATTAAATTATATTTAAGTATTACCAAATAATCATGAGGTCCCAATTGTTGTCTAAAGGAAACTATTTGCATTACAGCTAATTAGACATAACAATGTTATACCACATACATCACCCCACAGACAAATATTAAAACTTCAATTCATCAAAAGGAAAAACATTTAGCAGGTCACCATCTCTGTCATGCGGAGATGAATTCCTCACACATTGCAACCAGGCAAAGGCTTATATTCCATGCCTCCAGTTCTCATATCAAAGACCCAGTCAGCTTTAATAAATAATTTATGAATATAATCCAGTTTAGTACCACTCACCTTTTACTAGTCACAACCAAACAACTTTCATCTTCAGGCCGTGTCAAACATTTCACTTTGCTCAAAATGCCAAAATAAATGTATACATAGTAAACCAATGTAAGGTGTAGTGATATGTCCAAAAAAAATCCACATCTTCTTTTCCAGTGGTCCGTGTTCAATAAAACCAAGCTTAACATTCACTGCACACAGTAAAGCAGAATAAAATAAAAATAAAATAACACTAATTTAAGTGCTTTGTCATATGCAATTCCTACTAGACGTAAGCAGAACCTAGGGTGTCAACTTACAAAAAAGTCATATATAACATCTAGGCGAAAGTGTAAAGTGCAAAATAAATATGTAAAGAAAGAATTAAATAAACCAAAATGGACCACGAGCAGCTATATAAATCATGTCATTTCTCTACCTAAAAGTAATATGCATATACAAAAACATGCATATCTATATATATTTAAGTATCTTATTTTATAATCGGTTGCTAATATACTAAGATTTTTGATACTTTTGGCCCCTTGTATACAGTGAGATTAAGTTTATCACATATAAATTCTTATGAGTATGTTTTTATATGTATATATATCCATTTTTGTATATACATATTAGTTTTAGGTAGAGAAAGGACACAGCTCACATAGTCATTTATGGTCTGTTTTAGTTTAATTAATTAATTAATTAATTCTTTCATTCATTCATTTATTTATTTATGTTTTTTTCAGGATGCACTTACAATCAGATGGTGCAGTAATGAATTTGTTTATATATATTTTTAACTACAGAAGTAATGACAAACAATTCAAATGCTGCTGTATTGACTCCAGTTTGTCCAGGTTCACTTACTAGTGCTAGACTTGCTTTAACTGATCAGGGCATGCGTGCAGTAACTAATGATATGAACAAAACTGTAACACCAAAAGAAACAGCAAGCATTAATGATGTCGATATACCTGCAGTTAAACCCAAGGAACCGAGTATAGCTTCAGGCAGCAAGGACTATGGTAATAATGGAAAAAACTGCACTACTTTTGCAGAAGCTGTACTTAATGCAACAGAGAAGAATTTTTTATTACACATCCCTCTGCCTATCAGAGGGAGATCCAGGAATCATGTATTCAACGGGAAAACTTCCCGACAACCACACAGTGTCAATGAGCAAATGTGGAATGGCAAGAGGGCCAAGCAGGTTTAATTTTTAATATTTCATCATATGTTTTAACTGATACACAAAATACTTTGCTCGATAAAGGCCTGAGCTTTATACCAGTTCAAAAGGCTGACCTGGTTAATGCCTTGAAAGAACTGAAGTTGTCTGGTAGGACTTTAACTCTTAAAACAATGTTTCAAGGTAATATACAAGAACAATGTGTTTTTAAAAAAACAAGTGTAGATATCCCCCTCCCCAATAATCCTACTTTTGATGTATTTGTAGATGTATGTGAGAAACAGATTAGAGAAAGACTTTCTATGAATCATAACAATGGTTTTAATAACTTAACAAGCACTTGTTGATTTGAAAGCATTAACATGCATAGAGATACGTCCATCAGATAAAGGGGGAGGAATAGTGATTCTTGACAGGGACGCTTATATACAAGTAATGATGGACTTACTTAATAATGATGGGACCTACCAGGTCATTTCATGTGCTGTGGTTAAAGCAGTTGTTGATAAAGTACAGTTTTTAGTCTTTGACCTTCTTATTACAGGTATGGTTATACAGTCACTTTTTGAGTATTTTACTGTTGAATTTCCAATGGTTCCCACCATTTATGGGTTACCAAAAATTCATAAACAACTTGCTAATCTCCCTATGCGCCCAATTGTGTCCAGTAGGGGATGGGCTATAGAGCCTCTCTCAATTTTTGTACAGAATACCTTACGTCCTATCTTGAGTGGATGTACAACTGTGTTAAAGGACACTAAGGATTTCCTTGTAGAGTTAGGTATACACCTTGAAGCACTCAATGGGAAGTTAATCATGTGATTAACAACAATGAATTTGCTACGTCCATTGTCTGGTATAAACGTTTCATGGACGATATCTTCCTTTTGTGGCATGATACAGAGGAGCGCCTTAAGGAATTTATTGTATACATCAACAATGTGACTACATTCCTTAAATTTACTCATAAATATTCTGACAGGGAGATAGAGTTTCTAGATGTCAAGGTTAGTAGAGATGCATTTCATTTAGTATCTACTACTTTGTATAAGAGACCCATCAAGAAGAATACTGTACTTCATAACAGCAGTATGCACCCTAAACATACTAGAGCAAATGTCCCGAAAGGGCAAATTTATCATGTTATGCGTTTGCATAATGATGATATTGCTTTACAATCAGCACTATTTGTGCTAAAACAAGAGTTTATGTCAAGAGGGTATAGACAGCATGATATAGACACACAACTGGAACGAGCATGGAGACAGAGAAGTGGTAGGTGTAAACCATATTATAATATGCAAGTTGGAGTATGTAGTAGTGATAACATCTATACAGGCCCTAATAATACTTCTGAGATGGATGCACTTAGAATGCCACTCACATATGCTAGTAATATTAATATAGTGTGTGATATTATTAAGAATAACTGGGACATTCTTTCTAATGTTAAAGAATTAAATGGAGTTATAGTACATGAACCTAGACTCACCTTTAGGAACAACAGGTCCTTGAAAAGACAGCTCTTTTACAAGACTGACAATGTACAACAAAATAATCAATCCAACAGGTTAGGTACATACTGTTGTAGGAAGTGTACAGCCTGTCAATATATACATGTGGGAGGCCACTTTTTACATCCACACAAGGGGTTCACTTTTGAGTCTAATTTTTATGCTGATTGTCAAATTAAGAATGTGGTTTACTTTAGTTATTGCACAATCTGCTATGCTTTTTACATAGGAAAGACCAATCGTCCTTTGAAAGACAGAATACTGGAGCATATAAGGGATGTCAGGAATGCTAAGGAAAGCAGTGCACTTGCAATGCATGTCAAAGAAGAAGGTCACACACTTGGTTTTAATTTTTTTGTGCTTAAAATAGTCCCTGTTAATAAAAGAGGAGGTAATTTGAATATTCGTACAGAAGGTGTTGAGCAGGAATGGATACTCAAATTCCAGGCGGATGTACCACCTGGACATAATAATAAAGAATCCTTAAACCTTTTTTTAAGAGCAAGATCACTGAAACATTAATATTTTTATGTAATGTGTATATATAATACATACCTTTTAGTAATATTTACTGTGCTTAGCCTCTCAATATATATTTTTATACTTTTTATATGTACTGCATTTTTTGAACACACAGATTATATACTTATGTATTTTATGAATATATTTGTGTGTGTGTATGTATATATATATATATATATATATATATATATATATATATATATATATATATATATATATATATATATAATTTTAGTACATGGCTTTATGAAGGTATTATTAGAGTTTTAAATAGGATATTTGTATAGTTGTTGACTATTTTATTTTATAACATTAGCACCTTGGTGTGCTAACATTTTAATTTGTACTCCACATGCTTTTATGCCTTGTTTTTATTGGTTGCTATGTGATCTATGAGTCTATTTAAAATATTTTGTTAAACCTGATAAGACAAAAAACAGCCGACAGTCCTTGGAGTAAAATTTCCGTAGTAAAAATAAAAACAATAAATAAAAATATATCAAGTCCTACTACGGAGCTACCACAGTACAAGTTGCTTTAGGCAGTAGTCTGCAACATATAACGATATTCAATTACAATAATGAAAATATAACTGCAAATGAATAACATAAAATTTTGTTAAACCTGTTTAATGTTAGTCTGATGAAGCGGTAGTTGTCTGCGAAAGTGCTTACTTTTTCTGTGTTCTATTATATTAAACGTACTTTTGCTAACGTACCTGCTGTGTGCCTCCAACATTTTGTTTCTCTGGATATTTACAATTTTACATCGTTGGCTGTAGTATACAGGTGAAGATTTTTTCTTGTGTACACTTTAAGTGTAATCCCTGGTGGTCTAGTGTATCCCTCTACCCTGATCCCCTTGGTGATGTCAGTGATAGTACACCGCTTTAAGAGTAATACCTGTTGGTGTTGTGTATCCCTCACCCTGATCCCCTTTATGATGTCAGTGATAGTACTCCACTTTAAGAGCAATCCTTGGTGGTCTAGTGTATCCCCCACCCTGATCCCCTTTGTGATGTCAGTGATTGTACACCACTTTAACAGTAATCCATGGTGGTCTAGTGAATTTCCCCTCCCCATCCCCATTCCTTGGTCATGCTTTGTAGTTGAACACAGTCTTTTGACTATGTTCAATACCACAATGTTGTGGAGATAACCATGCTGATCTACATCGTTAAGCGATTTCTTGAATTGCTCAGCCATGTAGATGTCTTCCTTCAGATGGTTCCAGGAAGGCAGCACATGGCTAATTAGCATAAGCATCTCCCACTTAAATGACTCATTAGCATTTAGCATATCCCCTAGGCCATCCTATCTCAGTGCTGCATATCTTCATGATAGAGGACCATGCAGCACCATGTTAGGGCAGTTGCTGAATTGGGAAAGGTATTGCAACATGTACAAGGAGGTGTACACATTGTGGTACTTTCTTGAATTCTCCCTATGTCTTCAAAAATAAATAAAGAAAAATAAAACATCAGTGTAGCTAAGGACCTATATTCATTTCAGTAGTGAATCTTCATTTAGTTCTGATAAAATATGTCATCATACACATGATGACAAATGATCTGTCAGCAAACATATAAGCAAGGATCTACCTTCCAAATATATACACACCCAACCGTTATATTGTATGAAAATAGGAAACAAAATGTTCGATTAACATTTAGAGTATGAATTTTAGTTTTATATAATTCAGCTTACATTATTAGATTTCATGCAGAGTCACACAGGTCGACTATTACACCGATGTAACATTGACAGAGGATCCTGCTATTAAATTATTGGCATTTATCAGGAAAGTATGAACATGTACATCCCCTTCATGAGACTGCTCAGTCTGTCAATTAACATTTATAAAATTTGGACAACCTTGCATCAGTCAAGTTGCAGTTTCACCTATAGAATCAAATCATCACTCACAATCATCAACTTTTTCAGTTAGAATCAAGCTCATAATCATCAACTTTTATAGTTTTAACTCTGTGCAATGATACTGGAGGGGTGGTAAGAAACAGTATTATAGCATCTAGAAAAAGGCATTGAGAACAGTGAGATGCATATTTGAATTTTACATTTTTCACAGAGAATTCCTCACAGCACAGAAACGTCGACTTACTGCATGCTAGTTTTTTCTGAAAAATCATGATTAAAATAAAACAAACCTTTCTGTTATCCACTTTTCACAGTTTAATTGGCTTCCAAAGTCGAGATAAAATTAGATCTCACATTGGGCAACAACAGATCTAAGTGACACATAGCCATTATTTATATCTGTAGCTATATCTGACATGATTTCTTTACTTCAAGACTTTTTGATGAGCACCCAATCCAAATTGCAAGTCTATCATTCATAAACACAAAATTAATGAGCCCTTCCCTTTCTGAGACATATAACATGTGTGGAGTCTTTTGATGTTGATTATGTTTTAATTAAATCAAGTTTAAATCCAATAGTCACTGACATTAAATGCAGGTTTAGGACATGGTCTTGAAGTAGGTTATCTGTTTTTTTTTGTAAAGTCAATATGACATCTTCTTGTTTACATGTCTGTGTGTGCATTTAAACCTCCTCAGCCAATTACTTTCTACCTAGAGTTTGTTGAAAGTCAGTTAAAGTAGTATCCAATGAGAGTTTTAACACCATACCAGTGCAAATTGCAGCTAAAATTTTCATAGCTCCATCTTCATGAAACTTTCCTGAAAGCACACAAAATACTAAAGCTTTTAAAAACTTTAAAGTTTCAGTTGTTTTAAGGCTCACACTGTAAAAGTTTATATTTCTCTCAATATGTATCTCATACATGACAGCCAAGCTATAAAAAAGAGTGATTTTTGACTGGCTTTGAAAAAAAAAATCTGTATTTTTAATCACTGATTAGAGCAGCTACATTACTTCATAGAAGAAGTGCAAGACATCCCAAAGGGTTGTAATGAATTTTGTCATGATAAGATTTGGCTATTGATTGGCCTGCGTATGTGATTTATTGTAAGATTCTTTTTATTTATAATCTAAAACCATCAATTACCTTGCTATATGTAATTCTGGATAAAGCCAAATCCATCCAAATTGCAACATAGTTCTAGCATACAATCATTGTTAACTGTAAGCCACATTTAGCATTTATTATCATTGTACAAGGAGGTATTTCTATCTTTTGTGCAAAGGCTTTACTTCCTTAAATGATCATTTTGTTCAAAATGTTGTACAATCTACAAACAACATTCATTGAGCCACAAATTAAAAATATAACAAAACTGAGGAAAATGATTACCTGTTACCTATCACGTAAAATATTCAAGCATAATCCAACAACGAATCCAGGTAAAACCACAAAAATTATGCTATGAAGACTGATATATCATAGACTGCACTATATTCCAAATGCTTTATTGCAATACAAAATTCCGGACTTTAGGCGCTTTCATCCACATCCAATGTGGACTTCCTCAGAATGCCCAGTATACTAAACACAAATCATTAAATACCATTCCAATTGGTGCCAAAACCACACATATTTGCTAATTAAAATAGTCAATCATCCAAAAGTTAAAAAGTTGTAAAAATATATAATAGTGTATGAACTCAGTAAATTAAACGTTACATAATGATGTTACATATTTAAAGGGCTGCAATAAATTGTGATCTAATATAAACTATAAAAGATATAATTGATTTTATATTAGATCAAAATGTATTGTATTAGCAATTATATGTCGTTTTGGCACCAGTTGTAATGATATTTAATGATTTGTGTTTAGTATACTGGGCATTCTGAGGAAGTCCACATTGGATGTGGATGAAAGCGCTTAATGTCCGGAATTTTATATTGCAATAAAACATTTGGAATATAGTGCAGTCTCTGATATATCAGTCTTCATAGTGTAATTTTTGTTACCTATCATGGTTAACACAAACTCTCACAATCTACATGAATCATCATATATTAAACCTGTAGAGAGAGGTGGTATGAACAATCATATTAGATCTGAGTACAAGTGTGATCTTGAATTTACAATATAAAATGTAAGATGTTTAAATCTGTTGAAAAAAAAAAGAAAATTAACGAAAATGCTGTGTTGAATTATTTGAAACTGGAAGGTCTCAATAATGTCTGTGGCTTGCAAACTTAAAATGTAAAATGACATAGTGAGTTATGCTGAAAATTTCTCAGCATAGCATAATTTAGAGTGCTATTGTATATATCTTTATCTATGTGTATACAGTAGCACATGCTGGGATTTTAAGCAGCTAGACATATTATTCCTTCCCTCCTTCCTTCCTTCTTTCTTTCTTTTATTATTTTCTCTTTTTCCTTTCTGTCTGACTATCTACTCATCCCTCTCTCTCTCTCTATCCACCTAGCTGATCAATAACGTGGCATAAATTAAAAAGATATTTCTGGACACTAACCCTGGCATTCAGAAGGAGTTTTCAAATTGCAGCAAGTGATTTTGCTCAATGTGCATTCATACATACGGTTGGAGAAATTCAAAGACACAGTGAGTACATCTATGGAAAACAGAACAATTCCACAGTCTGCGTAATATGCAAATGACAGTATAATGTTATAGCAATGAGCCAATGAGCAACAATATTAAAGTGATGCACATCTGGATGCAGATATATGTTTGCTGCTGAAAGATGCTAACGCCAGAGTTGTTAACCTCAGATAAACTCTGCAGTTTTGGTACACAGACAGTAAAATATTTATGGAATAGCTGCCACTCTAATAAATCTGAAAATGTAGCAGGCAGACTGTACTTGCTCTTCGTAACAATAATGTTATATTTTGTTGGCAATGGCACCAGAGAGTTATCTGTCTGTGCTTAACCTATCATGCCCCCCAACAGCACTGACATTTACCACTGCTTTCATGTTGATAGAGACACCACAGAGGATCTGGTTGAGGTATGTCACCTACATATGCAGGCCTGTGGAATATGTGGAGTACACATCCCTGTGAATACCAAGGTATATATAGCTTTGCAAATCATTGCCACTGGGACCTTTTGGAGACCAGAAAGGGGCACTATGGGTATTCCAGGCATTTACCTCTGCGATACTGCACTGAATTCTTAATGCCATGCTGCAGCTTGTAGAGTAGCCTATGTGCTTTCCAGTTTTCACAGAGGAGAGACACAAAACAACATGCAGGGTTTGTATGTCATAATCCATTTCTGTGAGGTGCTGTGGGCCATAGATTGCACCCACATTCCAATAAAGGCCCCACCGGCGAGACAAGAAAGAAAGTATGGTAACCAGAATGAAATTCACTCTACCAATTGCCAGGTGGCCTGAAAACTACAGGGTACAAAATACAATGTGAGTGCAGGCTACCCAGGCAGTGTCCATAACTCCCAAATATGGCAAACTCATGATGCCAATTATGTCTTGAACTCATTGCTAATGACACCAATCAGAACCCTCCAGACCATGACAGAGAATATATAAAAGTATGCCATGTCAGAGATCCATGTCATCATTGTCTCAAATATATTTGGCCTACTAAAGGCCCAGTTATGCTTTCCATATGTACCCAGGGATGCCATGCTGTGTAGCCTTAGTGTAGGCAGTACAATATTTTTAGTCTGTGCAGTATTAAGCAAATAATTGTAATCAAGCAGTTACAGTAAGCAGACCCATTCGAGAGGTGGACGTCTCAAACTCAGTGGTGCAGGAGGTTCCTAATGAGGAGCCCATGGATGACACAGCTGCAGCAGAGCACTGTCCCATATCTACATATGTGCTGTATGCCATGGCACTGGCCTACAGGCAGCATCTTTGTCTGACTATAGGCTGAAATAAAGAATTATGCAGAACAGCAAGAATGATGCATGCAAACCTTTTCCCATGATGTTTAATGCCATGCATAGACAGGCCACACTGTTCATCCCACATAGATTACCCAAGTAACAAAGTACACAGGGCAGGGCACAGTTATCATCTGGATGGGTAGTAAGGGTCACAATGTCAAGTGTCATTAGTGGCAGTTGTATGTCTGGTTTTGGGCTTGAACAATATTTTGTGATATGTATGTCAGACTTGCTGGTGGGTTGGAAGATTGGGAGGATGTCCATGGATGGGGTGCTGTAGCCATTAATATTTTTTCTGAGGAGATGGGCAGTGCAGAAATCTGACTATTTGCTCTGATACAGCCCTAACAGATGCTGTAGAATTGTGCTGTGATCTGTTGGATAGACTCCGGGTATTCACAGGAGACATGTGCCCAGACCATGCATGTATCATCCAAGGGTACTCCATTTCCTAGGATGACCACAGGCATAATCTGCATCATGATGAGAAAATGGAGTGCTATGTGACACCAAATAATGAACCATGCCATAGGTGGAATCAGTGCACACACCTTACCATCCTGTGCATCCACATTGCAATGTACTTCCCTCAGCACTGGATGGGAATTGCCCTGTGTTATGCCTTCCTCATGTGTGCTAACCCTAACCTTACCACAATCACTAATCCTTCTGCTGCTATCCCTAACCTCAAACCTACACATTACCTTACTAAAAAAAACTTTCTCTAACAGTAGAACTTTTCAGACAAATCATGTCTGCAGGTATAGGAGGTTTTTTTTTTAAATAACTGAGCAATCATTAATTTTTTTCTGTATTTGTGATTGGTGTGGTTTAGATTTGTGTTTTTCAAGTAGATAAAAGGTTTGATGTCCAGAAATCAATGTGATGTGCATCAGTATCCCTCCACATCATTTCTAAGAAACATGCTCATATAAATATATATATATACACACACACACACACACTCATAATATACATATATATATATATATATATATATATATATATATATATATATATATATATATATATATATATGTATGGGTCCCTATCACATTGCTGAAGTTTCAAAACTCTGAATATGGTGCTGGCCAAGACCATATCTCTGAAGTTTTGAAACTCCGACAACTGTCCATTGGAATCGCCATATAGTATGAAACCCGCGATTTGCCATTTTCCTCACTGCAGTGTGATCTCATAGTTGGTATATTTAAGTAGCAGGGGGTGTGAGGGGTGCAGGGGGGCTTGCCGCCCTGCAAAAACATACAGGTAATTTTTTTTCTGTTTTCAGAATTTCAAAATGCCCGAGATATGGTCTCGGCCATATCGTCTTCAGAGTTTTGAAATTTTGGCAATGTGATAGGGATCCATATATATATATATATATATATATATATATATATATATATATATATATATATATATAGATATATATATAGGATCCATATATATATATATATATATATATATATATATATATATATATACACACACACACACACACACACACACACACACACACACACACACTCATAATATATATTTACATTTTTTGTTTGTTCTCTTCTTGGAGGTCTGCATTGATGCACGGATCGGGTAATGTCTTAGGAAGTGGTGCTGCTTGAGCCATCTATGCTTCTGTGTCCAAGAAATAAGTATTTGTAGCTGACATATGTCTCAACTTGTGCTCACCACAAAGTTATTATTTTAAAGGACTTTCTCCTGTTTCTGTTAATAAAAGTGAAGGGATTTCTCAGATCACTAGGATAGTATGTGCCAGGGTGGTAGTACATACTATTGATCAGACATATCATGATAAGAAAAATTTACATTGACACTGAATTTAATTAGCCCTCATATACCAAATATAAGAATAAAAGTTGTAATGGAAGTAAAAGTAAACATTGAAAATATAACCCAGCATTCATATAAAAACAAAATAAAAAATAAAAAAAAAATAAACATCTAGTACTATAGATAGAAATGACAAGTAAATTCAAGCATAGATATGGAATTATATAGCTATAAAACAAACAAAAATACTTGTGTTATTGTGTTTTAGTAAACGTTCCTGTGATCCAGTTTTTTTAACTCCAGGAAGCTCTTACTGGATCATGCCCAGTTGTATTCAGGCTTCTAATAAGTTTTAAGTTGAATCTGCCATTCATGTTCTTTCTTATCTAGCTGTGCCTTGTAATGAGCCTAAACGGAGTCTCTCAATAACATGAAAAACAAACTTTTCAAAGTTCCTGCAGACCTGAGCATGTCTAGACAGTGAGTTGTTGAAGTCTTTAAGCCTGATGTCTGAAATGTGTTTGGTCACCCTTATCTTGAAAAGGCTAATTGTTTTTCCTATACAGATTGCTTTGCATTTTGTGCAGGTTGCCTGGTATACCATAAAGATACCACTGCTATTGTGTCTGTCAGTGCAGGCAAATTTATTTTCCGAGATCAGACATATAAATTCAATTTGTTGTTGTATGTTTAGTACCACATATTTAATGCTTTATTTTTTATATGAATTTTAGGTTAGAATTTTGATTTTTACTTTTACTTCCATTGGAGCTGTTTTACTTATATTTGCCATCTGAGGATTATTTTAATGTCAAGCTAAATTGCTCATATTAAGATGTGTCAGATCAATAGTATAAACTACCACCCTGGCACATGCTAGTATGGTCAGATATGAGGATGCCCTTCACTTTATTGACATAAATGGGTGAAAGTGCTTTAAAATAATAAATGTGTCATCTTATGACTTGAGACACACATATTTACTTAACACACCTACATCTATGTATTAATTGGATATTCACCATTTTAAAGGAGAACTACACATAAAACTAGAAAAAAAAAACTTTTTTTCAGGATAGAGCATTTCTTCCTGGGTCTCTACTGACAATGGGCTGAGTTCCAGTTGAACTTTCATGGTATACACATGTTAAATAAATGAACATATTGACTTTTTCTGCATTACTAATGCCTCTGTATCAAATTATGTGGTTATTATTATTTTCTGATTTGTTATACCCCAAAATGCCCTGAAAGGGGACTGTTATAAGTAGCATGATCTTGTGTTACAGTCAGTGCCTTTGCCTTCACCTTCCTGGTGTCATTTTAGAGGAACAGACATGTAAATACCATTTACTGTGGTTTTCTCTCTCATTAGCTTGCAACATTGCTGTGACTGCCTACTTTTGGCTGTCACCATCAATCTGCATTTTTAATTATTTTGTTTCCTTTGATTTTTATTAGTGGCCATTTCAGTTGCAGCAATTTAAGGAATGTTTGAATGGCAGGCTTAAAAATGTAGCTGAGTTAATCGTTCTTTTCAAAGTAACAAATGTAGTTCAGTGTTCAAGTGTGAGAAATCTGACCAATGTGATTAATAGGTGTTACTTGGGCTGAGATGGTTTGGCTTGCATTCACAGTTTTTAATACTGTAGCTATAATTAGCCTTTCATGTTAATCTTCCTTCTCCAACTCAGGAACTTGTCTCAACAAAACACTGTATGCAATGCAAAAATGTTGCAACAAAACACCAGAAGATACATGTACTTCTATAAAAAAAATGCAAAAAATAAAAAATGCAAAATCAAATACAGTTAAAAAATATGAAGAATAAGATAAAAACAGTGTCCTTCTTTGGGTACACAGAGTCTGATTAAAGGGAAAGAAAAATAATTCGTAAATAGATAAATAAACTGTGAGTTTTTTATTTTATTTTAGTTTTTGCATCTAAAACTAAGCTTGAAAACCTTGCTTTTGCTCAGATTCCAGACTACATTTTATCTGAGGTGTTATGCTGGTAATCTGTGATTGATACAGTGTTTAACTGCCATTGTTTTCTTAATGGCTCCATAATTGGAATAATTGATCTAGTCTAATTATTCTGCCATTGTTTCTTAATGGCTTTGTAATTGGAATAATTGATCTAGTCCAATTATTCTGTCACTCTTAGTAACCTTTGTGATGTTACAGATGACGAGACAAATGCAGTAAAGAAAGACAAACAAAATAAGTTCAGACATAAAACAAATGGAATAATTATTAAATGATGCTGTTTCTGTATATGCTAAGTGTAGCGTTGAATTATAGGGAATGAAAAACACTTTTTGAAAAGGAAAACTTGACATTTGGGAGGAGTTCTCCATTTATTGCTGATATATGTATTCATGTGTCTATTTCTATCTACACACACACAAATAAATATACAGTTTTATATTTCTCTCTACACACACATATGTGCATGTCTGTGTATATACATATATTGTGTGTGTGTGTATATATATATATATATATATATATAGAGAGAGAGAGATACACACACACACACACACACTCATCTTCACGCTTGGATTTTCTTTTAGTTTTCCTTCATTCTAGCCCTGAGGGCATTTTGCCATTTTGACTCTTTTTCTCAAGGCTTTCTAGACTAACACACAGTTGCTAAATCTTAATTACACCTCTGCCCTTAGCAGCATACT
The DNA here is from genome assembly GCF_019279795.1 of Protopterus annectens. Classification (NCBI taxonomy): domain Eukaryota; kingdom Metazoa; phylum Chordata; order Ceratodontiformes; family Protopteridae; genus Protopterus; species Protopterus annectens. The sequence goes on from NC_056734.1 coordinate 790,035,645, forward strand.
TCTATTTAAGTTCTGATGCCCATCAGTTTCCTCGCCTCTCCCATCATAGCATTTCACACAGTATTTAGTCTCTCACTGCCACCTATTTTATTTTACACTATATCAATGTTCCACAAATGCAGAATGAATGCCTGCATTGTTATTTGACACTATAGCTAGCACATTGATCAACAAACAGATACACAGTGACTCTACAGTCAGATAAGGAGTTAACAGCACTGATCACAATAAAGATACAAACTATGAATTTATCACTGTTCAGTCACTGACATTGGAGGTGATCTATTTAACTGTTCTTGGAGTAAAACCTCCATTGTAATTTACATGGCTATTTATATGGAAATTAGAAGAGTATATATTACATGTTACTGCTATGTATAACTGATGAAGCTCTGACAACGATGAAAGTGCTCATCTCTTGTTTTAATTTAATAAACCATGGTTTAAACAAAGAATATCAGCTTGAACCCTGTTTTATTATTTTTGATAATAATGCAAAATGATCTTTGACATGGGTCATAGATAAGAAGTTCTGACAAAGCTCTAATTTAATAACTTGTATGCTGATATCAACAGCAATCATTCTTGCATAAGTAGTTGCATTCCCTTTATATATATCTATATATATATATATATATATATATATATATATATATATATATATATATACATGTATACAGATTAGATATAGCTATATGTATATGTATACACACACACACACACACACACACATGTATATATATATATATATATATATATATATATATATATATATATATGTATATAATGAGAGAATATTTAAAACAATCTAAACGGCATAATATTGACAGTAAAAATGACTAAACTTAAACAAATCTAAACTCAAAAATATCTTAATACAAAATATTTATAAACTCTAACCACATGTCATCCAAAACTATTTCTTTGCAGAGGAGTCAGGTCCCCTTGCAGCCCCCCCCCCACCCTTTTCTAATTAGGTATGCCAACTCTGTGGTGACAAAGCAGTCAGGAAAGGGGCATTAATCTTTCTCTAGCATAACTCTGCCTTTGTCAAATATTCAAATTTAGATATTTTTAAGTTAAATATTTTTGAGTTTAGATATTCTGCTGTATACACTCTTGCTCTGGATATTATGCCATTTACATTGTTTTAAGATTGTTCATGTAGTTTTCTTTATCTATATGTTTATATGTATGTCTGTGCATGTGTGGGTACAACATGAAATGAAATTAATCTAAGATAATAAAGAGTAGAGAAGTTCAAAATTAGGTCTTTGCGGCATGCTTATTTTTTTCTTAACTTCTCATACAGTACTTGCCCTGACAAATGAAATGTTATGTTACATGGGTGTTTTCTAAAAATAATCAAACATGATTCATACATTAGGATTTATTAATAAGACGTCACCATTTTTAGACAAGTATGGTAAAATATGAATTAACTGTGAAGTACAAGTTGTTCACTATATACATATGTGGGACTTGTAGCCTAATTCAGAGGTAGGCACAAGCTTTTTGAATGGATGCTTCTAAGAACAGAAGTAGAAGATGTTAAAGGTCTGCTTGTGTCTTCATAATTACACAATACATAAGGATATGCACATTGCCAATATTAGCAGTAAGGTAGTATTGAGATATTCCAATAAAGAGGAAAACTTGTGTATACAGTATATAATTCCCCACCCAAAAATATGTATGTATAAGAGATATCAGGTGGCACTGAATAGGTACTCTTCTTAAATGTTTTCAACTGAGTTCAGACTCTCTTTTTTTTTTTTTCCATGTATGCAAGAATTGTTTAGAAGAGTACCAGAATATCCTTCACAGAACAGCTCCCTTTTTTTTGACTCAGTACCACATGGATGCAGTCAGAGAGATGATTTGTTTTCTATGCATCAGTTATGGCAAAATATAGAAATGGAATACTGGGTTTCTGTATCAGCTAAAGCTCTTGCTATATCCTTCCTGTTGTGACCTCTTTGACACACTGGGATTAGTTATAATATTTCAAGTACCAGGATAAAGTTGTAGATTGTCAGTTCAGCAGCATTACAGTAAATATACACCAAATTATAAAGGAATGTGTTTATGAAGTATCACATGCTGCTTAGTTACTGACATGCTCAATGGAGGCCATTCCTATCAGCCACTATGGTGTGTATGGCTAGGGGCATACTGTAAATGCTCCCTATGCTTGTCAGTATGATGATCCTTAGGATGGCTCTTGCTCTTTGAATGCAACAAAAGGAACAACTGGTTATCCATCTTTGTGCAGTAACATAATATAGCCCAGATTTTGGGCTATTCATACTGAGATTAATTAGTGGCATGAGTGTTGGATTAGCCAGGCAGGGATGGTAAGAATAAATGGCAAAATTCCACCTCACCTAACCTGATGGGCTGATTTGCCAAATGCAAGTGAGGCACAGCTTTATCCTACCTAGTTGGAGATGATAGCCCTCATTAGCATGCAAGTGAGAAAACTGATAATATGGGGAAGCTATTGTAGGCCTGTGCATTGACACTGGTGCTCACATCAACCAACATGTTATGGTTTACATAGGAAAAAGCCTCTGATGACTGCAGAATGAAGCCCCCCCACGCACACACACACACAATCAGCACTAACAGAGAACTGATTGCTAACAGTCTGCAAGGGAATAAAAATGATACACAAATGTATAATAAATGTCCAGAGATATTATTGCCCCTCATTGCATGTAGGGGGGAAGGTAATAGTAGGCAGAGATGAGAAAGAAAAAGCATGTAAAAAAAAGAATAAAGCAAATCAAAATACAAACTTTAAAGTTACAGATAAATATTAAAAGTCAGGGTCCCTCACTGAGATATTTTTAATGAAAATTCCACTTTCAATAAGAGGAGACTTTTGTCATTGTCTTACAAATACATTCAGATATTGTTAAAAAGTGGACAAAGAAACAATCTGTATTATTGTATGATGACGTGTCCCATTTTTTACTTTCTTCATGATCCCCTCCTAAAAACTATTTCTAGTACCTGCATTGCATGCATTGTGTAAGGGAGTTGAAAAGCAGACTTGTAGTACCACTGGAAAAGAAGTTTAGCAAAGTGGCAATGAGTTAGAAAGCCATTCAATTTATTATGTCATATGTGGTTTTAGGGCTGTACTAAAAATGAAAAGATGCATTATAGCCTAAATAATTATAATGCATATTCTACATTGCATTAATAACCCTCTGACAGTTGGTCCCTCTGTCTACAGGTTAGCTGATTCACCAATAAATATATAAAATGAAATTAACCTGCATTAGAGCACTATTTCTTTTTTTTTTGAAAAAGCACAAGTAAATCACTATTGTCATAAAACTGCTGGAACCATCACTGATTTTCAAACACTATTTTTAATACTTGATTTTTTGCTGCAGTGATCTGCTAAGAATAAAAATTACATATCTGCACAATATGTGGCTGCCTGGCAATTTATTTGAGACAGAAGTACAACTATGAGCTGTTAACATGCATTATCCTGCAGACTTGGGTTTGATTCTCTCTGTGTTCAAGTGTAAAATTGTGTGACTTAGATCTAATTACCTCACAAGACAGTACTCCGATGTTACCCGTTAAAAGGAGACTGGCATTCAGTGGGCTCACTTGATTAAAAATAAATTAGAAAATGTAAGCAATGTGTTAAATAACAGAAAACTCTAACACTTACTGGAAGAATAGCAATGGGGAAAATGCCGTATTTCCATGAATAACCATCATTTTCCCTGTTAGCTGAAGTTGCTTTAAAAGCATGATCTACGCTTCTGTTGTTAGACTAGAAAGGGTAGTTGTATTGACCTATACTCCCCTTGCATAATTGTTTCTAGTGCCACATTAATTTTAGTTGACATTTTTTTCATGTTCTGCTAAGAATTCTTTGCCATGCTAATGCTACTGCACAAACTTCAGATTAGAAAAATATAAGACTGTATCCCCATTAAGATGACAGGCAAAGGGATTTTCAAAATACTGAAGACATTGGCTATTACGTAAACTAAGCCACTTTGTTGGTCTTGCATGCTCAATGTCAAAATCTAGAACGTTTCCATTCATAGTTTAAAAATATTTGTAATAATCTCTTCACTAACCAGATACTATGTTGTACTAAATGGTAAGCTATTGATACCATTTCATTTAGATAATGAAAAAGCAAACGATGAAGTCATGAAGGTCTTAAAAGGCATGTGCATGACCATGAGCTACATGTAACACGAACGTTTTAGGTAAGTCATAAGAATGTCGGATACAGACAAAATCATTTCCAGGATCCTTAAAAGATTATAGTGAGAAGAAAAAACGTGATATGTTTATTTGTTTGTTTATTTATTTATTTATGCTATGGAGGAGAAAGCATTGGTAACACAGAACATATTACTTAATTTTGTGATGGCACGAGAAAAGTTGTATGTACATGAGAAGGGACATGTAACACATTACTCGGTCCACCTATGGTTATACTCATGATCTGTAATTAACGTTTCACTGTTTATATTCTGTGTGCTTAGTTTTCCTTTCTTAAAATTTCAAGTAAATTTATTGGTTAAAAAATGAAATAATGTAGCTGTGAATTGATACTTCTCTCTATATGTTTACTGAAACTAGCTAACGCCTTCTTGTTTTGGTGCTGGAGTGGTTAACACCATGTATGCTGTAGATAAACTGCTTTTTGAAACAAAGAAAGAGCAACTGGCATGCCCTAGGATGCAGAAACATCCTCAACACTCACTCGCATTGACTACCACAAGTAGGACAGTTTCCGCGACAGTGAGAAAAGGTAATTCAGAGACAGTTATGGCCACAATGAGAAAGATGTCATTATCAACAAATGAGTATGTTCTTGAATAACACTCTAGCTAATATTACTGCTGTCAGACCTTTCCCTAGTGGTGTAGGTATTTCATTGGACACACACACACACACACACACACACACACACACACACACACACACACACACACACACACACACACACACACACACTTCCCCTAAAATATGTTGTTAAACCACTGACCCGTTCACCTACATGCACTCTCCGACATACACACCTATCCAGACCATCAAATCTCTACTTAATCTCCTGAACTTGATCAACAAGGCAAATGCACACTCCGACAAATCTGTAAATTACTTATCAGCATAAAGTAGGGTACCCTCAGCAGCACAATGTTCTTAGACAAAACAAATAACCAAGTTAAGGCTCTTTGCTTCCAGTAAGCCTTTCTGAATCTCAGCCATGGTATACGTATCATGATACAGTAGTCATGCTAGGATTATTGCATTATGGGAGGAAGTGGAGTAGTCACAGTCAACAAACTGCCAGAAAAATGTTTAAGAGCATACACCTGCCATCACTTTTTTTTTTAAATCTATTCAAAGGTATTTAATGAATTAAAATTTTATATCAGTCAGTATAAATATATTTATAAAAACACACACATATTTATTTTATTAAAGAGTATGGCCTCTATAAACATAACTTGAAAAATCTCATGTAAAGTTCAGTCTAGGGATATAATTATAATGTAAAATTAACGAAGAGAAAATTAAATGACTTTAGCAGCAGGCATTCTTTGTGAAATATTTTGCTTTGGCAGGTTGAAAGAAGCAGCACAAACTATCACAATGAAATGCTCTTCTTCACACAAAAAATAGGAATTTGTATAATGTATGAAAGACAATTACAGGAGACGATATGCCTGCCAAAATTCCACTGCTGTCTGTATCCTTTGCTGCATTCTGGAAGGAAGTGCTTTGCTGCAGATCTTTGACTGCCCCCAAGTGACTACATAGTGTAAAGATGCACATCAGCTTCAAATGTGCTGGTATTATATATACAGTGACATTATTTATTTATTGACATTTGATTACCAGGAAAGTCCGACTCGGTAGATGCCCAGTTTCAGTAGAGGCCCTGGGAGAAATGCTCCAAAGTATTTCAAAAACATTTTAAAAACAATAATTTTCAAAAAATAATACAAATTTTAATACCCTCTTTAATAATAACAGGCATTCTAATTACCCAAGAGTACCTCTTAAACTCTTAGAGCAAGAAATGTGACAAAAGACAAAAATGACTGGGAGACAAAGACTTCAAATCAGTGACATATTTTAAATATTACTCATAAACTTAGAACATTTCTAGAGTAACATATTTTTCATTAGCATGCATTTTCTGAATGATATAAAGTCTGAAACGTAAATGTGTCATTGTTTATTGACTTCAGCCTTCAGTGACTTGCCAAAAAATACACATTTTATAAGGAAAGAGCTTAAAATATGAGTCAAATACTTTGATATTCTGCAAAATTCTTGACAGTTAAGAGACATACTCTACAGCTGGTATTTCAGCATCGTTTATGTTCCTAACAGTGGAACTGCATAAACAATCATGCATAGTGATTTTTGAGAGTCAGATTCTTGGCATAAGCAATTTCATTGTTTCACTGAATTGCTCATTATTAGACAACTACTGCAATGCAAACAGAAAATGGATGACTGGATGGTTAACTGGAAATTCACCTCAGGTGTTACACCTGTGTCTCTCTCTTGCACAGAGGTAATAGATGCTGATTTTAGTGTCTGCTTGAACCAGGCACCCTTGGGAACACAGGTTGAACTTGGCTAGGCTTGTATGAGCCAGTTGGGTCATTAGCTTAATAACCTCTTATGTTCCTATGATCCTATAAAGTATGCAGCAATGAAAACCTGCACCATTTTCTCTCAGAAAAATAGATGCTTAAATAAAATATCTGCATTAGCTGTAACAAATAAAATATAACAGATGTAGGCATTAGATAATTGGGTTATATGAGCATGTTACTTTCAACAAGTATCTTTTTTCTGTGTATGATTGTTCTTACATGTAGAAATGGGTTGCTGTTCATTAATGGGTTGCTATTCATTCTACTGGGCACTGAAAGACCAAAGCAGGAAGGTCTTCCCCTCAGACACTTAAAGCCTGTGTTTGTCTCTGTTTCATATTACCCACTTATATTTAGGGTGCACTTCAGATTCAGTGTGTTATTCCCTTCTTTCCAACTTATTTTTGAAATCTATAACATCCAGGGCAAGATTACTAATAACCAGAGAGCCCAGCAACAGCTTTTCAGGAATCAGCTTGGTGCTGGTGTTTCTACTTTGCTCCTGTCATATTTTCAAATTATTTATTACATTTGTCTGCATTTTATCAATATATAGTGTATTTGCTTTTCCCTGGTCTAGTTGCTGCTAGTGTGCTTTGAAATCACCTATTAAGCAATCTCTGCTGTTTTCCTGCATTATTTGTGCATTTCACTGATATTTTTACAAAAAAGTGCTTTTCCTCTCAATGTTGTTGCCACTGTTTGACTTGAGACTGCCTTCTGTAAGGGATTTCTAGTTGGTTGTTTAACTGTTTTGCAGTAGCATTGCACGTGCGAGATTCTTTTTACTGTGAGTTTACATTAGGAGGACTGGGATTATCTTGTGGGAAGAAGAGTTTTCTTGGTCTATCTGAGTTGGCAAACAGAAAATGTTTTAAAGCTCAGTTGTTTTATTAGACAGAGGGCTCAGTTTTCAGTTTTCTGGGGTTTTTTTTCAGTGCCTGCATAAATCTGGCACATATGTGCAGCTCTGTGCTCATTTCTTTAATGCTCAGCAAAGCTTGACATCTTAGCCTGTATTTCAGAAGTGTTTTACTTGCATACAGTTCCATCCAGGCAAAGCTAAGTACTTTGGATTGATAAATCACACTTCTTTAACTTATTTTAAGTTATCACTGCTCTTTTCTCATTTTTATTCTGTGCTTTCACTAGTATTTTTACCAAAGAGTGCTTGTCCTGTCACTGTTGCTGCTGTTAGACTGTTTGCATTGAAATCACCTAGAAGGGGTTTCTAGCTAGTTGCTTAAGTTGTATGTGGTAGCACTGCAAGTGTGGGATTCTTTCTACTGTGTGTTTACAGTAGGACCGTGGTTTTTCATCTTGTGGCAGGAGCCGTTTTCCTGGTCTATATAAGATGGGAAACACACAAAAGGGCTCAAAGTTTAGTCATTTTATTGGCCAGAGGGCTCAGTAGTCAGTTTTCTGTTTTTTTCCTGTGATAGTATAAATTCAGTGTATTCATGTATTGCTGCTCACTGTGCATTGGTGGTCATCAGGCTTTGTAGAGAATCAGCTGCCTAGAAAGCAAATGTTCATAGGGTGATACTAGGCTGTCTGCCCTAGGGCATTTATAAGCCTAGCCAGAGTGTGTTTGGCTTTCTCCACCCTTTTAGATTAGTTGACTGTGCCTCTGTATAGTAGGTCACAGAAGATAGCCCTTTTAAGGTTAGTTTACTGTGCCTCTGTCTAGTAGGGACACAGAAGAGATCCCAGGGGTAAACCTATGATCTCCCACCCACTCGTCAAGATTTCTCTTGAAGAGGGTCATTGAGGGGCTCTGCCTAACATGGATTGGGATTTTGTTCCAGAGTGAGGGGAGCCTCTGGGATATGAATCTGTCCCTCCAGCATGTCCTATTTATTTTTGTGCTGAGGTTTAAGTCCCTGGAGCGTATAGCTCTAAGGGATTTGGATTTCCTGAGGTGGAGCATGTCTATTAATTCTGGGTTGGACATGGCTTTATACGTCAGGCACAGATCGCCTCTGAGTAGGTGGTAAGCAACCAAGTAGAGCTGGAGTTTCTTTAGTCTAACTGCGTAGGGCATCTGTTTGAGTCCCTTGATCCTCTTGGTGAGGTACTTTTGGGGTCTTTCCAGTTGCTGCAGGTGCCGGGTAAGGTACATCCCAAATGGGGCATTGTATTCAATTATGGGCCTGATGAGTGATGAGTAGAGGGGCACACTGACCTCTCTTGATCTAGATGTGAACCCTTTCGTGATAAGGTGGGCTATATAGAAGGTCTTTCTAACCAATTTGGCAATGTGATTGTCAAAGGAGAGATTGCTATCTACTTGGGTCCCCAAATCCCTAATTACTTCTTCCGTACTTAATGGATTACCACCTATGTGGTAATTTGTGGGCACTTTATTTTTCTCAAAGGGGTTGACTATGCAGTTTTTGGCATTTAGCTTTAGGCCATGGCTCTGGCACCAGTTATCCGTCTCTGTGAGACTCTTTTGGAGGATGCTTGTGTCAGTCAGCGAGTTGATTATGACACCCAGTTTGCAGTCATCTGCGAACTTGGTCAGCCATAGTCCTCCTGTGTTAGCCTATACCTCAGAGAAATATATACCGAACAAGAAAGGTCCCAATGTTCCCAATATAACTGTTCATAAAACTGTACCTGAAAAGCAATTAAGTATAGAGGAAAAGACAGCATGCCAACAAGCTTATAGCAGCTAATTCATATGGTGAGTGGCAATAACATTACATTGAGTAAAATTTACTATTTTATAGCCTAGACTGCTACAATAAAGCACCCTTAATAGCCTTCTGTAAGCCCCCCCCCATGCACCACACCCATGTAGCTCACCAATTAAAGGAATGGACTACATGGATATGCAGTTTCCTAACTTCTCTGTAGCCACCTTGGTGGATATGGGTATTTTTAGGCAATGTAGCAATTGTCTCATGTTTGCTGACAACCCTTCAATCCTTATAGTAACAGATACAGTATGTGAGAGGTGTACAATCACAATGTCACTGGATGCTAAACACACATACAAACACACATCAGGTTGTCAAAACGACATACACAGCATCCACCACACATGGTACATAACACACATACAGAGGCCCACATATTCTGAGGCACTTAAATGCAATTTTACTAAACAACAAAGATCTGGTAGACTGCCCATTGGCAAAATGTATCCTCAACAAACTGAAAAACACTCAACAAAAGCAACACCTAACATCGTATTTGCAGTCACACTCAGTGGAGCCCGAAATACAAAGCTCACAAGGCAAGCAAACACACATCCCAGGACTCTAGTCATAAGAAACTTCATTGGAACACATACTGGTGCCCCTCTAACCAGCCTGAACAAGGGGAATATAACAGTTAATTGACTATCTAGAGCCAGAATCTGCCAAACTATGCATGTACACAAGTCAATACACCACAGGTGCCAATGTGAATCCATTCTAGTACCTGTAGGTGAAAATGATATGAGTCATTCCTCTCTGGATTATATAAGTAGAGAAATTATGAAGCTCTTAGACTATGCGTCTCATGAAGGTATAAGCCTAGCACTGAGCAGCATATTACCTTCATTCTGGATGTTGCCAAAATACAGACAAATGATGATTAATTTTAACAAGTGACTGACTTTCTGGTGTCATTCTTTGGGGATCCAATATTTGTCACCATGGGAGGACATGGTTAACAGGCCGCATTACTTTGTCATGGATGGTCTGCACCTGTGCCCTCTAGGTTTTTGAATACTTAACTTTATCCACCCTACAGAGCCTTTTTTAGACAATGCCAAATTGACAAACTTACTGACAAGACAAAATCAATCCAACTGAACATCATGGTGTTGTTGCTCAGTGCCGGGGGACTAAATGGAAAACTACACTCCCTCCAAGCTCTCCATGACTTCTGGAATTTAGACATCTGTGCAATTACTGAGATGTGGTTTAAAGCTACAGAAAGTACCCCAGCAGGGCAAGGCTTTAGTGCATTCCACACTTTTAGACCAGTAAATGCACACACACGGGCTAAAGGTTGAGGTGTCTTGATATGCATCTACAACAAGTGTATGTCTAGGTCAGTTAAACAGGATGGTTTGCTTGGGTGTTTCCATGTGCAGATCACCATCGATAAAATCCTGTACCATGTCCTAGGTAGCTATAGGTCACCCTCCATGTCCCAAGGAACTCAAAGTATATAACTTAGACCTACAGGAGACCCTTTATCCAACCAAACTCCCTACTACCGGGAGATGTTAATTACCCCCCCTATTGACCAGGAATCATACATGGCATCAAATCTGCAAGCACAGACATTCCTGGACTTTGTAAATACAAATGCCCTTGACCAGTTAGTGCATAAGCCCAATAGAGGCTGCAGCATACTGGACCCCATGCTTACAAATATGGGATAATGCTGCACCCCCCAAAGTCACATCCTTCCTAGTAATATCCGACCACAAAACTGTCAACTTTGAAATCAAGTACCCCAGAAAACCCAATAACAGTTATGAACTATTCAAAGGAAAACTACCTTTTATTAATGGATAGTTTGTCAAAATTCAATGCCATTCCAAACCCAGAGAATATAACAGCCATTGCAGAATTGCTCAAAACCCTGTAAAACCAAGTCAATGGCTACATAAAGGCAGCTGTACCTACCAGACGTAAGCCCAAAACTAACTCCAAAAACAAACTGCCCTGGAGACATCTTAAATGAATCATGATATACAATAAAAGAAAAAAAAATCATGTCTAAAATCAGAAAGTGTAACTCCCATAAATACAATAACTCTTTCATCAAACTAAATAAAAAAATAAGGCGGGTTATGAAGTCCAATAAAACCAGTTTTGAGGTTAGGATAGCCTCCCAGGCTAAACATAACCATAAGGCCTTCTTCAGCTATGTATTGTTGAACTGATGGCTAATGGTGCCTCATTCACTGAGCCAGATGACATGGCAAATCTGTTGGCTGACAAATTAATTTACAACTTTATCCACCAATCTCCCCAAGCCATCCCCCAAGAAATACCCTCAACCATAACACCTCCAACTATAAATAGAGAGCATGTCTTGACTGTGCTTGCTAAGGCAAAGAACACAGCCGCAATGGCTTATTAGGGCCACTGGAGTCACTTTTTAACTATATTCTCAAAATAAGCCTTGTGCCATGAGAATGGAGGACAGCAATGGTCACCTCCCTTCATAAGGGCAGACCATCAACAGATCCAGCAAACTACAGACCAATTAGTCTGATTAGTCTTATTTGCAAACCCAAGGAAAGAATAATTATGGAAATGATCAGCAAAGTCATTGGAGACCTCCAGGGACTGGATCCATCCAGTTTGGTTTTGTTGAATGAAGGTCATGTGTACTGAATCAGGTAAACTAATTTGAAAGAGTCACCAAGGCAACTGATGAGAGTAAAACAGTGTGTACTGCATGCCTTTATCTGGCTAAGGCATTTGATACAATACCCCACTTGGGCAATATGCATAACCCCCTATATAATTAGCTGGAAAGATAGCTGGCTCACGGATGGTTCCCAGGAGGTTAGGATTGGTGAATCCACCTCCACAAAGAGGCCAGTCACCAGTAAAGTATCTTAGGATTCCATGCTGGCCCCAGTCCTCTTTGGAATCTACCTCTCAAGTTCGCAGCTGATTGCAAACTCGAAGAAGTTATAGAATCCCCCAAGAAACAAACACCATATCAGAAGGTCTAACACAGACATGAAATTGTTGTCATAGCCATGGCTTTAATTCCAGTACCAAGAAATTCATCACAGTACCTTCCTGGAAGTCATCCACCCTAGTAAACTATGTCATCACCCCTAAGAGTTGACTAATTAGTCAAGGATGTGCAAACTCATGTAGATAGTGACCAAGCCTGTCCCTGTAAGTAAGAAAATCCTTCTGTGTTGCTCAACTTATAAGTAAGGACATAGCATCTAGGTACAGAGAAGTCGTCATTCCACATAACTAGGCCCTCATCAGACCCATCACAGAATATAATGTCTCCTTTGGAATGTAACTGACCAGACTCATGGCACAACTGGAATGTCCCTAAGGTTCCTTAGAAAAATAATACAGGGCATAAACTCAGTGTCCTGTGCTGATTGCCACAAAGCCCTATCCAAATACTTGGTCGCTTACAGTCTACTGAGAGGCAATCTATGCCTGGCTTACAAGGCGTCCCTGGACCACACTCTGATGAACCTTTGGCGCATCCACAAAATAAATCACATCAGAACAACTAGATTCAAAGACCTAAATTTTGAATGTGACATAAATAGGACATGTTGGAAAGACAAATGTTTCTCGGAGAAATCCCATTCTCTGGAATAGGTTCCCCATCCATTTCAAGCAAAGTCCTTCCCTAACCCTATTTAAGAGCAAGTTGGACCATTGGAAGGGAAATCAGAAATTCCACCCCCTTGTTGGGCACCTATGACTCTGACAGACAGAGGCAGCCAGTAAATCATGTCATAACCAAAAATCACCCCCTCTATAAATCTCTAAAACATAAATCTTGTGGATCATATGGTTGCATGGCTAGGCTTAAAAAGGCCCTAATGGCATCAGCCTATTGTACACATATTACACTACGAACCTATGAAAAAAAATATTATCTTCTGGTCCTGAAAATTAAATTTCTGGCTCCACATTCCTAAACAGTCACACTACTGAGACACAAAATCATGAATATATGTTAAATGCTGTTGTGCTGACATTAAATATTAATAGCAATATTTAATTAAATTACTGTCAGAAAACGCATTTTTGAGGAATGATTCTGTATAGCAATGCATATGTAAGCAAAACCAAAAAGTGCAGAAAGCTCCCACTTGATCATACCAAAAATACAAAAAAAAAAAAAAAAAAAAAAAAAAAAAAACAATGACCAGTCTCCTTGGGTACAGAGGCAGACCTTTATTACAAAAATTCAGTTAAGCACTTTCGTCCTGAGTAATTAATGGACTTCACCAGCACCTAAGATACCATCCAAGACTACATCCTTTGTAACAGACTCATTCTTTGTATTTTAATTAATTCAATATTTAAAACCCTACCAAAATGTTTAAAGGGATAAACACCCTTTTCCTTTAAAAAAACAGAAGTAGTTGCTAGCGCCGGTGTGAGAATACATACCATAAAAATAAATCTTCATCAATAAGTTAACAAAAAACTTGTACAAAAACTTACACAAAGAGTAAACATAAAAAAGTCATACTTTCAAAGCTCTGCGTTTTAGTTCACTGGTAATAGAGATGGTTTCATTACATCCTGATAGATTAGACACATCCATTTCACTGTATAATAAATGGTTTTGGCATTACCCCTATAATGTGGTGAATCTACCTTCTCCAAAATACAAAATTTAAATTTAATAAAGTTGTTGCATAATGTAGCATGCCTAGCTAAGGCACTTTAGTCCATATGTAGGTCTTCCAGCACCATGCAACCCTATACATGGACTTGTGCTTCTATTACCCCTGTGTGGTTTAATTATCCTTATTGCAAGCTTGTGCAGTCTCAGGTATGAGTACAATATGCCACCTCCTCCAAAAATAGGACTTCATGTAATCTACAACCTTGTCTGACCTCTGATCGAGAACATTCCCATAGCGGGGGTGTAAAGCTGGGTAATTCCACAAACAGTGAATGCTTTCAGACTTTAGAAGTTTGAGGATTGAAATAATAACAATGCCAGTACAGTAGCAGCTTCACATGCTACCATTTGTGTTTCTTCAGTCCTTAATGACAGTCTTTCAGAGATCCTGCACTTTAAGCATTTTCAGGTTTAGACTTCTGGTCTTAGCATTTTGAAATTCAGTCTGGTTTCATTTAGTCTTGTGTAAGGAATCCTTTAGAAATAAAGAATAATGTATTTTTTAAATGAAAACATTGCTTTATAGAGAATTATGGCAGGATCTGAGTCAAAAGAATGCACTTCCTAAACAAAACAAACAAATGCAGCACATTTTACTCAAGGCTCATCTGAATGAATGAATTAATGAATGAATGCATGAGTAGTAGAGTAGATGTTAAAACTGGTCTCGCTGTGGATTTGTGTGATGCAGTTGTTCTGGATATTGTATCACAGTAAAGTATTTCTAAGTATTATAAACCTGTTGTTCATGCCCACATAATGCTAGTACCTGTAGCAGATTGTAAGAACGGTTTACTATCACAATGCCGACTTGCACTTGCACGGCTATGAAGTATTCGAACAACAGATGTTCGAATACTTCATAGTTCGGCAGGTGATGTGAGCGAATGTTACCATTGCGAATGGACTGTGCATTCACAATTTTAACGTTTGCTCATGTGAGGGGATTGCGGTACAGTGCGGTTAGGGAAATACATCCCTTTCCTCACTGTAGTGCGATCTCAGAGTTGGAATATTAAGTTGGGGGTGTGTGGGGTGTGCAGCCCCCCACAGGGGGGGTGCAGGCGGGCTTGCCCCCCTGCATAACTGTGTGTTTAGGCTAGTTAGGTAGGTAGTTACGGGATGGGTGGGAATGCTGTGTATTGCCGAAAATGTCGCGAGCGACATTTTCAACAATACACAGCTGTTTTCGACATTAGAAAAATTCGGAAATGTTCATTTTCGATGTATAAATTCGAAAATTCAGACACGTTTTGTTCTGATTTTTTGAATTTATGATAGTAAACCGTAAGAACAAGTGCTGTAGACAAGATAGCCCAGTTTATGCTTTAGTGGAAATTCATCTTTTAGTAAAGGCATTATAATCTCTGGGAGGAGAAGAGATTTTTTTTGACTTTAGAGATCATTGTTGCATAAAGGAAATATGCCCCCATAAGGCAGCACATTTTGCCCTTTTACAAATTATTGTCTTTCGGCTTTTCCAGTTATTGGTTGCCACAGCGGATCACTGGTCTGCAGATTGATTGGCAGTGGAGTTTTTATGGTATTGAGTTGCCAGCCCAGCACCCAACCTTTACAGAAGGCACACACACACACACACACACACACACACACACACACACACACACACACACACACACACACACACACACACACACACACACACACACACACACCTACCTTCATGACTTTAAAACTCACTCAACCACAGGGTACTTTTCATAACTGGAACACATCAACCATTTAAGATATTTGTGATTTTAAATGTTCATTGATGATTGGCAGCAGCACTGTACTGAGTTTTGTATTCATGTTAGTAATGTTGCTGAAAAGGGGTGGGGCTTTCAGCACAAGAATATGTATGGAAATTTGGAGGCTGGTCTTTAAATGACCAGGGCAAGTAGATGGGATTTTGAATTGCTGTCCATCCAATTTGGGATATTAGTCGTAAAGCAGTAGGGCTATTTTACTCAGTTTCTGTACTTGTTTTATGGAATAAGATTGTCATCTAAGAAGTTACTTCCACCAATTATCTCTTCAAAGGTTCATAGTAAGTACTAGGCTAGCTGCCCTTGTGAGCCATTTTAAACTTAGCCAATTTCCCTTTTTTGTGCTCAGAATAATCTATCCCATTTGGTTATGGACTGGCCTTACCCACCACATGGTCGATAATTATATATTACCCAAAATGAGATAACAGGGACCATACCATAGATTATTTGATAGGACCCATGCATAGTATAAAGCATTTAGGAGCTGCCTCTGCCCATTAGTAATACAGGGGGCAATCCTTGGGTACATTTTCTGTTTCCCATCCATATATCCAAGTTATGCTTGAATATGGGTAGGAATGAACTTTGTTTTATGTGGATGGGGAGTCTGTTCCAGAGCAGCAGTATCCTCTACAAGATATACCTGTCCCTAAACACCATTCTGTTAATGTTGCCGAACAGGTTTAGACCCGTAGACTTTGTATTTCTGATTCCATTTGTCTTGCTAATGTGCAGTAAATCCATCAATAATGGGTAGGAGGATGCCTTGTATGCCAGACACAGGTCAGCTCTTAGCAGTCATAGGGTACCAAGTATAGAGTCAGGGTTTTGAGTCCATCCATGTATGATATGTTGTTTAGGCCTAGTATCCTTTTAGTAAGGTATCTCTTTGGGTGCTCAGTTGTTGTATGTGTCTGGAAGGATATATATGCCAAAGGGGGCAATGACCGACCTAATAAGCACTTAGTAAAGGGAGGCAATGACATCTCTCAGTCTAGACATGATTCCTTTGTTTATAATCTGTGAAACAACGAAGGACTTTCTTACAACAATTGCCACATGTTGTTCAAAAGTCAGGTCACTATCCATGTAAATTCCCAAATCTTAAACAACTGGGTTAACCCTTAGAGGTGTATTGTCAATGTGGTAGTTCTCTGAGGTAGATGACATCCCAAAGGATAACGTATTGGATTTTTTGGCATTTAGTTTTGCTCCATGATTGTGGCAACAGTTATTTATTTGGGACAAACATTCCTGCAGGATAGCTACATCATCTGAGGATTCAGTGACTGGCCTGAGCTTGCAGTCTTCTACAAACTTAGTCAGCCAGAGCCCTTTGGTATTGGCTTTAACTTCAAGAAAGTAGATTCCAAACAGAAACAGTCCCAAAACAGAATCCTGGGGGACTCTACTGGTGACTGGTGGCTTTGTGGAGGTAACTTCCCATATTTTGATTATCTGCTTCCTATCTATGAGTCAGTTAGTAATCCAGCAGGGATTGATGAGTTTATTCCAAATATGTTTAGCTTATCTGCTTTGCCTGAGTGGGGAATTATGTGAAAAGCTTTAGCCAGATGGAGATATGTGGTGCATTCTATTTTGATTCCATCCATTGCTCTGATGACCAATTTAAAAAATCCACCAGGTTGAGTAAACATGACCTGCCCTTGAAAAATCCAAACTGTGACTGGTCCAGTGTTTGGAGGTCTCGTATGTCATGACTGATTAACTCCATGATTTCTCTTTCCGTGGAATTTTATATAACACTGATCAAACATATTGGTCTGTAACTGCTTGGGTCTGTGGAAAGTCCTCCCTTATGCAGAGGAATGACTGTAGTTGTTCTCCATTGGTTGGGACAAAACCTGTATGAAGGCTGAAATTAAAGAATGCTGATGGGGCTGAGACTAAATCATGCTTCATGCTATTTAAGATGCATACAGGGATATTTGCAGGATTCATCAATGCAGTATTTTAGCTTATAGCACTTTTAGGAATTGGTCTTGTGTGATATCTAGACTCAATCTTCAATAGACTGAAAGGGAAAATGTCTGCAGTGACTGCTTCTTTTGACAATTTATGCTAATTAGGTTTAGGAATTGCACCCTCTGGTTACATGCTTTATGGTTAGATGATTGAAGGAACCAAAACAAATTGTATTTAGGTGTATGCATATTACAGGATATGATTCACAGCTCTTCTCTATAAACTGGCTCTTGTGCCTTTCTTCTTATACAATATAACATAATTTTTTAATACCTTAGAGAATATTAGCAATTATGACACCATTAGAACATGTTTCTTTCTCTGCATGTTGCAAAGACTCACCCCAGGATTTAATAAAGTCTGTGTAGGCAAAGTGTAGAGCCTACATGGAATATATCCATGTACACAGCCACAGTTCCTCCTCGGCAGTGTGTCATGCATATTAATGATGGTGCACTGCCATGGGAGAGATGAGGAACTTGGATACTGAATCAGTGTAGGTAGAGGTGTAGTGGCTACATGTGGCTGCAAATGAGTGTGAGGCTCTGTGTAAGGGTCTCCACCACTATTGCAATGTTGTGAAGTGTGCCAGCTGTATAATATCTCATTTTTATGAAGTTATGATTTTTGTAATAATTTTTTTTACTGCATGTTTGTGTGGTGCGATGTGGAGCACAGCAATGCCAAGCTGTGCTCACATATAGACAGATGACACCTGACAGATGTCTAAAAATAGAAACTGGATGTAATTAATTATCATAGTAAAGTTTTTATTATTTTTCTTTATTTTTTTTGTTTGCGTGGTGTGGCACTGAGCACAGCATAGCCCAGCAGAGCTCAAACATACATGGTCGACACCTGCCAGACATCTAAAAATAGAAATTGGATGTAATTAATTATTTAATTATAGTTGTGTTTAAGTGTGTTTGTGTGGCACAGTGCTCAGCAATGCTAACAGGTAGCCTAGTTGTATATGTGAAGCTTTACTAGTTTTTATAACATCCAACTAGCTACATGGGTAGAGTTATGGTCTTATGTGTAGTATGGCCTGGGTTCAAGTCTATAACTGACAGAATATGTCTGTAAATTAATGTACTATTTTTCATTAATTTCATTAAACTATGGGGAATTTTGGCACTGCTGCACTTTGCTAAGCACTGCTCATTCATGCTAAGCAGTGCATAAACATGCTAATGGCTATTAATGTTTGCTCGGTGCTAAGCCTCGCTATAACCACAGTTCTGTGAGTTTTTGTGTTGCTTGGCTTTGCTTAGCTGGTTTGCATGATGCTAAGTGACACAGCACTTTTTTGAATGTTGCTCAATGATTTGTAAGGGTTGGAAAACAACCTGTATTAAGCTCAATAGGTGGGAATTATGCAACATTCATTGGACTTCAATCAACTATTGATATGGCCGGCGGTGTTGATCAAGGTTTGTGCTTTCAGGTGCAGAGGTGAAGCATTCAGGAGTCCAGGGTAGTGGTCGGGCTGTTTGTTAAAAACCATGTACCCGGCAGATGCAGGGGGGATTCCAGTGCTCAGAGTGTAAGGCGGAGGCCTGGAACCATTTGTTCAGGAAACTCATCAGTGTTACTGGCATCACCCAAACAGATGAGCAGTGTCATCACCAGTTTGATGACTGGAAAAGGAGAAAGAGGGGAACCCTGGACACCTGGGTCCAGGAAGCTCAAGATAGGAATACCTCACAAGTATGAAAGTATGTCTTCCTCTGTCTAACCAAAATGCAAGCTGAATGTCTGCAAAACTGGTATGCATAATGGTCTGCTTCTTTCCCAACAGCTACAGCTGAGAGGGCTCACAATGTTGAGTCCCATGCTGGGTGCCTGGCCAGGTTGTGCCGTGAGTGTATACAGATTTAGTATGCCAACTGTAGTGCAATAAGCAGGAACGAGTAAAGCATTTACTACAAGAAAGTATACACAAGAAAAACTGTATTGCAATAAATGGGCATGTAGAACTGTAGTGCAATAAATGGGCAATTACAGCTGTAGAGCTGTAGTGCAATAAATGAAACATAAGAACTGTATTTCAATAAAGTGATAACAATACCAATAACAGTAAGAAAAATGTTGTTCAGGAGGATTGTGTTGTCAAAACCATTGCAGTAGAGCTGTATGCACTGGTTGTCTATGGTGAGGTTACTGCAGTCAAGTGTAATACTGTAATAGCTGTAGCCAGAAAATCTAATGGCCTGTAAACTGTACTGCTTAACTCATAGTACTGTTCAAGGCTGTCTCCAGGCCAATATTGGCCATATAATGCTCTCTATTCCTCAGACATCAGGTAATAAAGGTATATGGGTGAGGTAGCCTAGTCCATGGGCAGATATTGTATGTAGACATCACAGATATTTCAAACCAATAACAGTAAAACATGTTCACTAGCATTATTGTTTCTAAACTACATCTTTTTTCATGCATGCAGTATGGTTGTATTCCATGCATGTGTATTCCACTGTCACTGCAGTCTAGTATAACAGTGTAATAGTACTAGAATGCCAGAGGAATGTCCTGTAACTTGTATTTCTCAATTCATAGTCTAGTCCCAGGTGATCATCAGACAAGTATCAGTCACTCAATACTTAGCAGTGACTCAGTAGCTTAGTCTGTTAAATGCTTTATATACAGTACATTTTGCCACACACAGTCCTGGGTTCGAATCCAGTGGTATGTAGCACTACATTTTCAGTATCAGTCATGTAATGCTCACAATTTCTCTCTCACCAGGAAAACAACAAATATATGGGTGAGATAGCCCATATCATGAGCAGGTATTGTGTTTAGATTTCACAGAATGTTAACATCAGTACCAAGAATGTGTTCATCAGCATTACTGATTCATAAATAAAGGTGTGGGATCCCAGTACAGCTGTATCCCTTGCATGTCTGTAATACATTTCTGCAGTCAATTATTACATTATTTGCAGATGTCCCCTGCAGTCACAGCTATTGGGTTTTGCTCCCATGCCTGCCACCTAAGACATGATGGATTTGTAGTTTACGTACTGTACACAAACATGCCTCTAAAGTGTCATGATTGATCATAATGTAATTAAAACTGTCTAATCTGTCTGTCACATGATTAGCAGATAAATTATTACCTGGAATGCGATGTATTAACAAATCCCTTAACAGAACACCTGGGTAGTTATATAAATCAAATACCTAATGTTGTGTATAAATGGAATTAGCCTACATTTTTAAATTATAGCCTACACTGCATTGTCTTGTATTGTTACGTCTGTATTGTTCCTCTGTTTTTATTCTCTTTATTCTTTGTATTTTCACTGTGGAGCTTTTCTCCTTGGGCCTCCACTGAAAAAGGACATGTGTCCAGTTGGACTATCCTGGTAAACAAATGTAAAATAAATAAAAATCTGCATCATGTGAAACTGTTCTGTGTAACAGAGTACCTGCATTTTTTACTGTTTGGCCCATACTGTCCCATGCTAACAGCCTGAGAGGTATGTATATCCTACATCAGTTATAGGAAAATTGTACTCACTGTGCTCAAACCTGACACTACATACCTATAGAATATATATTTCTGTGCTTTAGGGGATATAATCTGGAATGTCAATAATGAAATGTTTCTCTCTCTCTCCCCACCCCTTATCCTCATTTATTTATTACTGTCATTTATTATTATATTTAATATTAACATATTTTGTTTAACTATATTTTGGAAAAATGTGGTTGATTATTGTTATGTTTTATTATGATTTAATAATAACATATTTTGTTAAACTAACTATATTTTGGAAAATGTGGTTTATTATTGTTATGTTTTATTATGATGCAGTACTAACATATTTGTTTAACTAACTGTTTTGTTGACCCTATGGTTTACTGTGAACTGGCATGCTGTTACCATACTGACTGTTATGTTGCTTAATGTTGTGTTGCACATAATATACATTAACAATGTGTATTTGGATAAATAAATATGATGTTTTATTTTGTTAATACTAACATTGGTTTGGTTATTACTAACTGTAACTTATTGCTATACCTCATTTATCACAGCACATCAAGGTAAACTCTTTCCATCTGAGCAGCCTACCTTGCCACAACCAGCCATGGCACTGGGTACCAGCATGTCTGGTACCCAGACTGGTGGTGCCCCCTCTGTTATCCCTGCACTACCTGCTGCATTGGTAAGTACTGCCTCAGGAGATGGGGCCTGACACCCCTCTAGGAGCGGTGGTGGAGCAGGTGTTGTCACCCATGCAAAGCTGCCAGTCTTGGTGCTCAGGATAGCCCACCATGACTATGACCACCGTCTGCACTGGACTGAGGGCATGCTGTCCACCCTGGTGGGGCAGCCTCACTCTGGTGCCCAGACTCCAGCACAGCCACATTTGGGCCAGTGATGGAGCAGTATCGACAATCCCATGGGTGGGGACGTGAGTCACATTGCTGCCATCTGGAGGCACATGGGACTCAGATTCTGCAACACCGTCCTTATCCAAGGTGTTGACCTCATGTGTCACATACTGCCTTGTCTGTTTACAGATGCATACACCTACCCAACTTACCTCCAATACATGTATTTATGTCCCTTCCCCAACATTACACTCTCACCTTAAAAAAAATGGGCACCTGCCCCAAAGAAATATTGTCCCATACATAGCTCTCTATTTTGCTCATGTGTCCACTGGACACTCACAATTTAGTCCAATTGGCTTAACAATGCAGTTATGTTGTCCTAACCCCTCTCTCTCTATGGTTTGAGAATTCAAATTTATCTACAATCTGTCAAAGTGCACAATTGTAGCTGTGCAAGAAATGGATAGCTATGGTTCTTTCCTACACCATTCCTGCACATCTCTCTGTGCCTTTCACTATGTTTTACCCCCTGCTTGCCCCCATTTCACCACTTTTCTATCTCCCCTTTTTTCTTTTCTTTATTTTTTAGTGTGACACTGCATGATGCTCTGCATTGTGCAGCTTCACTAAGTTCAGCTAAATAGAGCTATAATGGCCACATGTGTTTCTAACATTGTAAGACACATATATAAAATAAACACCTCTGCCATGTTTTGAACACAAGCCCATCACACCTACAGCAGACTGCATTAACCTGCCATGACATGCAACTCTTAATTAAAATAAGTGGTTTGAACAATACATAGTAATTATGTATGCCAAGGGGACAATGAGGAGGTACCAGAATTTCTACAGTACCTAAATAATAATAAATATGAAATTCAATTTGATGGGGCACAAGTGGGATTAGTGGTAATATTTTGGGATATTACTTTAGAAGGAAAAATAAAAAGAAGGATTAAAACTAGTATACATAGAAAATTCAATCAAGCCAACTTGATGTTGCATGCTACTAGTTGTCATCCAATTCATACTTTAACTTCTATTCCCTATGTAGAATTATTAAGGATAAAGAGAATATGTAGTAATGAAAATGAATCATGGAAGGAAGCTAAGAAAGCTATAGATATGTTTTTAAGCAGAGGTTATAAACAAGACAGTGTTAGATAGTTATGCTAAAATTTATGGAACTTCCGAAGTCAAAAATGGAAACTTATACAGTAGAAATTTAGGGAACTGTGGAAACAAAACATTAACGGATAGTTCTTTATTTTTTGTTTCTAACTATACCTCTTTTTTTCAGACAGGTTGAATGAATTATTAAAATGGTATTGGAAGTAGGTAAAAAGGGAAGTGTTATCACTTTCAAAAATGGAACTAAGGTTTTCATTCCAAAGAGGAAGGGACTTAAAGGATTTTTTGGTTCATTGTAAATATAATAAACCAAGAGAAAAAGTTATTAAAAGCCCAATAAAATTGGGAACTTTTCCTTGTGGGAAATGTTTGATTTGTCAATTTATAGCACCAACTTTTGATAAAATGAATGAAAAGAAGTTTGGAACTCAAGGAACATTTTGTTGTGCAAGTAAGGGAATTATTTATGCTATAGGATTTGCGTCTTTCGGCTTTTCACGGTTAGGGGTCGCCACAGCGGAACTCCGGTCTGCTAATGATTGGCAGTAGATTTTTACGTGCTGGCCTGCCAGGCCTAATGCACAACCTCCAACAAAGGAACGCCCATTCATGCATGTCGCCACACAGAAGACGCTCTGAGAATCAAACGGGCAACGTCTAACTGTGAGGCGACAACGCTACCGCAGCACCACCACCGCAGTTTTATTTATGCTATAGGATGCTCTTGTAAAAATTATTATATAGGTGAAACTAAAAGAAGCCTAAGTGAAAGAATAAAAGAACATGTTAGGGACATTAAGAAAAATAAAGTTATAAGTCCCGTAGCAGAACATTTTAATAAAGTACATCTAGGAGATATAAATATCTAAAAGTAACAGTTTTAGAGCAGGTTTCACAACATTTTGAAAGTGAGGAAATGTTAAAACATTCACTAAGAAAAAAATAATCGATTTTTATTATTAAATATAATACTTTACAACCTAATGGTTTAAATAAAGAATGTAACTGGCACAGTTTTATTTAGTAAAGTTTTAGCTTTAAGAAAAAGTTTTTAATTGATTTTTAAGCTAATTGAATGTAAATTGATTAAGTACTGCTGTGTGCATATAAAATGAAAATTTGTGGAACAAGAATTTTACTCTGTAAAGCCTGGTTGTGGCCGAAGCGCTAACAGATTTTAAACCGGATTCACGAATCCTCCATGTAAGACTTAATAAGTCTTACTCGGATGCTGCAGTTGAATGGTATGATGTCAGTGTGCCATGAATATGCATGAGGGCACGCTGACTCAACCGTAAGTCTTACATGGACCGTGTAAGAAAGCAGGGGGTGTGTCGGACTGCCGAGCAGTCTAAATGTCCACGCCCATGCAAGTGTTTCAAAAGTAAAAAAAAGCACACACACAAGAGCGAGTCCGCTCAAATGTCCCTGCACCCAGCACTATACTCCCTGATATTGTAAACCCCTATCATAGTTCTAAAATGCAAAATATTAAATATAGTTTTTAAATTCCCAAAATAGCTGCCCGTATTTGCACGTGTATGTGCGGGTGTGCCCATTGCTTAGCTGCAGTTAGCAATTCAGACATGGAAGAGCATAAGAAAGAATGTTTATACAAATCACACCAAATAGCAATAGTGTAATGGTAGAGCGTTCGCGCAAAGAAGAGGCATTCATGGTTTGAGCCCCACTACTCCCCTTCGTATTTATGTTTTAAATCAGTATATGAAATAATACCTGACAAATATGTTTAAAAATTACTAAAAAGCAGTGAAATGGCCAATGTATCAGTGAAGAAAATAAATATTTTAAAGGATCCTGATATAAAATTGCCTGCAGTTAAGCAGCACTTCACCCAGCACAACAGAGTTGCCCGTAGTTTAATAGCGCTTTACCTAGCACAATAGAGGTGCCCACAGTTTAACAGCGCTTTACCCAGCGCAATAGTGTTGCCAATAGGTCAATGGCGCTTTACCTAGCGCAATGTGCTTGCGCGGACGTGTGTGCCGTGCCAACCAGGGCACCGAGGAGCAACGTAGAGCAAAGTTGCTTAAATGCAACCACACCCCCTAGCCTGTCTGGACAGTATGAAAATAAAATGAATGACAAGGTTCAAACCCAGGACTCTGTGCATCAGAAGCAAAGTACAGAACCACTAAGCCGTGAAAACATAGGGGAAACATCCACTGTTAACATTCATATACTTATGAATGATAGTTTAACCATTACTAAGTAGGTCTGCAGTCAGCCGAGAATTTTACAAAACGGCCAATCACAACAAAGTGCGGGAAATGCGGCATATTTAAGCTCCACGGGTGGGAATACACGCCATAACTGATTGTAGCTCACATCTGCAGTTAGAATGTCTGGTGTCAGAGAGGGAACACGCTTCCAAGCACAACGTTGGGGCATCAAGGAGTCCAAATACATGGTTTGGCTCCTTGTCCACCGTCATGAGACAAGACTCCTGCAGGGCCAGTTCCAAGGGACGGAGTACAAGGCAGAGGCTTGGAACTGGTTAGCTCGTAACCTCACCAGTGCCACAGGCATTCCTCAGACTGGTGAGCAGGTCCGTCACCACCATACAGACCTGAAGAGACGAAAGCAGGACCGCCTGAACCAGTGGATACAGGAGGCCTGTGGGATTCGGGATTCCCCACAACTGAGTATGTAGCCATGGAATGCAGTATGTAAGAATTGATAATGGAGTATGTATAACAGATAGGTATGTCTCAATATCCCCTCATTTACTTTACAGCTGCAGGTGACCGTGCTATGAATCAGCAAGCCTATGATGATAGGCTGCTAAGGCTGCACCACCAGGCAGGTTAGTGATTATTCTGCATGTATTGTTATATAAAATATGGGAGAGAGCATGAAAGAAAGTGTTGTAGTCCAATGAAACAGCCATAAAATTGCCTGAATAAGTCCTCTGCATGTACTCTCAGATAAAAACTTCAGAGAGGCAGAAAAAGAGTGTAGTAACCCATTAAGAAAGGTAACATATGTCTGGAATAATATCTCTGCAGGCACTGTCATATAAAATAAGTGAGTGAGCCTGAAAAAAGAGTGTGATAACCTATTAATAAAGGTATAATATGTCTTGAACATGTCTACTATATACACAGTTAAAACAAATAAAGGAGTGAGCCTGTGGAAAAGTGTGTAATGTCATTAATAAAGGTCTAAAACCCAGAGTGTGTCTGTGTCACAGAGTCTGAAATGTTGTTGTACCCTTGCATTATACAAACAGTACTGTTTGAATAGGTACTAGCAACCCAGAGTTGTGCAGTCCCATATACAGTGGGTGATGGAAGTTCTAGTAGCTGTGAAACAAATATACAGTCCACAACAGTCAGTTACTGGCTGGCATGAATAACTAAAGCTGGCACATGTGTAGCATGTTATATTTTCCCCAAAAATGTGAGTGTGTCAAGAAATGCAGGGTTCTGTATAAATCAAAGTGGAAATGTCATGTGAAAACATCCCAGATATGTAGATAAAGAAATATAAATGCAATCAAGAAATATGTAGCAGTAACATCTGCATCCTGGACAGTTAGTATGTCAGATATAGGTCAGGCATATATTGAACTAGCCAAACCCATTACACAACCTAATGTATGGTGGCAAGTGTAATAATACATGTAGGGGATATACACTTGCAGTCACTAGGAATGTAGTGTAGATGAAAAGGTCATTAAAAGATGTTAACCGAGGTATTTTCTACACTCTACTGTATGTACATAAACCATGCAATACCACACCTCAATGGGTATGTGTAATCTTAAATATTTGTTGGGACATATGTCCTACTGTTCTATAAATATTTGCATTCACGTTGATGCATGTGCCCTGTTTGAACACCACAATCATGGTGGCCTGTTGCTACCAAACATCCCTGCATGCTGTTGGAATAACCACTGTGGTTCAATATATGCATGTGTTATGCTTGCTGTTCAACTGTTATACCCTTGATGTGTTGGGTTAATGGGAATACTATTACATGCTGTTACAACTAATCTGGAATACTGTTTTGCTTATGTTGTAATTAAACACACCTAATCACAGAATGTATGGGAAGGCCGGTCCCAGAAGACCCACCTGTCCCTCCTCAGCCAGCGAGTGCACCTGGCACCAGCAGGTCCGGTGCCTGGCCCGGGCTCTTTTCCTCCGTTGGTCCTGTTCCACCTTCGGGTGGAAGCGCTGCAGGGGATGGGGCTCACCCCCCCCTCGTGCAAGCGTGGGAGAAGAAGGGCCACCTTTCACCCTTCGAAGGATCCGGGCTGTGGTGCGTAGGGAGATCCAGCGTACAGTCGCTGATCCCCTACGCCAGCTTGAGGCAAGAGTGGCACGTCTCACGGGTGAGCCTGCCCATCCTATGCAGCCCCCAGCACAGCCACCCTCGGGGCTGTGAAGGTTCAGTGGTGACTGCCCATGGGTGGGGATCTCAGTTCCACTGTTACCATCTGTGGGCTCATGGGCTTGCGATTTCCAAACATCCGACCCCGTCAATTGTGTTCACCCAACCCATGTGTCATACACCGCCCCTGTATGTGTCTTGTCTGTCTTGTCTGTTTACCTTCCCAACCTACCTCCCCGGACATACCTACTTCCTCTACCTCACTTCCCACTCCCACCTGAACAAAAAAAGGGCAATCTGTACCCACAAAAAAATGATGCCCCATACATAGCTGCCCATTTCGCACACATGTCCATCAGACAAACATGTAAGCTGATAATTAGAATTGGCAGTACAACATACTTTGTTGTCCTCACCCTTCTCCCAGGGGTGGAAGGTTTCAAATTTCACTCCAAATTCATTGCATATACACAGCTGTTGCTGTTAAAGAAATGGGCAGCTATGGACCTTCCCTACACCTGTCCTGCACATCCTGAGCTTGTTTGTCTACTGTCTGTCCCTCTTTGTGCCCCCTTTTTCACCACTTTCCTATCTCCCCATTTTCGTTTCTTTAAAAGAAATTAGCGTGGGGGTTAGCGGGAGTAAGCACTTTTAAGCGGTAGTTAGTAGGTTTAAGTGAGTGTGTGCATGTGTGCGCTTAGCTTAGTATTGCTAAGCATCACGCAAACCTGCTTACAACTGCTTAAAAGTGCCTTAGTCACTCTATGACAGGGCCCCTGTACTGCTCAGCAGCAAAATAAAATACCCCTGTCAGTCTCGAACCCCACACCTTGGACTCACAAGACTGCATGAAGTACCACTAAGCCACAGCAGATATACAATAATGTGGTGCTGAAAGAAATATATCATGCATTACAATGAGTGAATGTAAAGGGAGAATAAGAATGGCATAACACAAATCTTGTTCTGTGGCCCTTAACCAGCAAGTGTTGTGGAACTGCATGACATGGCTGTGAAAAGAGAACCAGCCATGCTAGTAGGGAATAATGTTACAGTAGCACCTTACAAACCCCACACAGTATCACAGCAGGATAAACACTGGCATATTTGAATAGGTCAGAGGCCAGACCTCCCAACTGTGACTGATTTACATGAATGTCCCTGATTTGCAAACAAATGTTAGCTGTACCCCTCTGACTCCCTGTGAAATGTACTAACAGTAGGCAGAAAGGTGGTGAATATCACTTAATGAAAAATGTCAATAAGTGAGAGTAGACACTGCTTGCACGTCAGAAAAGGTGTAGTAATACATATGCTCCGAATCCCCCAAAGTCTCAACAGCAAAATATCTGAAATATATCACATGTGTATCCCACTCATATGTACCTTTCCCTGAGGTTGTTCAAATATTTACCTGAGAGTATCTGAGGCCTGGAAGTGTCAGAAACACACAGGCATATCAGCTTGTCTGCTGTTACACACTCAGCAAATAGCTGTATAATGGATTCCACAAGCATGCCCATATGTAGGAGTACACCACAGAAACATCAAAGGATGTAGCCATGTACTGCTAGCAACCACCTGTGACAATGCCATTGTTTAGGTGCTGAAAAGACTGGTATGGTGCACAAAGGTACTAGGCTAACCTCTGTCTACCATCTGGATATGTCCACAGGTGGTAGCTACTGAGACAGACTACTAGCCTTTATAGACTAACAGGTACACAGCAACTCTGCATGTTCAGTAAGATAAACAGCACACGATAATAAATAATGCTCTCATCAGTTCTGTACCCCTACCCAAAAGTACCATATATCTGTGTAGTCAGGCACACCCATGGGTGTAGGTAGGCATACACAGTACTGAAATATGTTCAGTTGTCCTGAGCAGACTGTGCTAATGTCAACACAAACAAACCACAAACTGTTCAGAAGTAACGTACTAATGACAGTATAGCAGTTTACAAACAGTGCATGTGCCTGATATTCATAATTGGTAGTACAACATACTTAGTTGTCCTCGCCCCTCTCTCAGGGGTGGAAGGTTTCAAATTTCCTAATGTATTGCATATGCACAGCTGTTGCTGGTAAAGAAATGGGCAGCAATGGGCCTTCCCCACACCCATCCTGTACAGCCCGAGCTGGTTTCCCTACTGTCCTCCCCTCTTTGTGCACCCTTTATCAACACATTCCTATCTCCCCATTTACTTTTCTGTCAAAGAAATGAGTGCGGGGGTTAGCGAGAGTAAGAACTTGTAAACAGTAGTAGGCGAGTCTGCACCAGTGTGCGCATGTGTGCGCTTAGCTAAGCACTGCTAAGCATCGCGCAAACCTGCACAAACCCACTTACAACTGCTTAAAAGTGCCTTAGTCACTCTATGGCAGGGCCCTTGTTCTGCTCAGCAGCAAAATAAAATACCCTTGTCAGTCTCGAACCCCACACCTTGAACTCACCCATCTGTATGAAGTACCACTAAGCCACAGCAGATATACAATAACTTGGTGCTGTAAGAAATATATCATGCATTACAATGAATGAATGTAAAGGGAAAATAGTAAAGCCATAGGAACACATTGAAATAACTACTGTTGTATGCCAGTTAATTCTCTAATTTGAAAAGAAAGTACATACTCCCATGTATCCAGTGTTAGCATTAAGAGGTGTGAGTAAACTTACACACTGAGAAGAGTGTAGCGGAAGAAGCAACAGTCAGATTTCAGTACAACATGCATATCATTGGCTACAACCCTAGCTTCAGATATGAGACATATACCAACCTTCTGACTGAGACAACAGTGTCTACAGCAAACAAGCATGGGCCCCACCTTGCACAACTGAAAGGGTACACCTACCTAACCTAGCATTTTATAGCAGTGTCCTGCAATCACAGTGAGTACTGCAGTTACCACACAGCAGGCTGCATGCAATTACTAAATGGTGGGCACCAATTGGTGCAGAGGCCATCACATGCACATATGCAGATACCTAGAAAAGCAGCCTGTACTTGCCGTCCACACATGCAATATCATTGCACCAACTGAGAGCCACCCTCTCTAAAGCAAAAAACACAGCATCAATTGGACCAGACGGTGTCCCGGGCTGCGTCCTACATGAACTCCAAGAAGAGCTAAACCCAAACATAAAACTACTGTTCAATCTCAGCCTTACTACAGGATATGTGCCCAAAGAGTGGCATACAGCAACAGTGGTCCCTCTCCATAAAGGTGGTGCCTCAACGGATCCTGGAAACTATCGCCCCATAAGCCTGACTAGCTTGGTCTGCAAAGCTATGGAAAGGATCATCATGGACCTCATAAATAAAGATATTGGGGACCTACAGACACTGGATCCTACCCAGTTCGGCTTTGTTAAGGGCAGATCCTGCCTCTTAAACCTGGTTGATTTCTTTGAAACAGTCACCAAGGCCATTGACGAGGGGAAGGTGGTCCACACAGTCTACCTGGACCTTGCAAAAGCCTTCGATACAATACCCCACTCGAGCATTATAGATATGCTCACCAGCTTAAATATAAACCCCTATGTCACTAGATGGATTGCAAACTGGCTCAAGGACCGAACCCACATGGTTAGAATTGCTGGAGCCATGTCAGACTCCAAACCAGTTACAAGTGGTGTCCCACAAGGCTCAGTCCTGGGACCTCTCTTGTTCGGTATATATTTCTCGGAGGTACAGGCCAACACGGAAGGACTGTGGCTGACCAAGTTCGCAGATGACTGCAAACTGGGCACCATAATCGACTCTCCAGCCAATACAAGCATCCTCCAAAAGGGCCTCATAGAAACAGACAACTGGTGCCAGAGCCATGGCCTCAAGATAAATGCCAAAAAGAGTATAGTCATCCCCTTTGGCAAAAACAAAGTGCCCACAAATTACCACATAGGTGGTAATCCATTAAGTACAGAAGAAGTAATTAGGGACCTGGGGACCCAAGTTGATAGCAATCTCTCATTTGACAACCACGTGGCCAAAGTGGGTAGAAAAACATTTTATATAGCCCACCTAATCATGAAGGGATTCACATCTAGATCAGGGGAGGTCATCGTGCCTCTTTACTCATCCCTCATCAGGCCCATAATTGAGTACAATGCCCTTTGGGATGTACCTTACCAGACACCTGCAGCAACTGGAAAGACCCCAAAAGTACCTCACCAAGAGGATCAAAGGGCTCAAACAGATGCCATATGCTGCCCGGTTAAAGAAACTCCAGCTCTACTCAGTGGTATACCGCCTGTTCAGAGGCGATCTGTGCCTGACGTATAAAGCCATGTCCAACCCGAATTAATGGACATGCTGCACCTCAGAAAATCCAAATCCCATCAAGCTACGCGTTCGAGAGACTTGAACCTCAGCACTGAAATAAATAGGACATGCTGGAGGGACAGATTCATAACCCAGAGGCTCCATTCACTCTGGAATAAAATCCCAGTCCAGGTTAGGCAGAGTCCCTCATTGACTCTCTTCAAGAGGAATCTTGATGAGTGGATGAGAGATTGTAGGTTTACCCCGGGTATCACTTCTGTGTCACTGTTAGACAGAGGCACAGTATACTAACCTCGAAAAAGGGCATAGCAAAATAAATTTAAAATGGGTGGCGAAAGCCAAACACATTCTGGCTAGGCTTATAAATGCCCTAGGGCAGATAGCCTAGTATGAACCTATGAACTGAGAGAGAGAGAGAGAGAGAGCAAGAGAGACAGACAGAGACAGACAGACAGACGGAGACAAACAGGCTGTAAGAGACAGACACTGAAAAGAAAGACCAACACACAGAGGAAACCAAAACCAAAAAAAAGCAACAGCTACAACAAACAGAGGTGAGGAATACAAAGGTAAGGTATTTAACAGAGTAACAGATATGTATTTGTTGGCATCCGAATGATGTGTCTGAAGGGTACTCTACATACTGTGAATCATCCATATGTGGCAGCAGTCCATATCAATATGTATATGCACATGTGCATAGGGCAAGGGACATACTGCAACTGTTAGTGAAGGCTGGACATATATATGTTGTAGAAGGTTGCTCTATGCACATATGTATGTATTTTGTAGTGTGTGGCATTGCAGAAAGGAAGCAGTGCCGGTATATGTCATGTGGTGGTTAAACGCTGTAGGACTGAGCTTCAGGCTGTGAGGCCTGCTACAGCTTTATGGCCTGAGGACAGCAAAATGCATTCTGCACAACACTGTGCAATATTATTATATAACCGTATGTCTCACAACTGTTGCATAATTGACATCCCCACCATGAGAGGTGGGCAGTATATGTGCCTATATGTGCATCTATATGTACAAGAATGGATGTATACATGTAATATATATATCTATCTATATATATATATATATATAGAGAGAGAGAGAGAGAGATATTGATATATAACTATATATATATATATATATATATATATATATATATATACATATATAGATATATAGATATTGATTATATATAGATATATACATATATAGATATATATAGATATATATAGACATATATGGATATGTATAGATATGTATAGATATCTATAGCTATGTATAGATATGTATAGATGTATATATATATATATATATATATATATATATATATATGTATAGAGAGAGAGGTGAGAGGGAGACACGGAGTCATACGTATTGCAACAGGTGCCTGTTGACCAAGGCATGGACTGAACACCAGTGTTAGTACTGCAGTGCCATACCCCATTCCAAAACACTTTACCCAGTAACTACCACATAGGTGGTAGCCTGCCTAACACTGAAGGTGTCAGAAGGGAACATGGGACACAGGTGGACAGCAGCCTCCCCGTTGATGATCACAGTGCCACACTAATCTTGTAATCTGTCTATGTGGTACGTGTCATCACAAAAGGTGTGTCATCTAGGGAAATATAGGTCAGTGTTCCCCTCTACTCATCACAATGCCCCATGTGGTATGTACCTCACATGACAACTACAGCAAGTGCAAAGGCCACAGACATACCTCACAAAGAGTAATACTGCCCTCAAACACATGCCCTATGCAGACTGACTCACAAAACCACAGCTACAGTGCATTGCATACCGCCCACCCAGAGGTTACCACTGCTGGACATACAGAAGTATGTCACACCCATAGCAGTCAGCCAAACACAATGTCAACACCTCACAATCCCTCCAGGCTACATGACCTAGGGCCCTAATCCTCGCCACCTCACTAAACAGCACATGCTGGAGGTACAGGTTCCTATCCACAAATATGCCATACTCTGGACTAAACCACCAAGCATTAACAAACAAGGATCCTCATTAGCAGATGTCATTCATACCCCTGATAATTGTTTGGGAGATAGGTAATATGCCCTGGGAGTCACCTTTGTGTATCCGGTTGACAGGAGCAAGTGAAATCACATTACATGTGTGCCAAAGGCCAGGGTAGCATATGGCTAGTCTGCTCTAGGCCCTAGGGCCAATAGCTTATTACCTACCTATGACACAATGCACACACACATGTAGTCAGTGCAATACCTGCTATGTGAGGTGGAATGAGTGTGAAAGTGAATGTGTGCAAGGTCTGTAAAGGTGTGATAGCTTAGTGTTAGGTTGTTTCTGTCATGGTAGTTTGTGTCCTAGGTGTGAGGCCAGAGAAAGATGTGTCAGTTATTGGGATGCAGACATAGTAGGATGGCACATGTTGTGACGTAGTTCCTTGTGTACAACTGTGGTGTTCCATTGTAGGCTGAAGCAATACATGTATGCTCAGTAAGTGGTACTGCTGGTGAATCCAGCTCACATATGAACTGTTGTACTACCTGAAGCTGTAGGCCTAAACAGCACAGTATGGTGTATGTTCACATTCCCTGGTAACACTGTCTTGTGTGTTTCCTGTAGTCTGCACAGATTACATACCCCAGGCTTAGGCATCTATAAGTAGGGGCACACAGTACTGTAAGGTACACAGGTAATGCTCATCTGTCGGCATACATTTGTGTGCTGTATGTATGTCGATGTGTGTGTAATGATGCCTGTATCATGCCCGCAATCACATGTGTGTTACAGGGTATGTGTGTGTACCTAGCAAAATGTATACTGTTTTACAGCAGTATGCCAGCTATATTAACAACCATGCACATATGTTAGGTAGGGGTATGGCATGAACGACTAGGGTAGTTCACTGGTAATACTGTAAATGTACTTTACATTTAATGCATTGGATGACATATGTCTTCATGCATTAGCTTGATATATGCCCCCGTGGTGAGGTTGTGCATTGTATCCAAAACAGTGTGCGGAGTACTGGTGTATACTGGTTTGTTATATGGAGTGTGGCAGGCACTGTCAGCCAGTTGTGGGCTGAGCACTGATATGTGGTATTGAATGTGATGTATAAAGCCATGTCCAACCCGGAATTAATGGACATGCTGCACCTCAGAAAATCCAAATCCCATCGAGCTACGCGCTCGAGAGACTTGAACCTCAGCACTGAAATAAATAGGACATGCTGGAGAGACAGATTTATAACCCAGAGGCTCCCTTCACTCTGGAATAAAATCCCAGTCCAGGTTAGGCAGAGTCCCTCATTGACTCTCTTCAAGAGGAATCTTGATGAGTGGATGGGAGATCGTA
This sequence comes from Protopterus annectens, assembly GCF_019279795.1. Lineage (NCBI taxonomy): Eukaryota > Metazoa > Chordata > Ceratodontiformes > Protopteridae > Protopterus > Protopterus annectens. The sequence continues at coordinate 790,070,903 of NC_056734.1, forward strand.
GGTTTACCCCGGGTATCACTTCTGTGCCACTGTTAGACAGAGGCACAGTATACTAACCTTGAAAAAGGGCATAGCAAAATAAATTTAAAATGGGTGGCGAAAGCCAAACACATTCTGGCTAGGCTTATTAAATGCCCTAGGGCAGATAGCCTAGTATGAACCTATGAACCTATGAACCTATGTGTGTATCCTCTGACAGACAAATAGATGCTATATATGGCAGTTAAGTGATATCTGTACTTAATAATGTTAAGTGTGCCACATGACTTGCTCACACATATCGTTTAATTGTCTTCCAGGGTTATGGCTCATCAACACAATCCATCATATACAGCTGCGGAGGAACAGGAAATACATAACAGCCTGGTGCAGCACTATACACTGCTGTTTTCCAGGGCCAGCCAGGACCAGCATAAGTGTACTGCACTGTGGCAAGACCTTGTTCGTCAGGTAAATGACATAGGCATGCATAACTGGACATATGAGCAGGTACACCATCATTGCAGTGATTTAATTAGACATGTCCGGCGGTATGTGTCTGATATCCATAGACAACAGCTTTCTACAGGTGGTGGGGTGGCCATACATACCCCCCCTCACCAGAGTGGAGGAACTGCTCCTAAGCGTGGTGGCTCCTGGCCTACAGCAGCAACAGCATCACACATGTGTCATCATGGAGGCCGGAGCCACCCAGCATAATGACATGGAGCGTGCAGGTAATATGCCCTAGCTGTAGACTACTGTTACCTGTACTGTTAGAATATGCATATGTGAGATGTGTATTGTGTGTTCAGCAGTTGTGTTGCCCATTGCGTGCAATACAGATATTTGGAATAGTATCTGTACACCTGTGACTGTTGACTGTTGTTCTACTGTAGTTTAGCACACTCACAGTAGTAATGCCACAGTTGTGGCCACTGACAAACTGTGCCATATTCTTGTAGGTCCCTCTGGTGTGACAGCAGGGCAGACAATACATGCTGGTGAGTGTGTTAACACTTTAATATTGGTAATGACATGTGCAAGTCATAGGTGAGGTGTAGGCCATGTACACATAACACACCTACGCATAATGCATGCTGTGCATGTTTGCTGTGAGACATTAAACATGCACATTGGATATGCATAGTTGCTACAGCTGTACACAACAGAACACGTTTATCATACGCAGTACACAAAAAGATGCTACATTTGGCATTACCACACACCCACTGTAAGGTCACACTTCAGTATCCCACATGTCATGCATACACACATGATGTACCTCAGGGGTAGAGGCCTACCATGGGGCTGTGCAACACTCTTCAACACATAACACAGTCATGTTAGCCAATGCTCCCTATTGGGCACCTCACACACCCATGTACAAAGTGGCTGTGTAATTGTGAATGTAGCCACGGCACTGCAGTTCAGGTGCAGCATGCCAGGTGGTAGTCTTGCACATATTAGTAGCTGTGAGTGACCACAAGATGCATGATGATGATGGCACAGCGTACTACACCCCATCCAGTTACAGTGACCACAGTACTACTCAGGGCAGTCATCGCTGTGCACCTCAATGTTGTGTGTGTGCAAACATCTGCACTTATACACAATATGCATAGCATGTTGTGTGTGTGCTTACATATGCCAGTATATACAATATGCACAGCAGTCACCATCCGAACAAAGTGTCACATATATGTCATGGAATGCTAGTGGGTGTATAGGTCACATGACACACATTGGGTATGTGTGGTGTTTAATGTTGCAGTTGTGTAGCATGCCATGCCATGGCTGGCACCGACATATCTGCAATATGTCCCACACTCACCATAGCCACTGTACACTGGCCATGTCGAGCATTGGGATTCCTTCACGTCAACATGCACCTGTCATCCCATGTGTGTACATAGCATGCATGCGCTACACCTGTGCCCACTATTATCTGCTATGGACACAGACACTGTACTCAGACATGGAAATCTATGTGTCACACAGATGACACATGCAGCCATGGCATGTATACCTGTGAGTGATGGTGCACAGGGCATTGTAGAGCTGATGATACTTGCAAAGCAATGTTGTGTCCAGGTACACATTGTGTTCCAGGGTGTAGCCAATCACTGAACAACTACACAGTTGCATCAAAGCCATGTACACTTCCATGAAACAGGGGCATCTGCACTTGCACTGCATGGTCTTGTGCAACACATATTCTGCATGCTGACACGTGTGTGGTGACTGTTTGCCTTGTGATACTGACACCCACCTTCACCCACTATAGAGTATGTGTTGGATTGCTGGTGTGTGTGTGTGTGTGTATGTGCTGTAGTGAGGAGTGTATATGTGTGCATGTGTTCATGTGTGCATGTGTGCATGTGTGCATGCATCATGTGCAGACTGTAAAGTGGGTTTCCTGTCTTCCTCTCACAGGTGCTGAGTTAGGGGTGGCTGAAAGCAGCAGGGAACCTGAAGCTACTGCCACGAATAGTGGTGATGATGAGACATGTATTGTGATGGCACAGGAAGGTTTGACAGGGTCTGTCGTTGGTCGGCCAATCAACAGTACACAGCGTTTAACCCCATCTATGCGCACACTCATACTGTCAATACATCCCTCACCACCAATGGCCATAGGCGAGGGACAGCATACAATTGGCATTTACCAGGAGAGTGTGGTTCCCATGGCACTTGCATCCCCACACAGCAGCCATAGCCGGATTCTTGGAACGGTACCACATAGGCGGAGCTCCAGGGGTTCTCGGGGGAGCACCGCTGGTCGTATTGCCCCTGGCAGACATGTCCTCACATGTCTTACAATGTCCAGTATGTTCTGGGCTGTAATGCAGGCTTAGGCACGTATGGAACGGTACACCAGACAGGGACTTAGGGCGCAGAGGGCCCATTACACCGCTATCAATAACAGCATCCGTGACCTTGCCGATGCCATCCGGAATTACACCGAGGTCATTGATAGACATTGGGGGGAGACAGTAGCTGCCCTCCACAATATTTCCTCCATGAGCCAGGACCGTGCGGGACGGTTGCGAAGTCAATGCAGATGCATGCCAGCAACAGCTGACAGTGGCCGCAGACAGCCCACAGTTCACAGCCACTCCCGTAGTGGCAGTACCAGTCCCAGCCATGCTGGGGCTGGCCTGTCCATTGACCATCCCAGTAGACCACGTGCATATGGCTCTGGCCAATCCCAGCAGGGACATGGGTCCAGTCATCATACCTCTGCCTCTGATGACAGTACCCAGTCGGGGTTGGTACCCGATACTGTCCAGAGCACCCCTGCCAGGCACAGATACTGTGTCTGTGACTGGAGACAGTGATCTGTACAGCCTAGCAGGTACAGTCTGTGGCTGTCCCACAAACTGCCATATATGGCACCCACATGGTGGAGCTGTGCACATGCAGACACACACACATCAACCAAACAACTAGGGCTCACACATACACACACACACATTACATCAACATTGGCCCATGCTGTACTGTTGTCCCTCACACACACACACACACACACACACACACACACACACACACACACACACACACACACACACACACACACACACACACACACACACACACACACACACACACACACACACACACACAGACATTTCGATTGGATGGGTCAATGTCAGGCTTTGGCAAACAACATCACACCCAGTGTAGATGATGATACCTGTGTTGCCTCCTGTCATCTGTAACATTGATGCAGGAACAGGCTAACATGGTGCTGATGCACAGGGTGACATTATAGCAGTGTAGCAATATTAGCAAGTTGTCAACAGGAAAGTGTAATGACATCCTTGTAGGTATGTCTGAGCAGGCATTATGCATCACAGCTCTGATTGTCAATGTAGCATTGTTTACACCACTGTTATGTCTGTGTATGTATTGTCCACCCATGTGCCTCTTGGCTGAAGTGTACAGTGTTGCCAGCATGTGTTAGTGAGTGGACAGTATGTGTGTGATGTGTGCAGTACAGATTAGCAAGTGTACATCTGTGAACATGGTGGGTGTGCACTGTCTGCATGTAAGTGCATGGTGGACACAAGGGATGTGTGGCATACCCTGTTGTACACATTAACATCTCATAGTAACTTTCAATGGCCAGTATGCATTCTACTACAGTTATGTACTGACATTGGTCCACATGTGTGTATGACATGGGTTGACACTATGCTGTGGGTGATACTGTTAATATCTGTCAATGATTTGCGGTCTGGTAGTATACACAACCTCAACAGCATGATTATAAGCAATCACTGGATGATGTCCTGACAAATGATACACAGTTGTAGGGAACTCAGTAACAGTTGGATCCTTCCGGTACTATACTCAAACACTAACCAGTGGTACTGACCACCACCTATTCCTGGGACCACACCTGTTTGGCATATAGCCCCCTTAGGTACATGCAAAATACACTAGGGATGTGTCCATCCACATCTGGGAATGCATGCGTTGGCCTACAATGCATTCCCTGGATGGGACGCATATCCTACACAAGGGTATCATACAGACAGATACCTGTTGTCTGATACATGCTGTATAGCAGTAAGCTGGCTATGGCATAGTCATCCACATTTACTATACATACTATCCCATCAGTACCACATTGATGGTAGACCTCAACATGTATGTCGGGTACCAATGTGTACATACAGCCTCATGTTATGTCATGTGTCCTTTGGTATCCACATATCCATAGGTATTGTGGAGTCCCTCAGTGTATCACATAAGACATTAGAGGCCTGAATGCATATCCACAAGGCAGTTGTACACCTATACAGACTGTCCATTATTGACAGTCGTTGTTGTGTATGAACATGTCTGACATATATCCCAGGCATATACCGTCACTCACACTACTCTTTAGTAACTGTCATGGGTTTGTGTGGCACAGATGACCTTGGCCACAGAACACAACAGTGGATGGCCTTGCTGCATAACTACATATGTGACCTATGATCTGAGAAGCAGCGGCACAACCTGTCAATGGAAACAAATGTATTCATGTGGTATGCTGGCTTCACACCTATGTACTGATTGAGGGGACATGTACACATATATATTTGCCACGCAGATAACTGATGTGTGTAATGCACTTTCTGTTTTAATCATAATATGTCCTACCATAGTAAAACTAAAACCCACACCGCATTGGCCAACAGTGGCACAGACACTGTCAGTGCTTGTAGGATTCAAACCCCTACCTAACTATGTTATGATACTAGTGAAAGACACATTAACATGGCACGCTATTTGCTTTACTGGCTGGTTTCCCTTCTCTGTCTGTATTTGTAGGATGGTGACATCATCAGACTTTCCAAAGAGGAATGTACCTCTTTTAGTGAGTTTTCCCAGTCTCCAAAAAGGGCACACCTCTCAAAGGAAACTGCACACATACACCCCCCCCCCACACACACACACACACACTGTCAGTGTTTGCAGGATTCAAACCCCTACCTAAATATGTTATGATACTAGAGAGAGACGTATTAACACAGCACGCTATTTGCTATACTGGCTGATTTTCCTTCTCCTGCCGTATTTGTAGGATGGTGACATCATCAGACTTTCCAAAGAGGAATGTACCTCTTTTAGTGAGTTTTCTCAGTCTCCAAAAAGGGAACACCTCTCAAAGGAAACTGCACACATGCACACACACCCCCATACATACAAACACACTGTCAATGTTTGCAGGATTCAAACCCCAACCAAACTATGTTATGATACTAGAGAGAGATGCATTAACACAGCGCACTATTTGCTTTACTGGCTGGTTTCCCTTCTCCTCCTGTATTTATAGGATGTTGACATCATCAGACTGGACATGGTGATGTGTGTACACTTTCTTATATGCCATTCCAGGAATGGTCCATGTGGGTCAGCAGGTGTCAACAGCTTGAACAAGACCTCATAATCCTTACCTTGTGTGATCTATCTGTGGACATATTGACATTCCGTCATATGTCAACACATATTTATGCACAGCTTGTTGGTTTTGTGGATACTACATGTGTCTGGGATGTTGATAAAGGGATATTCAAAGTCTATGTGAGACATGTGTAGCTGTGATAAGTGATGTATGTTCTGGGTGACTGCCTTGCAAACAGTCTAGCATGTTTGGGAACCATGATCCGCACATGAACATACCACAGTTGGTAGGGTTGTGTGTATGTCAGCTTCCAATAGCTCTGCTTACGACTGCAACCATGATGGACTCCATGACCTTGCAGATCAGACTTCATAGGTGTACTGGACTTGACTTCCCATGGTGTGTTGTGCACCAACACTTGTGGGGAGTGCCATATGTTGCTGTAACACATTCAATGGTTCCACATCCTGTGTAGGGGTGAGGCTCAGCTGACTGTTCAGGTGCAGGATCTGTTTGTTCTGTAGTTTGTGCATGATACATATTGGGAATCAATGTATTCCACTTACTGCCATGGTTTTGGCATAGGGGGTAGCTGCTCATCCATTCTACATGTGATATCTCCTGGTATGACGATATGGACTATTGTCAGTGGGAGGTGGGTATGTACATATGGGCCTGTCTGTCAGGATGTCGGCATTGTCAGTCAGGTACAGTTGGCCCTGACTCAGGACATATATGGGTGTACATTGCTATTTATGACATAGCTGAAGGAGGTGTCATGATTCAATCTGGACTCCTTCTCAGCTACTCTTTACAAAACACCAACGAACATGAGCACTAATCCCTGTTATACTCTTTTACACACTTAACACCCTACTGATCCTTTGTGATTAGGCTACAGAGTATGTCATCATAATATCCTGGTATGTCCAGTGGATGGTTTCGTGTGTACTCTCCAGTCCAGCTGGTGAATATTGTTATATTGACACAATGTCATATCTGCCTCATGTACACAGACAACCCTCTCCTCCTCCCGACAAACTCAGATATATGTGTGAGATGCACCTATATAGACATACAGGGTGCTGAACTCTCTCGACCCATGACTGGCACAGTCTATCAGGTGGTGAAGGTAACCACACACATCACATATCAGTCTCATGTATCCTCTAGCAACAGCACTCAAACCACATTATCACACATAGACATACACAGATGCTGTAAATGAACTCTGCCTAAGCAGCAGAGACCTCCAAAGCAGACACACACACAACAGCTACCCCACTACAATACCCACATATCACATAGTTTACAATGTCAGTGTGCCACACAGTCACAGCCCTTCAGGCTAAACAACACACCTAATATACTTGTAATAGGTGACACTTATTGTCAGGCACACTGACGTACCACTCACCAGCCCAAACAAGGGAATAGTCACTTTGGGCTGTCTGTTGAGTGCCAGGATCTGCCACATAACACATGCAGTCAGGTCACTCCAAAGCAAGTACAGGACTGGCACCATCATTGTCCATGCTGGTGCGTAAAACCTCAGAAGTTACTCTCTGGACCACATGACATGATACATGGAGGAACACTCTGATCATGTAGCCCAGGCCAGTATGAGCCTGACCTTGTCTAGCATCTTACACCCACCAATTATGATGTCACAGTATACAGACAAACATATCACGTTTAACAGTTGCCTAACAAATTAGTTTCATTCATAGGGGATACAGTGTCTGTCAGCCTGTGGTGACATGCTCAATATGCCACTTGGCTTCACTATGGACAGCTTGCACCCGTCACCCTTGGACTTTCGAATGCTGGCTAAGGCTCTTGCTACCACCATAGTGCCTTTTTTAAGCAGGGCTCAAAAGACAAACCCACCTCCATAGACATTACAGGTTAAATGAAACTAAGAGTAATGCTGCTCAATGCGAGATGTATTACCCTCATATTGTGGCCTCTCAGGACTCTCCTCAGTATGGAAGATAGTGATATCTGTGCACTAACAGATGCCTGGTTCAGGCTCACTTATGCACACCAGCATTACCAGGTTATGTTTCATACCATGCTTTCTGACAACAAGACTTGGAACAGACAACACAACTAGGGGGAGTATCCATATACATCACAGATACACACACCTCTGGGTTAGTAGCACTGCACAAAGCATCACAGACCATACATATAAAATTACCATTGTGCCAAACTGCCTTTCAGTTTGTTGTCTGTTACAGACCACCCTCCCAAACACAGGAACCCCACTCAGCTTTCATGGGAACTATGGAGAATATGAAGGTCTCCACAAACACCATTATATTGGGTGACTTCTTATACACAAATATTGACTGGAGATACTACTCAAACCCCAACACCCTCACCCAACAGTCGCTACAATTTGTAGACTCATATGCTATGGCACAACCAGTCAGCACAGCCACAAGGGGGAATACATATTGGACCTGATCATCACCAGAATGGGGACTCTATGTTCCACACCAGCAATATACCCCTCTTTGGTAAGGTCAGAACATACATGGATCTCACCGGACATCCATATACCCTCCACACACCCATCCTGGGTAATCTTGGTGAAATTCTCATGAGCCAATGTTTCACTTCACCAAAGCAAGGTGGTATCATTCAGAGACCCTGAGACAGTGGCACATATGGCTGACACTGCTGAATCCTTTACATACACATTCTATGGACAACTAGTGGACTGCATGGATTGTGCTATCCAAAATAACAGCAGGAGTCACTCCTCCAATGGCAGGGGACCTGCCTGGTAGACCCCAGCCATTAATAAGCTGTGCAACATCAGGAGGAAGCTACTACATGATAGAGCACAATCCCAGACTGGGAAGGCATCTGTGATCTGTACTAGCAGACAGCTATGATCACTCATGAACTTTTCTATGGGCCGCTTCTACTGGACAATTGCACCAGACACGTAGGACTATCACACGGCCTTCTTCATTTATGTCAGGAACCTGGGTGGACACTCACTGATATGCTGTGAGTTACTGCATACTGACTAAACTTACCCTGAACCCACTGGCATTGCCAACATCCTGGCAAACAGGTTCAGTGCAGATGTCTCCCCCCATCCCCCCTAAGGAGCAACTATCCATCCCAACAGAGTATAAACTCCTTGACATCACACAGTAATAGGTGAGTGCTGCCCTCCCCACAGCGTACATCACATTATCAATGGGACCAGATGGTGTCTCGGCCTGCATCTTACACGAGCTGACAGACATAACCCTCACATTACATCACTGTTCAATATCGGAGTTACTACAGGATATGTACCCAAGTAATGGCGTACAGTGACAGTGGTCCCACTCCACAGAGTTGGTGCTACAATGGACCACAGACAATATTTCCCTATAAGCCTAACTAGCCTGTTCTGCAAAGCTATGGAGTGTATTCTCATGGGACTCATACACATAGACATCGGGAACCTACAGACACGGTGTCCTACACATTTCAGCATTGTTGTGGGCAGATCTTGCCTCTTGAACCTGTTTGTATTCTATAAATGGTTAACAGGTCCATCGACATAGGAACGGTTGTCCACACAGCCTACCTGAACCTTGCAAAACCCTTTAACACAATAACCCCCTGGGCCATTATGCATAGGCTCACCAGCATCGATATGGACACATATCTCACACGATGGATTGCTACCTGGATCAGGGATAGCATCCACATGGTCAGAATTGCAGGTGCCATGTCTGACTATACACCAGTTACACGTGGCATCCCACATGGCTTGGTCCTGGGACCTCTCTTTTTCAGTATATATTTGTCTGACGTACAGGCTACCACAGGAGGAATATGACTGAACATGTTCGCACTTGACTGCAAACTGGGTGCCATGATCAACTCTCCAGCTACCACATGCATACTCAAACAGGGTCTCACAGAGATGGATGACTGGTTCCTGAGCCATGGCCTACAGCTAAATGCCATTAGTTGCATAGTCATCCCCTTTGGGAATAACAACATGCCCACACATTACCACATAGGTAGTACTCCATTACATATGGTAGGAGTTGTTAGGGGTTTGGGGACATGACTTGTTTGTATTGTCGCCTTTGACATTCACGTTGCAAAAGTGGTTGGACACACCTTCTATATGGGCCACCTTATCCCATATGGTTTCGCATCTAGATCGAGTGAGGTCATTGTGCCCCTATACTCATCACAACCATGCTTGGTTACAATGCCATGTTTGAGGTGTACCTTACCCAACACATGCAGCAACTGTACTGGCCCCAGAAGTTCCTCACCAAGCAGATCTAGGGACTCACATGGATGCCATGCACAGTTTGGATGCAGTAACTCCAGCTCTACTCAGTTGCTTACCACCTACTCGGATATGATGTGTGCCTGTTGTTTACAGGTATACCCAACCCAGAATTACTGGACATACTCCACCTCAGGATATCCGACTCCCTTGAAGCTACACACTCCAGGGATGTATACCTCAGCACAGATGTTAATAGGACATGCTGGAAGGACAGATTCTTATCCCAGAGGCTCCATGCACTCCAGATTGTAATCCCAGTTTCACATAGGCAGCGCCACCCACTGATCACCTATAGGAGACATCTTGATGACTGTATGGGTGATTGTAGGTTTACCCCTGGGATATCTTCTGTGTCCCTGCTAGACAGAGGCACACTACCCTAAATGTACATGGGCTATCTTGTGTGACCTACTATTCCCACACTCAGTGTAGTAATCTGACAGGGTTGTGAATGCCAAACACACTCTGGCTAGGCTTGTACATGCCCTAGGGCAGATAGCCTAGTATCGACCACTGAACCTCTGCTAATGTTCAGGATGCACAATGCTTATTGCTGATACTGTTTGCAGGTCTATATCATCTTTGCTTTACCAGTTTCTATGAACAAATTCGGTTTCTGCAGAATATATTTGATTATGACAGGGTTCCACTATATTATAGATCTGTCTGTTGTCATATAACTGTGTGCACAGGGCGGATTGCTGGATAGTGACAGTTTCCTGGGTTAACACATGCAACTGCCAGATATGCATGGCCCACTGCCGTACTCTTACATGGCCTAAGTGTGTGAGCATGCCCAGTTTAGGCTTTCCATGTTTTGTTGCCTGTCATTTGTCTCATTTATTCAAGTGTGTGAGCATGCCCAGTGTGACCTTTCAGTATGTTGCTATCTGAGGTCCACTACATTTGTTGATGTATGTGAACATGACCAATATTGACATTTATACTGTGTGTGTTGGAAGTCAGGTTCTGTTAATACTGCAGGACTCACCTTTGTGTCATAACTCGACAGGGATTATGCTGTGCCTGCAGGGTTTCCATGAGATACTTTGCATAGACTTATCAACATTCCTTCATACAAGCTGACCACTGCAATACTGTCATGGTTTAGTGGTTCAGTACTTTGACTATAGTGCACAGTATCCTGGGTTTGAGGCCCATCACTGCTTTATATTTTCATACTGAGCAGACCAGACGGCTTAAGGGCCAGTTAAGCAAATATGAGCATGTTGGCTTTTGTTCAGCTATGCCCTACTTAGACCAGGCTTGTCAGACATTGCTCAATATTCACCAACATTGCTGGACGTTGCCCAATATTACTCAACATTGACCACAGTTGTGCTAGTTGGTGTGTGCAATTTTGTTTGCATATACTACATGGTGGTAAATGCTGTTTAGAACTGCTTTATATTGATTAACACATGGCAATTATGCCTTAGGTGGTGCTGCAGGGCTGCCTATGTCGGATGCACATACTACACTCCCTGTACATGTTTGAAAGCAGGTAGTGTCAACTTAGGCATCCCGTTTACTATTTGTGTAAGTCAGAGAGAGGTATCATTTCCAGAGTTCCAACTGAGCCAGTGTATGTGCTATGCGTTGCCTCTTTGTTAACGCCAAAGCATACTGGGCATGCCTCCTTCTGCCTATTGGGGCAGGCTCAGGTTACTCCTCCTCTGAGTCACGCTCTGCCTGTGATGGCCTTGGCAATGGTGGGGGGCTGTTTGGCCCAGACCTATGCTGGTCCTGCTGCAGCTGTTTTCACAGGATCATATTATGTAGCATAGCACATACCATGACAATTTGGGTACATGTAGTTGGTGAGTACTGCAAGGCTCCACCAGATGTGTCTAGGCACCAGAACCAAGACTTGAGCAGCCCAAACACACGCTCTATTACATTACGTGTTTGCGCATGTGTCTCATTATGGCATTCTTGTTCAGGTGTGTGTGCGTTTCTGATGGGTGTCATCAGCCACGTCTCCAGTGCATAGCCAGCATCCCCCACTAGGTGACCATGTGGGATGTCCCCACTGGCAAATGTCTGGAACAGCTGCATCAGATGCCAGATATGGGAATCATGGTAGCTTCCAGGGTAGCCTGCACACACATTCAGTATTATGCCCTGGGCATCACACATGACCTGGCAGTTGATGGAGGGGAAGCCCTTGTGGTTGAAGTAGACCCTACCCCGCTCTCTGGCTGGTGCTTTGATGCATATGTGCGTGCAGTCTATTGTACCCACTATCTCAGGGTATTCTGCTATTTGCTGGAAGAGAGGCATATTACTGGCCAATACCTCACAGGAATTGGGGAAATATACATGATCACCGACATGTGCTGACATGGCATCCAGGAACTGGTGCAGTACCCGGGATGCTGATGCCTGTGATATCCCCATCATATCACCCGTTGGTCTCTGGAAGGTACCTGTTGCTAATATTCTTAGGCCAACACATACCTTGGTTTCCACTGGGATGGGTTCCCATCTGTTGGTTCTGTGTGTGAGGTGTGGCCTGCACAGCTCAACAATTTGCTGCAGGAGGTCTCTGTCCACTCTGTAGTGCTCCACTCTCTCCAGTTCATGTAGCCCCTGGTAGGTTACCCTGGGCCTGTACACTCTTCTCTATCTCCTCACTGTGGGTTGTCCAGCAGCATTTCCATTGTCACCACCCTCAGCATGTTGCATATGTCGCCTTATAACAGCAATGGCAGCCCCTAACATTTCTTTGTCTCAGTAAAGTTTTTTCAGTTTTCACTTCTATTAGCTTACTGCAGTGTCTGTTGTGAGAAACATAATGGACTGTTGTTTGCAGAGTTTTAAGTGCTAGACTGGGCTGGGCTAGTGTACTGCCTGTGTAATTGCCTAATTCTGATTGTTTTCACCTGCTAGCTCTGCTAGTACTCCCTGGTAGCTTCCTACTATATGTTGTGCTTCCTTTTTCCTTTCTGTTTCCTCGGGGGGGAGTGCCGCACACACAAGTGCAAACAAGCGCACACCAGCTAACACGCACGCACACATGCTTACATGGACTAAAATTTGCTTATTCGGGTTAAAACACGCGCGCACACCAGCACAAACACGCTTACAACTCTTTAATCAGCCTTACACAGGCTTACTCTGGCTTAAACACGCGCACTCACGCTTACACGCGTGCACTCTGTCTTACTCGTGTTTACAGGAGCACACATGCGCGCATACCCGCTCAGCAAGAAACTTTGGTGTTATGTACGGCATACTCCTTCCATTTCTTGCCTTTCCCTAGCCTACCTGTTGACACACCTCTTTCCATGATGTGTAAATGACAGCTGACACATGCCACTCTGCTCCAATGAGTTTCACTTCTTTCATACATACCCCCCTCATGATGTCACCTATCTTCTACTCTGTTACTCCCCTTATCCTACACCTACACTCCACTGACTGTGCTCATTTGCTATGTAAACTTGCAATTCACTATCCTAACCCTCATTTACATAGGATTGCCTACTAATTCTTGGTTACATCTCTTAGACTGAGCTTCCCCCCTTAGCAACCTCTACTCGGTGGCCGTGTTGTCTTCAGCCTGCCATTCCCTTGCATTGTACATTACCAATTTAAATAAGATCCACATTTTTGGGTTTTCATTTTTAGTTTTCTGGGTTTTAGAGTGCAGCCCGTTTGTGCAGCGCTGCACTATGCTTAAACATCAGAAATCGGAGAAAAAAATTTTTTTTTTTTCCTATTGCATCAGGAAACATTTCCAATGGCCGTATATTTGGCCATTGGCATGCTTCCTGCACTGGATGCAACCTTTATTTAGAGCTGTCACGGCTCCGTTTTGCTATTTGCAGAATGGTACTCAGTTGTCAACTGAGTACATTTCTGTAAATAACACTGCTCTGACTCGGACAGGTTCGGGTTTCCTGAATTGCAAATCTATTTCATTTGCATGCCTTTCGCCTGCAGTTGAGGTAATTTGCATATCCGAGCCCTGTCCATGTAAGAGCCGTTTTAGGCACTCTCTTGCACGCCCCTGCAGGCTGTTTCTGGATCGCTCATCGGACATGACGGCTGTATGGAGTCTTACCTTACTCTTAGACTCCGTGCAAGCCATCGTGAATCCGGCTCTTTATGTTTTCTACTTTGGAATAAAAAATGTTTGGTGAACATAAGAACTAAATATTACTGGTTTCTTTTGCTACTGTGGTTATAAGGATATTCTGCTTTTGTGGTTTTATATAATACATAGTAATTGCCAAATACAGTCATTAGGTTTGTTTCAGCAGAGCTGCTCACTATCCTGCACCATGCAAACTAGAATAAAAAGTAATGGAATAAAAGGGAGTGTACCATGGACTCTGGTGCAATAGTACACCACTAGACAGCCAAAGACATGATAATGGGTGTAACCAAGGCCTCTGATAACAGGTAAATGTGCCCTTTTATCAGCGACATGTAAAAAGTCACATGCTAAAGCATTAATGACAAAATACCTATTCAGCTGGGACTCTGGTGCAGAAATACATCCATATAAAGCCATGCACATACTGATGGATGTAGAAAATCGATGTCACAGCCTGTATGTGTGCACATATATCTTGCAAATACACCCACTCTAGCAGTGATTCAATAGCTCAGTCTGTTAAATGCCTTATCTACAGTACATTTTGCTACACACAGTCCTGGGTTCAAATCCAGTGTTGTGTTGCATTTCAATTACATTATTGTGAAGACAGCAATTAATGAATGATTCATGTGCTCATTATCCACAAGAAGCATTGCAAATTAAATTTTAACTGCTTTTCACTGCTGGAAGTCACAGGCCTGCAGGTAGGGACACAGTTCACATATCTGTATAGCATTACAGTATGTCAGCTACTACTCTGTTACTGACACAGTCGCCTAACATAACGAACCTTAAACACATGCCGCAATTGGAGTGTAAAAGGTACTCTCACCTTAGCTCTGCCTCTACAACAAGGCTGACACAGATATGCCTCAGCTCATTGTCCTCCAAAGTGTTCACACTCACTGCCTATGACTATTACTTGCAGCAGCAGCTGCAGCCTATAGTACACACAGATCTATGTAAAGGTTTCAGCTGTAGACCTACTCTCATCAATGATGTAGTTTCCTCACCCCAGTAATCAGAATCAGAATAACATTTATTGGCCAAGTTTGCACACATACAAGGAAGTTGATTCCGATTTCAGTGACTCTCCAAGTATGAATTACATAAACGACATACATACAACTATTAAAAACACAACAAACAACATACATGCAACTATTAAGAACAAGGCAAAATAGTAAATATACATATACATACAAGACGCAAAGTGCAACTCAGTGCTAGAAATACTGAAATAAACTCTGAAAGAAATAAGTATTAACAATATGTAAACGATGCTGCAGAATCCTTGGAGGATTGGGAAAAAGAATACCCTAACCTAATAAGCTGAGTTAACTGTTTATGAACTTGATGGCCTGTGTGGAAACAAATGCACTTATATCTGCTTGTTTTGGTGCATATTAATGTATAATGCCTGGTTGATGGTAATAGTTCAAAAAGATGGTGACCTGGATATGAAGGGTCAGTGATGATCTTCCCTGCCATTTTCATGACTCTGGAATAGTAGAGGTCCTGTAAGGACAGCAAACTAGCACCAATGATATTTTCAGCAGACCTGACTATTCGATGTAACCTATTTTTGTCATGATTAGACAGAGATTTAAACCACACTGTTATGGTTGAGCTGAGAACAGATTCAATGACTGTTGAATAGAACTGAATCAACAGTTCCTGTGGGAGGCTGAACTTCCTCAGCTGTTGCAGAAAGTACATTTGTGGTTGTGCCTTTTTTATGATGGACCCTACACTGAACTCCGACTTTAAGTCCCAGAATATTATAGATCTCAAAAACTTGAAGGATTTCACAACTGACACAACAGTATAAAATATAAAGAGGGGGGGATAATATTGTAGTATCAGACCTAAAGTCCACTGTCATCTCCAGAGTTTTAAGAGTGTTCAGTTCCAGATTATTCTGACTACACCAAAGGGCCAGCTGCTCAACCTCCCATCTGTATGCAGACTCATCACCATTCCTGATGAGCCTGATGATAGTTGTATTATCTGCATATTTAATATGTTTGACAGAGGGGTCCTAAGAGGTGCAGTCATTAGTGTAGAGGGAGAAAGCAGTGGGGAGAGCACACATCCCTGGGGGGGGGGGGGGGCTGTATTGAATGTGGGCTAGCTAGATGTACATTTCTCCAGATTCACCTGCTGTTTCCTATTGGTTAGAAAATTGATGATCCATTGGCAGGGGGAATGAGGAATGGAATGCTGGGAGAGTTTCAAGTGAAGCAGTTCATGACTTGTTGTATTAAATGTAGAGCTGAAGTCCACAAACAGAATCCTTGTATATGTCCCTGGGTTGTCAAGATACTGCAAGATTAAGTGCAGGTCTATATTAACTGCATCATCCACTGACTATTTCTCTTGATAATCAAACTGAAGGGGGTCCAATGACGGAGCTGTAATATCCTTCAATTGGGTTAACACCCGCTTTTCAAAAGTCTTCATGACCACTGATGTCTAAACAACAGGCCTGCAGTCATTCAATCTTGCTATAGTGGATTTTTAAGCACTGGAATGATTGTGGCTTGTTTGAAACATAAAGGGAACTTCAAACAGCTCTAATGATTTATTAAAAATCTGAGTAAAAACAGGAGCTATTTGATCAGCACATGTTTTTAAACAGGAGGGTGAAACCCCATCTGGGCCAGCTGCTTTCTTAATTTGCTGTCTTTTAAAAAAAATGATGCACGTCCTCCTCAGAAATAATTAATGCACACTGAATGTGAGAATGTGTGGAAGAGAGAGTTATATAAGTCTCAACCCTGACAGAGCTGGTAACAGTGTCATTGGTAGCCCCAGGGCTTATCAAACCTGCAGTAAAAAGCATTCAAGTCATCAGGCAGCTGGTAATTAGCTGCAGTGTAGGGAGATGGTTTCCTGTAGTTTGTAATGTTTCGTAGACCTTTCCACACTGATTCAATGTCATTGACATGTCCATCTTAACAGCTAAAAAAGGGGTCCTGTTCTACGTGAAGGCCATATATATCGCACAGTGGTTGCATGTCATTGGCTAATGTAGTGCAACTCAGATGTTTTGGCTGCAATTAGCATATCAGAGTGACAGATTGCTTTAGAGGCAATAACATGCTAATGAGAAGTATGTTAAAATGCAAGCAGCTGGCTTTGGGCAAACATTCTGTATGAGACTTTCCTCACACAGAACACACCTTTGTGAAATAGTACTAGTAGCACATTTCAACAAAGGAGTACTGCACACCACCAGGTATGTAACAGTTTTTGTGTATAACAGGATGCAGATGGGAGGATAGAGGTATGGGGAATAGGGAATACAGCAGTAAGCCTGTCTTAGACCTGTGGTAATGATATGTCATTGATACCATGCTGTCTTACACATACAGGGGATGTACAATATATCAGGATTGCATTGTCTTTTGTCATTGTGGCATACTGGTGGTGTTAGACTATCCCAATATAGTGATCATAACAGCACACTGCTATTTGTCTGGCACTGGTCTCATGGCATATTATTGGGTGGCTGGCCTTAGGGGACACACACGAGTGAACCAGAGTGTTGGGTGTATAATCATACGGCAGAATTTCTGATGGCACACAGGGAACTACCTCAGTAATGATACTATTTCAGCTGTATCCACATACATAGTATGTTGTCACACTGTGAGGTATGACATGTATGAGCAAGTAGTGGATAGTGCCAGCCATTTTGTTCTTGCTGTATTCTGTACATAGTGCACACCCATGTATTTGATCCTGTAATGTGTTTTCCTATTGGTGTGTTTCAGGACTAATGTATTGCAGATGGCATGCCCCCTTCTCAGATGCGGAGAATGAACTAATAGGACTATGGCAGCATCATCACATCCTTTTATCCAGTGGGATGCACAACAGGGAACAGTGGGCTGCATTGTGGGCAGACCTTGTCTGGGATGTGAATGAAACTGGCCACCAGGCCAGTACATATGATCAGGTCGACACTGCGCTCAATACATGGTGAATGCTGCATGATGAAGGGCAGCTTATGTAGCCAGGGATTGTGCCATCACTGGTGGAAGGTGTCAAACCTAGGGAAACACAACAGCTCCCAGGCATCCATCACACCATACATCATGGAGGTGGGTGCCACAGTGTCCACAGCAGAGGAGTATGCAGGTAAGCTTACTCTGTTCACCATTATAATACTGCAGCAGTCATTCTGTCAGGCTGTACATACCTTTATGTGGGTGTCAGGTCTACGTGGTGTGGGGAGTTAGCTCAGTTGTACTCTCGTACTCAGGATGTCAGCAATACATCAAGTAACACTATAGCTACTGCACATGTGAGATATATGACGGTGTTACCTTGTTGTGCAGTAACATGTGATAGTAATGAAATTACATCACCCTAACCTTTTTACAGGTTTGTCAGGAGTTGTTCAAGGCCATAGTCCTGCTTCAGGTAAGCTTGATACTGTTTCGTTATGGAATGTATATATGCTATTATGGGTAAGGGCCAGGACAATTCCCTATGTACAGGTGATATTATGCGCAACCAGAGTAAAACGTCTGTATGATCCAGTCTGGAACAGTTACCTAAGATTCCTTGAGTGGGTTATTACAGGAGTTTAGGTGACCAGAACCACTTTTGCAGTTATAGTTCAGAGCGAATAATTCTCCTGGTGTACATAAGGCAATTAATCTGACATGCCTTGTACATACTGAAAGGTTGATGGTACATACCTTAGGCAATGAAACTAGTATTTGTCTATATTTGTTAAGATAGGTGTACTGCATTTTATGTGCTATTTTATTAGGTATAGTGTTATATTGCATACCTAAAAGGTACATTTTACTGGCCAAGTGTCACGTGATTTACCTGACATGCTTGTTATAAAGGCCTTGAGTCTAATGTGTATTTTGTTGTGAGGAAGTCTGTTGTACATCAAAGTGGAGATGAGAAGATATGAGAGTGGTAATGCAGTTGTGGGTCCTCATTACTATGACTCTGTGTGGATTTTCCATATATAATACTGCAGGTAGTAAAGTACTGCTTTTGTCTTGGTTTCTACAGGTGACTGGTGGGTTGGGGTCTGTCCCCCACACAACCTGATGTCAGTGTCTCTTCTTGACTCTGATGAAGATGGTGGCCACAGTGAGGCACAAGTGGGGTTGTTGGGGGCTAAATATGTCCCAGAGGTTGACATCCCTCTTCTGCCTTATTGTCACTGCACACAGTCAGTATGCCCACATATACCCAGTACCCACAGGCCTCAAATATGGGACAGTCCAAAGGTGGATACATTGAACAGGCCAGTGTGGCAACTATGGCTTCAGTGAGTGTAGACACTGGCCAAAGCTAGAGAGCTGATGAGGTCCCATGCAGACAGATTGACAGGGGTGCTCAGAGGAGGACTGCTGTTCATCCACCACCTGTTGCAGGTGTTGCATCACAGGTCAACTGGTGCATGTTTTGGGCCATCATGAAGGCACAGGGATGTTCTGAATGAAACACCAGATGTATGCTTAGGGTTATGGATGCAGCACAGTCTCACATCCGTGACTGCCTCCACCACATTGGAGACACTCTTGTTTGGTTCACTGATACAGTGGAGAGACAGTGTCTGTCTTGGACCACACATTGTCTGTGCTAGAATGTGTAGTTGGAGTTGGGTGGGGAGACCCATGGATATAGGTCAGCAACACCATTTGCTGATAGTCCATGTGGCTGTGCACAGTTCTGCTTCCATAGTGACAATACATCCAGCAGTACAGAGGGGAGTGTGCTGTCCACAACATGACATGGCAGGCCATGGGCACGTGGTCCTGGTCTGTCCCATGGAGGACATTGTCCCAGCAGACAACAGTCACTGTCAGGTACTAGCACCGTGTCTGACCTTGGACACGGTGGTGCCAGTGCAACTCCTGGTAGAGCCAGTTCCCATGTTCAGGGTGTCAACTCTACATGTATGGTGCCCAACTGTCCAACATACACATGTATAGGGCTAGCACACACTCACACACCACTGTCACATGCAGGTCACCTATGGACACACGCAGTACCTTTCCATGATCCATCTCACTCGCACCCCTTTCCTGACTCACACACATGCTACCAAATGTGTGGGCCAGCCTAGGCCTCCAGCTCCCCCCCCCACATCACCCTGTGCAAGTGATGATAGCAATGCCACATCCTTGTCATCCCTCTCATGGATACAGGGTTCATAGGTTAAGTACAACATGCTTTTGTGGGACTTATGTTTTATGATGTTTTGCTGGAGGTATTGTTACATGATAACAGATATTTCACAGACCTGTGTATGTTTCTGTTCCATGAGTCTGAGGGGTAACCTATGGACACACAGTGGCAGTGAAGCGGCAGAGCATGGCATGGCAGCACAGAAGAAATATGACTTCAGCAAGGTGCAGCAGTATATGTGCATGACTCCATAGGTTCACATCTACATCACAGTCTACCAAGGACAATGGGGGCAGTCGGAATAGTTATGTATTCATAACTTGTGATAAGGTCTGCTACAGGGCAAGGTGTGACTTTGCTGGGGTGCATATGCTGCCTATCTGTAGACAGCAGAGTAGATGGAGACATAAACACATCCTTGAAACAGACCCTGCCTCTGGTACACAGAAGACCTCAGTGCACATCAGCACATGCTATCTGTTTAATTGGCTGGGCAGCTGTCACTTCAACACACCCATCATCTGCCTGAGTCCCCCTTGGATGGGGGCAATATGTGCTGGTCTTGTACTAATGGGTATAAAAATATCTGTGAATGTGAGGACTGTAAAGTCATTATGCTAGTTGTGTTCACATGCCCTATGGCTCCATAACATAATGTATACTGCTGTAACAGCCTCACACACAAATGTGGCCACATTCAGGCTTCACCACTTCCACTCACTGCATACAGGACACACCAAGGCACAAACACATACTACAAGTTGGCTGTATGTAGATTAGAATACTTACCTATGCACTGGTACACACTACAGATCACAGTACCTGATGCGTGCGACACAACTCATGTCTGCTAGTACTATCAGTTTACAACATATCATGTTTGTGGATATCAGCAAGCCTCATTGTGGTTTGTCATTTGGGGGGGCACATCACCCACTACAAATAAAATGATGCAAAACACTAACTTATGTCTAAGTTACAAAGGTTATCATACGTATGTCATATGGATATACAGATGCACCATATTGGGCAAAGTGAGAGTAGAACTCCTACCTATCTAGGAGTATACATGATAGATCACAGTACTTATTGCATGCACCTCAGCTTATGTCTGATACTATATTGTCAGCTGGAAGTCTTAAGGTGGCTGATGTCAGCAGGCCTTGTACAAGAGGACAATTTGGAAGCCAGTAGCAAGTTAAGGGCCCAGAAAAGTGCATAACCATTGCTGTTGGATAGCTCATGATGGCAAGTCTGTTATTTTGAAGAGTATGCGCATGTGCGCGCACATACACACACACACACACACACACACACACACACACACACACACACACACACACACACACACACACACACACACACACACACACACACACACACACACACACACACACACACACACACACACACACACACACACACACCAAATGGGCTGCAGTGAGATTATAACCCTTACCTATCTAGGCTTATACATTGTAGATCACAATACTTATCGCATGCACCACAGCTTATCTCGAATACTATATGGTCAGCTGGTTGTCTTATGGTGGCTGACATCAGCAGGTCTTGTAGAAGCCCATGAGGGCATGTCTGTTGGTTTGCAGGGTGCAGACAGACAGACACACACACACACAAACACACACACACACACACACACACACACACACACACACACACACACACACACACACACACACACACACACACACACACACACACACACACACACACACACACACACACACACACACACACACACACACACACACACACACACACCAAGCAGGATGCACTAAGATTAGAAACCCTACCTATCTAGACTTATACACTATAGATCACAGTTTAAGTCTGTTGTATATGTAATTGCAGACACAAACTTGTGCAGTACACACTTAGGCTTGTGTTGAACAGCATCTGTGGCCTGCAGAGTGATATTGGTTTGTACTGTTATATGCATCTAGTATCCTGTGAGATATGTAACTGTTGTTATCCTATCTATGTGTGTACAGTTACCAGTATGGCCATATGTGGCTGCTTGCAGTTAGATGAGTGACAATGTGGGCAGGGACAATGTGCCCTGTCTATACATAGATTCACACCATTATACATTACACCATCTGTTCTTGGGACTGTCTACGTGGTGACATCCAGCAGGCATAGGGGTCTGTAGGTAAGTGGATTACATACTGTTGCACCCTTAGTTTGGATCCTTTGAGAAACATTATGGCTGTGTGATAGTGCAGTTACTCATCATTATTAGGGTTTTCTGGAAAATGCAGACATCCACACACATATTTATGTATATAACAGAGATGTTATACTGTGTGTGTGTGATATGTATATGTGTTATGTAGATACGGGGAAGTTTATTTATCAATTTAATATATATAGCTGTATATATCATTATATATCTATTTGACTCTACATAGCGATAGATAGCGATAGATATGCTACACATGTGAGAGAGAGAGATACTGACCAACGAATATGTATACG
This sequence comes from Protopterus annectens, assembly GCF_019279795.1. Classification (NCBI taxonomy): domain Eukaryota; kingdom Metazoa; phylum Chordata; order Ceratodontiformes; family Protopteridae; genus Protopterus; species Protopterus annectens. The sequence goes on from NC_056734.1 coordinate 790,093,883, forward strand.
TGTATGTCTGTATCTATTGACAGTCATACATAACAGGTCATTTCAATGAAGGGCCAGTAGAATTGTGCTCATTTTACTAAGTGCACAGACATGCTTAGTCAGACTGTGAGTACTTATAATGTGACTCCAGGCCACACCTACCTGTGACTCCAGGCCAGGATTTCTTATGTTACAGACATTAACAACCACCCCTGTTTCTGCAGTACTGCACTTCACTGAAAATGTCAACAGCATTCCCCAGCTGTCTGCTGTACTTAATATGTGACTAAGGTCAGTAATGTTACACCGCCAACATACTGACAGTCTGCTCACCTCTCAACTATCCTGATTTTCACAGAATGTCCAGAGTTTTGCCTCATATGTTTGGTCGGTTTCTCACACATTTGTAATCTTCTGGTTCTTTATTTAATATTGACATCAATACATTCTACTAACTACAGACTAACAATTGTGTGTCAGACTTTATATCCATCAGAAAATATGTACTACTGCAACACCTTTAATTCCAGCAAATGTCTGGGTCTATGTGACCAATATTTAAACTTGGTCCCTATGTTTGGGCTTTTGTTCCACTAATATTTCTGGCTTTGTCTAGATTTCTTGCACTAAGAGTTTTGGAGGTATGACATTCTGTGAAAACACCAAAATACTACTACCTCACATGCAAAGGATGTGAGTAATTCCAGATTAGCACCATGAACATCATCACCCATACTAGCATCCCTAGTCCACTGAGCCATATAGGTCGCTAGACAGACAGGGGTCATTCATCACACAATCAATGGCAAACATATGTACATTGTTATCCTGCATGAAGAGAGGCGTACAGTGTGTGAGCACTATCTGAGTTACAGCGCTGACATTGCCTGGCCCACTGATATACCATAGCTGATTTTCTGTTAAGGTGGTTATATGGGTACATTGCTGTGTTGCGGGTGGGGGAACAACAGCACATTATCAGCTTTGGTAGACAGTAGTCCAAGGATCATGTATACCCACTGTTTAAATCTCCCTTGCCTGATGTTCTGAATATTCCAACCATAAGGCCTAGTGTAAATTAAGGATCACTTACTTTAGGACTGCGTATCAGTTTTCCCATGTGGATATTAACTCTGCCAAATAGCCCACTATATTTCCTTATATAACAGCAACAGATCCATACATATGATACCTCATAGTAATCCTTGCAATTACTGTGTAGGTTAGAGACTTACCTTGAGAATGCAGCAGTTGACTGAACTGTAGCTCAGGACTGACTCTGTGTGATGCACGTGGAACACAGCCAATACATGGAGAGGTACACGTTATATGGGTTGTCTGTCATCAACTATTTTACTACATGTATGTGAGTATGGGTAAGGTGTCAGTCCCTATGGCCCTAGGTTGTCAATGAATGTGTTATGCTTTGCCTGTTAGCCAATGCTAGGGCACACTAGGCACACCTACATCTGCCTACAGGGATGCCATCAGGGGGCTACTCCTCTGAGTCCTCCTGTGAGTGTGGTTGTATTGACCTATGTACTGCTGGGGGGCTGTGTATCCCTTCCCTATGCTGATCATGCTACAGCTGCTTCCACAGGATCATATTGTGTAGCATGGCACATACCGTGAACATATGTGCACATGCGGTGGGAAATTACTGCAGGGATCCACCAGATATATCAAGGCACTGGAACTGTGACTTCAACAACCCAAACATATGCCCTATGATGTTCCTAGCTTGTGTATGTGTCTCATTGTGGGTTCCTTCCATGGATATTTGTGCATTTCTGATGGGTGTCATCATCCACAGTTCCAGTGCATAGCCAGCATCCCACAGCAAATGGCTATGTGGGATGCATCCCCAGCAGACATCTGGGACAGCTGTGATGCATGCCAGTTATGGGCGTCATGATAGCTGCCAGGGCTGCCAGCACACACATTCATGATAATTCCCTTGGCATTGCACATGACCTGGCAGTTAATGGAGTTGTACCCCTTGCAGTTGATGTAAATTCTACCCTCCTCACCAGGTGGTGACTTGATGTGTACATGAGTACAATCTATGGGACCTAGTTCCTCAGAATAGTGTGCTACATGGTAGAAGTGTTGCATATTTCTGCCCCTCACCTCAGAGATGAGGGGAAAATATATGTGCTCACTGGCATTTGGTAGCATGGACTCCAGGAACTAGTGGAGTACCCTGGATGCTGATGCCTGTGAGACCCTCATCATGTCCCCAGTTGGTCTTTGGAAGGTAACTGTGGCTATTATCCTAAGTGCTACATATCCCTTTGTTTCCAGTAGGATGGGTTCCCCTCTGCTGGCTCGGGGTGTGACTTGAGGGCAGCAGGGCTCAGTGAGTTCTTGTAGCATGTTCCTGTCCACCTTGTAGTGCTCCACAATCTCCAGCTCATGTAGCTCCTGGAAGGTTACCCTGGGCCTGATCACTCTTCCCCTTCTCTGCCTAGGCCTATTGACAGCAGTAGCAGCAGCAGGAGCAACACTGGCTTCAGCATCTAGCACATACAAATGTAGCAGACCTTCAGCAGCCTAGCATTCTTTCAGTTAAAATTCCCAAGTCTGTACTCCAGTGGTGCAGAGTATGGCAGAAAAATCAGATTGCAGGGTGTATGCCTACTTTCTAGTGCTCTACCATAGATTCACCATAGACAATCACCTGTGTGATTGGCTACGTATGATGGAGTGCACCTGCCTAATATATCATTGACCTCATTTAATGGCCCTAGTTAAAGTTAAGCAAGGATCAACACCAGTTTATACATCATTGGCCATTTAGATACCCTGAGCACTGTGGCACACCATGCAAACTCAAGTCCCATAGGTAAACACTACTTAGCAGTCAGTGCACAGCCCCCACAGACTTCCATGTTCAGCATAGGGGTGCACCATGCAAACATGCAAAAGCATGTGACCCATACTGAAACAAAGATTAGATGTCAGTGCACATACACACCCAGGTTTCCATGCTCAGCATCCTGTGTAGGGGGTGAGGCTCAGCTGACTGTTCAGGTGCAGGATCTGTTTGTTATGTAGTTTATGCATGACACATATTGGGAATCAATGTATTCCACTTGCTGCCATGCTTTTGGCATTGGAGGTAGCTGCTCATCCATTCTACATATGATATCTCCTGGTATGATGATATTTACTATTGTCAGTGGGAGGTGGGTATGTACATATGGGCCTGTCTGTCAGGATGTCGGCATTGTCAGTCAGGTACAGTTGGCCCTGACTCAGGACATATATGGGTGTACATTGCTATTGATGGCATAGCTGAAGGAGGTGTCATGATTCAGTCTGGACTCCTTCTCAGCTACTCTTTACAAAACACCAATGAACATGAGCACTAATCCCTGTTATACTCTTTTACACACTTAACACCCTACTGATCCTTTGTGATCAGGCTACAGAGTATGTCATCATAATATCCTGGTATGTCCAGGGGTCGGTTTCGTGTCTACTCTCCAGTCCAGCTGGTGAATATTGTTATATTGACACAATGTCACATCTGCCTCATATACACAGACAACCCTCTCCTCCTCCTGACCAACTCAGATATATGTGTGTGAGATGCACCTATATATACATACAGGGTGCTGAACTCTCTCTACCCATGACTGGCACAGTCTCTCAGGTGGTGAAGGTAACCACACACATCACATATCAGTCTCACATATCCTCTAGTGACAGCACTCAAACCACATTATCACACCTAGACATATTTGGATGCTGTAAATGAACTCTGCCTAAGCAGCAGAGACCTCCAAAGCAGACACACACACAACTGCTACCCCACTAAAATTCCTACATATCACATAGTTCACAATGTCAGTGTGCCATACAGTCACTGCCCTTCGGGCTAAACAACACACCTAATGCACTTGTAATAGGCGACACTTATTGTCAGACACACGGACATACCACTCACCAGCCCAAACAAGGGAATAGTCACTTTGGGCTGTCTGTCAGGTGCCAGGATCTGCCGCATAACACATGCAGTCAGGACACACCATAGCAAGTACAGGACTGACACCATCATTGTCCATGCTGGTGCGTAAAACCTCAGATGTTACTCCCTGGACCACATGACATGATACATAGAGGAACACTCTGATCATGTAGCCCAGGCCAGTATGACCTTGACCTTGTCTAGCATCTTTCACCCACCAATTATGATGTCATAGTATACAGACAAACATATCACGTTTAACAGTTGCCTAACAAATTTGTTTCATTCATAGGGGATACAGTGTCTGTCAGCCTGTGGTGACATGCTCAACATGCCACGTAGCTTCACTATGGACAGCTTGCACCTGTCACCCTTGGACTTTCGAATGCTGGCTAAGGCTCTTGCTACCACCATAGTGCCTTTTTTAAGCAGGGCTCAAAAGACAAACCCACCTCCATAGACATTACAGGTTAAATGAAACTAAGGGTAATGCTGCTCAACACCAGATGGGTTACCCTCATATTGCGGTCACTCAGGACTCTCCTCAGTATGGAGGATAGCGATATCTGTGCATTAACAGATGCCTGGTTCAGGCTCACTTATGCACACCAGCACTACCAGGTTATGTTTCATACCATGCTTTCTGACAACAAGACTTGGAACAGACAACACAACTAGGGGGAGTATCCATATACATCACAGATACACACACCTCCGGGTTAGTAGCACTGCACAAAGCATCACAGACCATACATATACAACTACCATTGTGCAAAACTGCCTTTCAGTTTGTTGCCTGCTACAGACCACCCTCCCAAACTCAGGAACCACACTCGGTTTTCATGGGAACTATGGAGAATATGAAGGTCTCCACAAACACCATTATATTGGGTGACTTCATATACACAAATATTGACTGGGGATACTACTCAAGCCCTAACACCCTCACCCAACATTCGCTACAATTTGTAGACTCATATGCTATGGCACAACCAGTCAGCACAGCCACAAGGGGAAATACATATTGGACCTGATCATCACCAACATGGGGACTCTATGTTCCACACCAGCGATATACCCCTCATTGGTAAGGTCAGAACATACATGTATCTCAATGGACATCCATATACCTCCACACACCCATCCTGGGTAATCTTGGTGAACTTCTCAGGAGCCAACGTCTCACTTCACCAAAGCAAGGTGGTATCGTTCAGAGACCCAGAGACAGTGGCACATACGGCTGACACTGCTGAATCCTTTACATACACATTCTATGGACACCTAGTGGACTGCATGGATTGTCCTATCCCAAATAACAACAGGACTCAGTCCTCCAATGGCAGGGGACCTGTCTGGTAGACCCCAGCCATTAATAAGCTGTAAAACATCAGGAGGAAGCTATTACATGATAGAGCACAATCTCAGACTGGGAAGGCATCTGTGATCTGTACTAGCAGACAGCTACGATCACTCATGAACTTTTCTATGGGCCGCTTCTACCGGACAATTGCACCCGACACGTAGGATTATCACACGGCCTTCTTCATTTATGTCAGGAACCTGGGTCGACACTCACTGATATGCTGTGAATTACTGCATACTGACTAAACTTACCCTGAACCCACTGGCATTGCCAACATCCTGGCAAACAGGTTCAGTGCAGATGTCCCCCCCATCCCCCCTAAGGAGCAACTATTCATCCCAACAGAGCATAACCTCCCTGACATCACACAGTAACAGGTGAGCGCTGCCCTCCCCAAAACGTACATCACAGTATCAATGGGACCAGATGGTGTCCCGGCCTGCATCTTACACGAGCTTCATGACAGACGTAACCCTCACATTATATTACTGTTCAATATCGGAGTTACTACAGGTTATGTACCCAAGGAATGGCGTACAGCGACAGTGGTCACACTCCACAGAGTTGGTGCCACAATGGACCACAGACAATATTGCCCTATAAGCCTAACTAGACTGTTCTGCAAAGCTATGGAGTGTATTGTCACAGGACCCATACACATAGACATCAGGAACCTACAGACACTGTGTCCTACACATTTCAGCATTGTTGTGGCAGATCTTGCCTCTTGAACCTGTTTGTATTCTTTAAACAGTTAACAGGTCCATCAACATAGGGACAGTTGTCCACACAGCCTACCTGAACCTTGCAAAACCCTTCAACACAATAACCCACTGGGCCATTATGCATAGGCTCACCAGCATCGATATGGACACATACCTCACACGATGGATTGCTACCTGGATTAAGGATAGCACCCACATGGTCAGAATTGCAGGTGTCATGTCTGACTATACATCAGTTACACGTGGCATCCCACACTCCTGTGACCTCTCTTGTTCACAGGGGAATGTGGCTGAACATGTTCGCACTTGACTGCAAACTGGGTGCCATGATCAACTTTCCAGCTGCCACATGCATACTCAAACAGGGTCTCACAGAGATGGATGACTGGTGCCTGAGCCATGGCCAACAGCTAAATGCCATTAGTTGTATAGTCATCCCCTTTGGGAATAACAACATGCCCACACATTACCATATAGGTAGTACTCCATTACATATGGTAGGAGTTGTTAGGGGTTTGGGGACATGACTTGTATGTCCTGTCACCTTTGACATTGACTTTGCCAAAGTGGTTGGACACACCTTCTATATGGGCCACCTTATCCCATATGGTTTCACATCTAGATCGAATGAGGTCATTGTGCCCCTATACTCATCACAACCATGCTTGGTTACAATGCCACATTTGGGGTGTACCTTACCAGCACCTGCAGCAACTGTAATGGCCACAGAAGTTCCTCACCAAGCAGATCTAGGGACTCACACGGATGCCCTGCACAGTTCGGATGCAGTAACTCCAGCTCTACTCAGTCACTTACCACCTACTCGGATATGATGTGTGCCTGTTGTTTACAGATATACCCAACCCAGAATTACTGGACATGCTCCACCTCAGGATATCCAACTCCCTTGGAGCTACACACTCCAGGGACGTATACCTCAGCACAAATGTTAATAGGGCATGCTGGAGGGACAGATTCTTATCCCAGAGGCTCCACTCACTCCAGATTGTAATCCCAGTTTCACATAGGCAGAGCCACCCACTGACCACCTACAGAAGACATCTTGATGACTGTATGGGTGAGCATATGTTTACCCCTGGGATATCTTCTGTGTCCCTGCTAGACAGAGGCACACTAGCCTAAATGTACATGGGCTATCTTGTGTGACCTACTTTTCCCACACTCAGTGTAGTAATCTGACAGGGTTGCAAATGGCAAACACACTCTGGCTAGGCTTGTACATGCCCTAGGGAAGATAGCACAGTATCGACCTCTGAACCAATGCTAATGTTCAGGATGCACAATGTTTATTGCTGATACTGTTTGCAGGTCTTTATCATCTTTGCTTTACCAGTTTCTATGAACAACTTCGGTATCTGCAGAACATATTTGATTATGACAAGGTTCCACTATATTATAGATGTGTCTGTTGTCATATAACTGTGTGCACAGGGCGGATTGCTGGATAGTGACAGGTTCCTGGGTTAACACATGCAACTGCCAGATATGCGTGACCCACTGCTGTACTCAGACATGGCCTAAGTGTGTGAGCATGCCCAGTTCAGGCTTTCTGTGTTTTGTTGCCTGACATTTGTCTCATTTATTCAAATGTGTGAGCATGCCCAGTGTGACCTTTCAGTATGTTGCTATCTGAGGTCCACTACATTTGTTGATGTGTGTGAACATGACCAATATTAACATTTATACTGTGTGTGTTGGAAGTCAGGTTCTGTTCTTACTGCAGGACTCACCTTTGTGTCATAACTCGACAGGGATTATGCTGTGCCTGCAGGGTTTCCATGAGATACTTTGCATAGACTTATCAGCATTCCTTCATACAGGCTGACCACTGCAATATTGTCATGGCTTAGTGGTTCAGTACTTTGACTATAGTGCACAGTATCCTGGTTCGAGGCCCATCACTGTTTTATATTTTCATACTAAGCAGACCAGACTGCTTAAGGGCCAGTTAAGCAAATATGAGCATGTTGGCTTTTGTTCAGCTATGCCCTACTTAGACCAGGCTTGTCCGACATTTCTCAATATTCACCAACATTGCTGAACGTTGCCCAATATTACTCAGCATTGACCACAGTTGTGCTAGTTGGTGTGTGCAATTTTGTTTGCATATACTACATGATGGTAAATGCTGTTTAGCACTGCTTTATATTGCTTAACACATGGCAATAATACCTTAGGTGGTTCTGCAGGGTTGCCTTTGTTGGATGCACATACTACACTCCCTGTACATGTTTGAAAACAGGTAGTGTCAACTTAGGCATCCCTTTTACTATATGTGTGAGTCAGAGAGCGGTATCATTTCCAGAGTTCCTACTGAGCCAGTGTATGTGCTATGTGTTGCCTCTTTGCCAAGGCCAAAGCATACTGCGCTCTTCTCCTTCTGCCTACTGGGGAAGGTTCAAGGTTGTTCCTCCTCTGAGTCATGCTCTGTCTGTGAAGGCCTTGGCAATGGTGTGGGGCTGTTTGGCCCAGGCCTATGCTGGTCCTGCTGCAGCTGTTTTCACAGGATCATGTTATGTAGCATAGCACATACCATGACAATTTGGATACATGTTGTTGGTGAGTACTGCAAGGCTCCAGCAGATGTGTCTAGGCATGGGAACCAAGACTTGAGCAGCCCAAACACACCCTCTATTACATTACGTGTTTGTGCGTGTGCCTCATTATGGCGTTCCTGTTCAGGTGTGTGTGCGTTTCTGATGGGTGTCATCAGCCACAGCTCCAGTGCATAGCCAGCATCCCCCACTTGGTGACCATGTGGGATGTCCCCATTGGCAAATGTCTTATACAGCTGCGTCAGATGCCAGATATGGGAATCATGTTAGCTTCCAGGGCAGCCTGCACACACATTCAGTATTATGCCCTGGGCATCACACATGACCTGGCAGTTGATGGAGGGGAAGCCTTTGCGGTTGAAGTAGACCCTACCCCGCTCGCCGGCTGGTGCTTTGATGCGCATGTGCGTGCAGTCTATTGCACCCACTACCTCAGGGTATTCTGCTATTTTCTGGTAGAGAGGCATATTACTGGCCAATATCTCATGGGAATTGGGAAATATACAATATGACATGGCATCCAGGAACTGGTGCAGTACCCTGGATGCTGATGCCTGTGATATCCCCATCTTATCACCAGTTGGTCTCTGGAAGGTACCTGTTGCTAATATTCTTAGGCCAACACATACCTTGGTTTCCACTGGGATGGGTTCCCCTCTGTTGGTTCTGTTTGTGAGGCGTGGCCTGCACAGCTCAACAATTTGCTGCAGGAGGTCTGTGTCAACTCTATAGCGCTCCACTATCTCCAGCTCATGTAGCCCCTGGTAGGTTACCCTCGGCCTGTACACTCTTCTCTGTCTCCTCACTGTGGGTTGTCTAGCAGCATTTCCATTGTCACCACCCTCAGCATGTTGCATATGTCACCTTATAACAGAAATGGCAGCCACTAACATTTCTTTGTCTCAGCAAAGCTTTTTCAGTTTTCACTTCTATTGGCTTATTGCAGTGTCTGTTGTGAGAAACATAATGGGCTGTTATTTGCAGAGTTTTAAGTGCTAGACTGGGCTGGGCTAGTGTACTGCCTGTGTAATTGCTTAATTCTGATTGTTTTCACCTGCTAGGTCTGCTAGTACTCCCTGGTAGCTTCCTACTATTTGCTGTGCTTTCTTTTTCCTTTCTGTTTCCTCAGGTTGGAGTGCCGCGCACACCAGCTAACACATGCGCACACATGCTTACACAGACTAAAACTTGCTTATTCGGGTTAAAATGCGTGCACACCAGCACAAACACGCTTACAACTCTTTAATCAGCCTTATACATGCTTACTCCGGCTTAAATGCACGCACTCACGTTTACGCACATGCACTCTGTCTTACTCGGGTTTACAGGTGTGCACACGCACATATACCAGCTCAGCAAGAAGCTTTGGTGTTACCACGGCATACACCTTCCATTTCTTGCCTTTCCCTAGCCTACCTGTTGACACACCTCTTTCCATGATGTGTAAATGACAGCTGACACATGCCACTCTGCTCCAATGAGTTTCACTTCTTTCATACATACCCCCTCTCGTGATGTCACCTATCTTCTACTCTGTTACTCCCCTTATCCTACACATACACTCCACTGACTGTGCTCATTTGCTGTGTAAACTTGCGATTCACTATCCTAACCCTCATTTACATAGGACTGCCTACTGATCACTTCTGTGGCTCTGCTCGACAGGGGCATAGGAAAATAATTTTCTTGGGTGGCGAAAGTCAGGGTACATTTTTTGGCTAGGCTTGTATGGGCCCTAGGGCCGATAGCCTAGTACCTTCCTATGAACCTAATGCTTGGTTACATCTCTTAGACTGAGCTTCCCCCCTTAGCAACCTCTACTTGGTGGCCATGTTGTCTTCAGCCTGCCATTCCCTTGCATTGTACATTAAAAATTTAAATAAGATCCACATTTGTGGGTTTTAATTTTTAATTTTCTGGGTTTTAGAGTGCAGGGTGTTTGCACCGCACATGCCATAACTGGAGTGTAAAAGGTACTCTTACCCTAGCTCTACCTCTACGACAAGGCTGACACAACTGACACAGATATGCCTCAGCTCATTGTCCTCCAAAGTGTTCACACTCACTGCCTATGACTATTGCCTGCAGCAGCAGCTGCAGCCTATAGTACACACAGATCTATGTAAAGATTTCAGCTGTAGACCTACCCTCATCAATGATGTAGTTTCCTCACCCCAGTAATCAGAATCAGAATAACATTTATTGGCCAAGTATGCACACATACAAGGAATATGATTCCGATTTCAGTGACTCTCCAAGTATGAATTACATAAACGACATACATACAACTATTAAAAACACAACAAACAACATACATGCAACTATTAAGAACAAGGCAAAATAGTAAATATACATATACATACAAGATGCAAAGTGCAACTCAGTACAAGAAATACTGAAATAAACTGTGAAAGAAACAAGTATTAACACATACAAGGAATTTGATTCCAATTTCTTTGACTCTCCAAGTATGAATTACATAAACAACATACGTACAACTATTAAAAACATAACAAACAACATACATGCAACTATTAAAAACAAGGCAAAATAGTAAATATACATATACATACAAGATGCAAAGTACAACTCAGTGCAAGAAATACTGAAATAAACTCTGAAAGAAACAAGTATTAACAATATGTAAACGATACTGCAGAATCCTTGGAGGATTGGGAAAAAGAATACCCTAACTTAATAAGCTGAGTTAACTGTTTATAAACTTGATGGCCTGTGTGGAAACAAATGCACTTATATCTGCTTGTTTTGGTGCATATTAATGTATAATGCCTGGTTGATGGTAATAGTTGAAAAAGATGGTGACCTGGATATGAAGGGTCAGTGATGATCTTCCCTGCCCTTTTCATGACTCTGGAATAGTAGAGGTCCTGTAAGGACAGCAAACTAGCACCAATGATATTTTCAGCAGACCTGACTATTCAATGTAACCTATTTTTGTCATGATTAGACAGAGATTTAAACCACACTGTTATGGTTGAGCTGAGAACAGACTCAATGACTGATGAATAGAACTGAATCAACAGTTCCTGTGGGAGGCTGAACTTCCTCAGCTGTTGCAGAAAGTACATTCGCGGTTGTACCTTTTTTATGATGGGCCCTACACTGAACTCTGACTTTAAGTCCCAGAATATTATAGATCTCAAAAACTTGAAGGATTTCACAACTGACACAACAGTATAAAATATAAAGGGGGGGGGGGTAATATTGTAGCATCAGACCTAAAGTCCACTGTCATCTCCAGAGTTTTAAGAGTGTTCAGTTAAAGATTATTCTGACTACACCAAAGGGCCAGCTGCTCAAACTCCCATCTGTATGCAGACTCATCACCATTCCTGATGAGCCTGATGATAGTTGTATCATCTGCATATTTAATAAGTTTGACAGAGGGGTCCTAAGAGGTGCAGTCATTGGTGTAGAGGGAGAAAGCAGTGGGGAGAGCACACATCCCTGGGGGGGGGGGCTGTATTGATCATGGACTAGCTAGATGTACATTTCTCCAGTTTCACCTGCTGTTACCTATTGGTTAGAAAATTGGTGATCCATTGGCAGGTGAAAGGAGGAATGGAATGCTGGGAGAGTTTCAAGTGAAGAAGTTCATGAATTGTTGTATTAAATGTAGAGCTGAATTCCACAAACAGAATCCTTGCATATGTCCCTGGGTTGTCAAGATGCTGCAAGATTCAGTGCAGGTCCATAATAACTGCATCATCCACTGACTATTTCTCTTGATAAGCAAACTGAAGGGAGTCCAACGAGGGAGCTGTAATATCCTTCAAAGGGGCTAACACCCGCTTTTCAAAAGTCTTCATAACCACTGATGTCTAAACAACAGGCCTGTAGTCATACATTCTTGCTATAGTGGATTTTTTAAGCACTGGAATGATTGTGGCTTGTTTAAAATATAAAGGGAACTTCAAACAGCTCTAATTATTTATTAAAAATCTGACTAAAAACAGGAGCTATTTGATCAGCACATGTTTTTAAACAGGAGGGTAAAACCTCATCTGGGCCAGCTGCTTTCTTAATTTGCTGTCTTTTAAAAAAATGATGCACGTCCTCCTCAGAAATAATTAATGCACGCTGAATGTGAGAATGTGTGGAAGAGAGAGTTATATAAGTCTCAACCCTGACAGAGCTGGTAACAGTGTCATTTGTAGCCTCAGGCTTATCAAACCTGCAGTAAAAAGCATTCAAGTCATCAGGCAGCTGGTAATTATCTGCAGTGTAGGGAGATGGTTTACTGTAGTTTGTAATGTTTCGTAGACCTTTCCACACTGATTCAAGGTCACTGACATGTCCATCTCAACAGCTAAAAATGGGGTCCTGTTCTACGTGAAGGCCATATATATTGCACAGTGGTTGCATGTCATTGGCTAATGTAGTGCAACTCAACTGTTTTGGCTGCAATTAGCATATCAGAGTCACAGATTGGTTTAGAGGCAGTAACATGCTAATGAGAAGTATGTTAAAATGCAAGCAGCTGGCTATGGGCAAACATTCTGTATGAGACTTTCCTCACACAGAACACACCTTTGTGAAACAGTACTAGTAGCACATTTCAACAGAGGAGTACTGCACACCACCAGGTATGTAACAGTTTTTGTGTATAACAGGATGCAGATGGGAGGATAGAGGTATGGGGAATAGGGAAAACAGCAGTAAGCCTGTCTTAGACCTGTGGTAATTATATGACATTGATACCATGCTGTCTTACACATACAGGGGATGTACAATATATCAGGATTGCATTGTTTTTTGTCATTGTGGCATACTGGTGTTGTTAGACTATCCCAATATAGTGGTCATAAAAGCACACTGCTATTTGTCTGGCACTGGTCTTATGACATATTATTGGGTGGCTGGCCTTAGGGGACACACACGAGTGAACCGGAGTGTTGGGTGTATAATCATACAGCAGAATTTTGATGGCACACAGTGAACTACCTCAGTAATGATACTATTTCGGCTGTATCCACACACATAGTATGTTGCCACACTGTGAGGTATGACATGTGTGAGCAAGCAGTGGATAGTGCCAGCCATTTTGTTCTTGCTGTATTCTGTACATAGTGGACATCCATGTATTTGATCCTGTAATGTGTTTTCCTATTGGTGTGTTTCAGGACTAATGTATTGCAGATGGCATGCCCCCTTCTCAGATGTGGAGAATGAACTAATACTTCAAGGACTATGTCAGCATCATCACATCCTTCTATCCAGCGGGATGCATAACAGGGAACAGTGGGCTGCATTGTAGGCAGACCTTGTCTGGGATGTGAATGAAACTGGCCACCAGGCTAGGACATATGATCAGGTCGACACTGCACTCAAGACATGGTGAATGCTGCATGATGAAGGGCAGCTGATGTAGCCAGGGATTGTGCCATCACTGGTGGAAGGGGGCAAACCTAGGGAAACACAACAGCTCCCAGGCATCCATCACACCATACATCATGGATGTGAGTGCCACAGTGTCCACAGCAGAGGAGCATGCAGGTAAGCTTTCTGTTTTCACCATTATAATACTGCAGCAGTCATTCTGTCAGGCTGTACATACCTTTACATGGGTGTCAGGTCTATGTGGTGTGGGAGGTTAGCTCAGTTGTACACTCGTACTCAGAATGTCAGCAATACATCAAGTAACACTATAGCTACTGTACATGTGAGATATATGAAGGTGTTACCTTGTTGTGCAGTAACATGTGATAGTACTGAAATTACATCACCCTCACCTTTTCACAGGTTTGTCAGGAGTTGTTCATGGCCATAGTCTTGCTTCAGGTAAGCTTGATACTGTTTTGTTATGGAATGTATATATGCTATTATGGGTAAGGGCAAGGACAATTCCCAATGTACAGGTGATATTATGAGCAACCAGAGTAAAATGTCTGTATGTTCCAGTCTGGAACAGTTACCTAAGATTCCTTGAGTGGGTTATTACAGAAGTTTAGGTGACCAGAACCAGTTTTGCAGCTGTAGTTCAGAACGAATAATTCTCCTGGTGTACATAAGGCAATTCATCTGACATGCCTTGTACATACTGAAAGGTTGATGGTACATACCTTAGGCAATGAAACTAGTATTTGTCTATATTTGTTAAGATAGGTGTACTGCATTTTATGTGCTGTTTTATTAGGTATAGTGTTATATTGCATACCTAAAAGGTACATTTTACTGGCCATGTGTCATGTGATTTACCTGACATGCTTGCTTTAAAGGCCTTGAGTCTAATGTGTATTTTGTTGTGAGGAAGTCTGTTGTACATCAAAGTGGAGATGAGAAGATATGAGAGTGGTAATGTAGTTGTGTATCCTCATTATTATGACTCTTTGTGGATTTTCCATATATAATATTGCAGGTAGTAAAGTACTGCTTTTGCCTTGGTTTCTACAGATGACTGGGGGGTTGGGGTCTGTCCCCCACACAACCTGATGTCAATGTCTCTTCTGACTCTGATGATGATGGTGGCCACAGTGAGGCACAAGTGGGGTTGTTGGGGGCTAAATCTGTCCCAGAGGTCGACATCCCTCTTCTGCCCCATTGTCACCACACACAGTCAGTATGCCCACATATACCCAGTACCCACAGGCCTCAAATATAGGACAGTCCAAAGGTGGATACATTGAACAGGCCAGTGTGGCTAGAGAGCTGATGAGGTCCCATGCAGACAGATTGACAGGGGTGCTCAGAGGAGGACTGCTGTTCATCCACTACCTGTTGCAGGTGTTACATCACAGGTCACTTGGTGCATGTTTTGGGCCATCATGAAGGCACAGGGATGTTCTGAATGAAACACCAGATGTATGCTTAGGGTTATGGATGCAGCACAGTCTCACATCCGTGACTGCCTCCACCACATTGGAGACACTCTGGTTTGGTTCACTGATACAGTGGACAGACAGTGGGATGAGACAGTGTCTGTCTTGGACCACACATGGTCTGTTCTGGAATGTGTAGTTGGAGTTGGGTGGGGAGATCCATGGAGATAGGTCAGCAACACCATTTGCTGATAGTCCATGTGGCTGTGCACAGTTCCGCTTCCATAGTGACAATACATCCAGCAGTACAGAGGGGAGTGTGCTGTCCACAACATGACATGGCAGGCCATGGGCACATGGTCCTGGTCTGTCCCATGGAGGACACTGTCCCAGCAGACAGCAGTCACTGTCGGGTACTAGCACCATGTCTGACCTTGGGCATGGTGGTGCCAGTGCAACTCCTGGTAGAGCCAGTTCCCGTGTTCAGGGGCCTGAGATGGTGAACTGTCAACTCTACATGTATGGTCCACAACTGTCCAACATGCACATGTGTAGGGCTAGCACACACTCACACACCACTGCCACATGCAGATCACCTACGGACACACACAGTACCTTTCCATGATCCATCTAACTCGCACCCCTTTCCTGACTCACATACATACTGCCAAATGTGTGGGCCAGCCTAGGCCTCCAGCTCCCCCCCACATCACGCTGTGCAAGTGGTGATAGCCGTGCCACATCCTTGTCATCCCTCCCATGGATACAGGGTTCATAGGTTAGTACAACATACTTTTGTGGGACTTATGTTTTATGATGTTGTGCTGGAGGTATTGTTACATGACAACAGATATGTCACAGACCTGTGTATGTTTCTGTTCCATGAGTCTGAGGGGATAACCTATGAACAGACAGTGGCAGTGAAGCAGCACAGCATGGCATGGCAGCACAGAAGAAATATGACTTCAGCAAGGTGCAGCAGTATATGTGCATGACTCCATAGGTTCACATCTACATCACAGTCTACCAAGTACAATAGGGGCAGTCGGCCTAGTTATGTATTCATAATTTGTGATAAGGTCTGCTACAGGGCAAGGTGTGACTTTGCTGGAGTGCATATGCTGCCTATCTGTAGACAGCAGAGTAGATGGAGACATAAACACACCCTTGAAACAGACCCTGCCTCTGCTACACAGAAGACCTCAGTGCACATCAGCACATGCGATCTGTTTAATTTGCTTGGCAGCTGTCACTTCAACACACACATCATCTGCCTGAGTCCCCCTTGGATGGGGGCAATATGTGCTGGTCTTGTACTGATGGGTATAAAGATATCTGTGAATGTGAGGACTGTAAAGCCATTATGCTAATTGTGTTCACATGCCCTATGGCTCCATAACATGATTTATACTGCTGTAACAGCCTCACACACAAACGTGGCCACATTCAGGCTTCACCACTTCCATTCACTGCATAAAGGACACACCAAAGCACAAACACATACTACAAGTTGGCTGTATGTAGACTAGAATACTTACCTATGCACTGGTACACACTACAGATCACAGTACCTGATGCATGCAACACAACTAATGTCTGCTAGTACTATCAGTATACAACTTATAATGTTTGTGGATATCAGCAAGCCTCATTATGGTCTGTCATTTGGGGGGCACACCACCCACTACAAATAAAATGACACAAAACATTAACGATGTCTAAGTTACAAAGGTTATCATACGTATGTCATATGGATATATAGATGCACCATGTTGTTCAAAGTGAGAGTAGAACTCCTAACTATCTAGGATCATACATGATAGATCACAGTACTTATTGCATGCACCTCAGCTTATGTCTGATACTATATTGTCAGCTGGTAGTCTTAAGGTGGCTGATGTCAGCAGGCCTTGTACAAGAGGACAGTTTGGAAGCCAGTAGCAAGTTAAGGGCCCAGAAAAGTGCATAACCTTTGCTGTTGGATAGCTCATGATGGCATGTCTGTTGTTTTGAAGGGTATGCATGCACACACACACACACACACACACACACACACACACACACACACACACACACACACACCAAATGAGCTGCAGTGAGATTAGAACCCTTACCTATCTAGGCTTATACATTGTAGATCACAATACTTATCGCATGCACCACAGCTTATCTCTAATACTATATGGTCAGTTGGTTGCCTTAAGGTGGCTGACATCAGCAGGTCTTGTAGAAGCCCATGAGGTCATGTATGTTGTTTTGCAGGGTGCAGACACACACACACACACACACACACACACACACACACACACACACACACACACACACACACACACACACACACACCAAGCAGGATGCACTAAGATTAGAACCCCTACCTATCTAGACTTATACACTATAGATCACAGTGCTTATTGCATACACCACAGTTTAAGTCTGTTGTATATGTAATTGCAGACACAATACTTGTGCAGTACACACTTAGGCTTGTGTTGAACAGCATATGTGGCCTGCAGAGTGATATTGGTTTGTACTGTTATATGCATCTAGTATCCTGTGAGATATGTAACTGTTGTTATCCTATCTATGTGTGTACAGTTACCAGTATGGCAATATATGGCTGCTTGCAGTTAGATGAGTGACAATGTGAGCAGGGACAATGTGCCCTGTCTATACATAGATTCACACCATTATACATTACACCATCTGTTCCTGCATCTGTCTATGTGGTGACTTCCAGCAGGCATAGGGGTCTGTAGGTAAGTAGATTACATACTGTTGCACCCTTAGTTTGGATCCTTTAAGCAACATTGTGGCTGTGTGATAGTGCAGTTACTCATCATTATTAGGGTGTTTTTGGAAAATGCAGACATCCACACACATATTTATGTATATAACAGGGATGTTATACTGTGTGTGTGTGTAATATGTATATGTGTTATGTAGATATGGGGGAGTTTATGTATCATTTTAATATATATAGCTATATATATATCAGTATATATATCTATTTGACTCTACATAGTGATAGATAGTGATAGATATGCTATGCATGTGAGAGAGAGAGATACTGACCAACGAATATGTAAACGTGTATGTCTGTATCTATTGACAATCATACATAACAGGTCATTTCAATGAAGGGCCAATAGAATTGTGCTCATTTTACTAAGTGCACAGACATGCTTAGTCAGACTGTGAGTACTTATAATGTGACTCCAGGCCACACCCACCTGTATTCCAGGCCAGGATTTCTTATGTTACAGACATTAACAACCACCCCTGTTTCTGCAGTACTGCACTTCACTCAAAATGTCAACAGCATTCCCCAGCTGTCTGCTGTACTTATATGTGACTAAGGTCAGTAATGTTACACCACCAACAGACTGACAGTCTGCTCACCTCTCAGCTATCCTGATTTTCACAGAATGTCCCGAGTTTTGCCTCATATGTTTGGTCTGTTTCTCACAAATTTGTAATCTTCTGGTGCTTTATTTAATGTTGACATCAATACATTATACTAACTACAGACTAACAATTGTGTGTCAGACTTTATATCCATCAGAAAATATGTACTACTGCAACACCTTTAATTCCAGCAAATGTCTGGGTCTATGTGACCAATATTTAAACTCGGTCCCTATGTTTGGGCTTTTGTTCCACTAATATTTCTGGTTTTGTCTAGATTTCTTGCACTAAGAGTTTTGGAGGTATGACATTCTGTGAAAACACCAAAATACTACTACCTCACATGCAAAGGATGTGAGTAATTCCAGATTAGCACCATGAACATCATCACCCATACTAGCATCCCTAGTCCACTGAGCCATATAGGTCGCTAGACAGAGAGGGGTCATTCATCACACAATCAATGGCAAACATATGTACATTGTTATCCTACATGAAGAGAGGCATACAATGTGTGAGCACTATCTGAGTTACAGCCCTGACATTGCCTGGCCCACTGATATGCCATAGCTGATTTTCTGTTAAGGTGGTTATATGGGTACACTGCTTTGTTGGGGGTGGGAGAACAACAGCACATTATCAGCTTTGGTAGACAGTAGTCCAAGGATCATGTATACCCACTGTTTAAAATCTCCCTTGCCTGATGTTGTGAATATTCCAACCATAAGGCCTAGTGTAAATTAAGGATAACATACTTTAGGAGTGGGTATCAGTTTTCCCATGTGGATATTAACTCTGACCAAATAGCCCACTATATTTCCTTACATAACAGCAACAGATCCATACATATGACACCTCATAGTAATCCTTGCAATTACTGTATAGGTTAGAGACTTACCTTGAGAATGCAGCAGTTGACAGAACTGCAGTTCATGACTGACTTTCTGTGATGCAAGCGGAACACAGCCAATACATGGAGAGGTACAGGTTGTGTGGGTTGTCTGTCATCAACTATTTTACTACATGTATGTGAGTATGGGTAAGGTGTCAGTCCCTATGGCCCTAGGTTGTCAATGAATGTGTTATGCTTTGTCTCTTAGCCAATGCTAGGGCACACTAGGCACACCTACATCTGCCTACAGGGATGTCATCAGGGGGCTACTCCTCTGAGTCCTCCTGTGAGTGTGGTTGTATTGACCTAGGTATTGCTGGGGGGCTGCCTGTGTGAGTGGCTATGTATGATACAGTGCACCTGCCTAATACATCATTGACTTAATTTAATTGCCCTAGTTAAAGTTAAGCAAGGATCAACACCAGTTAATACATTATTGGCCATTTAGATACCCTGAGCACTGTGGCACACCATGCAAATTCAAGCCCCATAGGTAAACACTACTTAGCAGTCAGTGCACAGCCTCCCCAAACTTCCATGTTCAGCACAGGGGTGCACCATGCAAACACGCAAAAGCATGTGACCCATAGTGAAACAAAGCTTAGATGTCAGTGTACATACACACCCAGGTTTCCATGCTCAGCATAGCGGTGCACCACTCAAACAGGCTCAGCTAAGCTCCAATCAACTTTAAAGTTATTGGAACACCCTCTCCTGATGTCAGCTGCTTCCTGTGGGGACACCAGCATAGTTCTCTGCCTACACGGACAGGGTATGTGGACACGTTTACCCCATTATGCTATTCAGTAACTCTACCTCATTTGCATAAGGTTCAGTGCTCACAGCCTGGATACTACACACGTCCAAACCCTTCCACGTTGGCATCAGCTCTAGTGCAGCATTGTAGATAATGCACGCAGGGTCCTGTAATACATTTCTGTCTCATGATATTAATATTTGATTTTCTCCACATTATTTTTATAAAGCATGTTTGCGCACTCTAGCGCACTGTGCAAACATGCCAAGGTTATTAAAAAGTATATATTTTAACATATTTACTGTAACTTTTGGAACACACAGAAGATAGTTTTGCTCATATCTGTATGTACTATATCATCTCTGTCTATCTACCTACTTTTTTATAACCCATTTTGTCTGTCTACAGTCCTGTACACAAAATCTTTCTGTGTACACTACAGACACGGAGTTAGCGTCTGCAGGGCTGCCTACCTGCTTGCTGAATCACTCTACCTGCTTCATTTGCATGAGATTCACTTGCTTATGAGGTGCTTTGCATGGCACAGAAGTTTCTGGGTTGGTGTGCTCGTGTGCGCTGCTCAGAAGTCCTTATTGAATTTAAATCTGTTCATGGCCATGTTAGCATGGCACAATGCCTGCACAGAAAAAAAAATGTGTAGGCTTTTTTAAATTCCCCCCTCAGTGTATATAGAAAAACCTTCAATTTCTTTGGATCACCAAAAGTATGAATTCTTGAAATCAGTAAGATTAAAACTGGTACAAAACAGTGGACATTGTTTCCTTTATATTTGGATGTCTCTCCATGAAAAGATTTGAGGCCAAATGAAGAGCAATTCCTTCTAAGGAAGGCATACAGACCTTTAATTTCAGCAAATAATTATATACCAATTTATCTAGACTTTGCATATTTATTTTCTGACTCACACAAGGTGTACAGCGTTTGGAAATATTAAGCCTAAACTGACTAACATTTAAATCTTTTTGAGGTAAACTAGTCTTAGCAATTTTAGAGTTATTAATTGACTTATGAAGAGATAACTTAGGGATCTTTACAGACACTTGAGTCCCAGCTGCTGAAAATCCAAGAACTCACAGTTAGGAGCTCAAGCAGCTATTTTCTCAACTGCCCACCTGGCCAAGCAGCTGCTCAAACTTGAACAGTTCAGGGATGCAGCTGCCACAGCAGTCACAGGCAATGAAGGTCTCATCACAGAATTGCTAAGTGGGGAATGGAAACAGGGAGGGAAACTTTAGGTTTACTAAGGGTTGGGGAGGTGAAGTTTAAGTTTAAAGAGCCAACAGGAGTTAGTGCTATGCTAGGGTTAGGAAAAGGAGTGCAGTTTTAGGTTTAGAGCGTGACTTGGAGTTGATTCATAGGGTTAAGGAGTGGGATTTTAGGTTTAGGGAGTGATCAGGACTTGTTTTTAGGATTAGTGTCAGCATTCCGGGAGGGGTAGTTAGTTTACTGGTAGTGTGCGTTGATCAGGGTAGAATGAGTTTGGGTACTAGCCAATATGAATGAGTAGCAGCAGGGAGGTGTGGTGTGATGTTATGATATGTGAGCACTTGTATTAGACCCAATCAGTTATCATTATGATTAGCTTTGCAGACATGTCTCTGTACATTCTTTAAAATTGTTTTAAGTTTTAAAGAAAGAAGATTTGTAGTTTTTGTATGTGTGTATGTCAGTTATAGACAGAGTTAGAATGAAGTGATGTATATTTTCTTTGCAAGACTGAGATACTAATAAATATTTGATAAGTCTCTCAAAACAGGCTATTTTAAGGTAAACTGAAAGATAATTTATTGTCTTCTGCTCTTAACTATCCTATAATTCATCACTTGTTTGCATTTGCTTAGCAGACCAGGAATAACTGCAGGAAAAGGACAGCATTAACTTCTGCACCCATAAAAAAATAAATAAATACATTCATAAACAAACAAATAAAAAATAAATAAATAAACAGACAAACCATGAAATAGGAGAAAGATCTAAGAGTAAGGCATTATGAGAGGAGAAATGCAGGCTAGGCTAGAAGATAGGAAGATAATTCAAAGGTGCTTATATGTGCAACAGTTGTTTTACATTTGCAGAAGATGTGATGTCTGCAGCAAAAGACAGGAAATCCAGGGAAGTTACAGTCAGGAAATGGAGGTCAAGGAGGAGGAAACAAAGGTGGAAGGACAGGTAAAGTGAGCAGTGCAATTGTTGCAAAGGAGTTGTTATCATATATGGCCACAGAGCATTGAGCACTGTAAGGTGAACAGGAGTAAAGTGAGCAGTGTACATTCATTCAGATGAGATTAGAAAAGGGCAAATTTAGAAGGACACTGAAGAAAGTTTATAGAAGGGGAATAGGACTGATATTAAAGATATCTGCTAAAGCACCTTGTGAGAGGCTAACAGCACAGGAAGAAAGCAGGACTACTGGTGGCAAAAGTGAAGCAAGAATATTAATGATATAATGGCCAATGGAATGAGGCTGGAAGCAAAAATGATTTAAATGCTCCAAGCATTTGTTAGTAAGCTCATTTATCTAACAGTAATACATAGGAATGACTATTATCTTATGTAAACTCATTGTCTGTAGCACAACATGTACTTTGTTCCAGTAAAATGAACTCCTTAGTGGATGTTGTTTTATCACCAAATGATACTAAAGTGGTGTAGCTGAGGGTACTGCTACCCTTTTGGAAAGTCTGGTCACAATACAGTTATATTTAAGGTTTTGATTAATTTCAAGGTAAAGACATAGAGAACTGTGAACATATGTGCACATGTGGCTGGAAATTACTGCAGTGATCCACCAGATATATCAAGGCATTGGAACCGTGACTTCAACAACCCAAACACATGCCCTATGATGTTCCTAGCTTGTGTGTGGGCCTCACTATGGGTTCCTTCCATGGATATGTGTGCATTTCTGATGGGTGTCATCATCCACAGTTCCAGTGCATAGCCAGCATCCCTCAGTAAATGGCTATGTGGGATGTATCCCCAGCAGACATCTGGGACAGCTGTGATGCATGCCAAATACGGGAGTCGTGGTAGCTGCCTGGGCTGCCAGCAGACACATTCATGATAATTCCCTGGGCATTGCACATGACCTGGCAGGTGATGGAGTTGTACCCCTTACAGTTGATGTAAATTCTACCCTCCTCACCAGGTGGTGCCTTGATGTGTACATGAGTACAATCTATGGCACCTAGTACCTCAGGGTAGTGTGCTACATCGTAGAAGTGTTGCATATTGCTGCCCCTCACCTCAGGGGTGAGGGGAAAATATATGTGCTCACTGGCATTTGGTAGCATGGACTCCAGGAACTAGTGGAGTACCTTGGATGCTGATGCCTGTGAGACCCTCATCATGTCCCCAGTTGGTCTTTGGAAGGTACCTGTGGCTATTATCCTAAGTGCTACACATCCCTTTGTTTCCACTAGGATGGGTTCCCCTCTGTTGGCTCGGGGCATGAGTTGAGGGCAGCAAAGCTCAGTGAGGTATTGTAGCATGTTCCTGTCCACCTTGTAGTGCTCTGCAATCTCCAGCTCATGTAGCTCCTGGAGGGCTACCGTGGGCCTGAACACTCTTCTCCTTCTCTGCCTAGGCCTATTGACAGCAGTAGCAGCAGCAGTAGCAACATTGACTTCACATCTAACACATACAAATGTAGCAGACCTTCAGCAGCCCCTAGCATTCTTTCAGTTAAAATTCCCAAGTCTGTACTCCAGTGGTGCACAATATGGCAGAAAAATCAGATTGCAGGGTGTATGCCTACTTTATAGTGCTCTACCATAGGTGCTGCCTGTGTGATTGGCCACGTATGATGCAGTGCACCTGCCTAATATATCACTGACCTCATTTAATGGCCCAAGTTAAAGTTAAGCAAGGATCAACACCAGTTAATACATCATTGTCCATTTAGATAAACTTAGCACTGTGGCACACCATGCAAACTCAAGCCCCATAGGTAAACACTACTTAGCAGTCAGTGCATAGCCCACCAAACTTCCATGTTCAGCACAGGGGTGCAATATGTGAACACGCAAAAGCATGTGACCCATAGTGAAACAAAGCTTAGATGCCAGTGCACATACACACCCAGGTTTCCATGCTCAGCATGGCGGTATACCACTCAAACAGGCTCAGCTAAGCTCCAATCAACTTTAAAGTTATTGGAACACCCTCTCCTGATATCAGCTGCCTCCTGCGTGGACACCAGCACAGTTCTCTGCCTACACGGACAGGGTATGTGGACACGGTTAACCCATTATGCTGTTCAGTAACTCCACCTCATTTGCATAAGGTTCAGTGCTCACAGCCTGGATACTACATGCTTTCAAGCCTTTCCACGTTGGCAACAACTCTAGTGCAGCATTGTAGATGCTGCATGCAGGGTCCTGTAATACATTTCTGTCTCATGATATTAGTATTTGATTTTTCTACATTATTTTTATAAAGCATGTTTATGCACTCTGTCGCACTGTGCAAACATGCCAAGGTTATTAAAAAATATATATATATATATATTTTAACGTATTTACTGTAACTTTTGGAACACACAGAGGATAGTTTTGCTCATATATGTGTGTACTATGTCATTTCTGTCTATCTATCTACTTTTTTATAGCCGATTTTGTCTGTCTACATTCCTGTACACAAACCCCGGGATTCATAAAGCTCGGCGCACGGCCTGCGTTAGGCTTGCGCCGACCGTGTGGCATAAAGATGGCGCAGTAGCGCCAAATGCATATTAATGAAGGCATGCTGCCTCCACAGCCACATGCATAGGAAATGAGCGCGAGTGCATAGGGCGTGTTTAAGTGCCGCACGGAGGTGTGGAAATGTCAGCTGTCGACGTGCAATCTAAAATGCTTGCATATAACAATTTGCAAGCAATAGTAATCACATCTGTCCGTGTCCGTGGATACTGAAACGTATGCAAAGCATGCAAGACAGTTCTTGTGAACACAAAATGAAGAAGCAAACACAAATGCACAGTAGGGAATAATGGGTCCCTATCCCTCGAACAAATAACATTGAAAACTGTGCGCCTGTAGTCCAACGCAGTGTAGATAGTTATACCAAGTGGAAGTGAAATGCATCATGCTAGTGCGCCGCCAATAGGTACATCCAGCCCATTTGTCAGGGTCACCAGCTGACCCATACTGTGAGGGAGAGTACACAGCTGGGCAGATGTGTCCATAACAAATCCATGATAAATGTAAATATCTAGAGACCGTATGACAGAATTATATCCCACAACACATGTAATAGTCACATACAATAGGTATGTCTGTATTTAACATACCATATGTGACAGGAAATAGACTAAGCATGAAAACGAAACAGAAGGAGCATATAAACTGCTACAACAATAAGGCAACATGTAGGCTTAAAGGAACAGTATTATCCGTAGCTTTGACTGTGGATACGTGTTGTCCAGTACAATTGGATATGTGCTCGGAATATATCCCATCCTAGACATAGGAAAAGGTGGCATCCTACCAATGATCAGAACAGTCGGCCAAAATCCGTACATATGCGGTCCAAGCCGTACTTGTCAGGATGTGTCACAGTTGAATGGGTATTACCCGGGTGTACCAACCATGTCCTGAAAGTTAAGTATGGGTGTGTACCTATGTGCATGATGTATAGCATGTGGAAGGTGAAACATGCCAGGGTAGTCCACACAACCATACAGGTACCTGACATATGTAGTGTATGCAATGTGTTACCTTGGGCCATCAACCAAAGCAGTGATGGATGGATTGTCAGGAATATGTGTGTGGGGGGGATGGGTAATGGTATAATCCTCAAAGGTGAGATTGTGTCGTATGCAGAATAGGTGAACTGGAGGTGTATGAGGGAGCAGCGGGTGAATCAGAAAGAAACACAAAGAACATGTATACACATCTGCAATACAAACAGACAGGCCATACTGTAGAACACAATCCCACAAACATATGAATATTAAAATGTGCGATACAAATGTACAGAAATGTCACCGGCACATACGCACAGATTGGTCCTGATGGAACTGGCCAAATCCAATGCAACACACCTGGATGCATAATGGAATACCCAGCATCCCCTCCACAGCACACAACCCGCCCCCATACCTGAACGTCCACCAAATCCAGCCATACTTGGCCTACTAGCTTGGCGCAGCCACATCTACACATAGTGACCACTACTCATATGTAGTAGGCAGTGTCACTCTAGGCAGTTTCAGGATTGCAAACTATGTATCCTTTGCATGTAAAACCCCCAGCACATTTTCGTAACGCCAAAAGAATGGTCGGTATTGGTCTTGTTAAATTCTTGGATATCCCTCATGGGATAAGTAACCTGTGTAAACATTAGAATGGGTATCAAGACACGATGTCCAGTCCTGTAGACATCTGGACACAAGTTGGAATGTGCAGTAGTGGTGCACGAGACTCTCCAGCCCTAGATGGTCATGCAGAACCTACTACCTAGGATCAAGCACCTGCCCATGATGCACATGTCCCGACATGAATAATCGAGAGAATATATTGTACATATTTGCATAGTGGCACATGGAAATAGGGTGATGAAGGCACTGACGTAAACAGGATACCCCTTGATCCACTGTGTGAGGGACAGTCACTGTGTGGGTAGGTGTGTCCTGACCAACAATGATACAATGCCAAATGTCCTGTGATTGTAGGAAATAACAATGTACCATACTGCATGTAACAGTTGCCAAAAGTGGTCATGTCAGGATAGAAAATATGTAATTCGTACAAGAAACAGACTAACAACTAAAGTGCTAAAGGTATAGGTTCACAGCTAGGAAAGCAATGAATGTTCTAAACCTGCAATGACCATGGGTATGTGTTGGCCTAAACAATCTGGTGTCCCCAGAATATATCCCAACCTGTACATATGACAATGTGTCAACCCTACCAATGGTAAGAGCATTCGCACAATAACTGGCCAGCCTCTTAATCACTCACAAAGCCAGTGAACGTTGGAGGAAAGGTGTTGAATGAGAATGACTAATTACAACAATGAAGAGTAATAGATGCATTTAACTGCAGAAAATTAGTAGTAATACGAATCTGTCAACACATTCCAAGTTAATAGTACTAATATGGTAAAAGTGTCCGTGATTGCCCCTGATTTGTCATAGCCTTGTACCTGTCACTGTAGAAACTAGTCCCTGAGTATCATAGAGGTCCGTACACATATGTACACCAATCAACTGTCACATTTGTTAACAGGACTATTGCATACCTGTAGTGAATTTATAACTGATGTCCAGAATACTATTCATTGTATTTATAAATGAATGAAATAGTCAAATGTGAAGGGAAATATGTGGAAACCCCCTCCCACCCTGTATTATGTAGTGGAAACACTAGCGCCGACCTAATAATGTGGTCAGAGGTGCCCAAACACCTGGTCTGTAAACACAGGTAGAATGTTAAAATCTGGACTAACTCTGTCCATGTGCTACATCTGATGTTTGAACAGCGCCAGGGCAGTTCTAGTCACCAGTCGGACAAGCCTAAACCTGGACCAGCACATGAACACCCTGACAATCAAACACGCGTATGTGCGAAGTTTGTAAGCGTAAGAGTTCTGAATATCCTTGGAGTGAGTAGAAATGCAGCACAGGTCCAGAGCAGTAGGAAACAGGGAATGTCAGAAGTGTAGTACTGCAGTTTTCCCGGCAGGAGAATGGATGCCTGCTGTGTAAGGGAAGTGGTGAGGCATAAGTCAGAGTAGCTATAAACCATGGGTATACATATAAATGAGGCAGAACAACAATAGTGTAGTGGTTAGAGCATCTGCCTAATGTAAAGGCATTCCCAGTTCAAGTACGACTATAGCACACATTCATTTAATGTTTAACGAATGCCTCTGTGCTGTAAAGCCAACATTTATACATGTAAAGGTGACCGCGTGTCTCGCATGGGGCCATTAACCAGATTCCATCAATCAAAGTGATACTTTCATAAGGAATAAGGCACATGTAATCCCAAAGAAGTGGCAGTAAACATATGTAACTCAGAATAAGTAGATGCAAGTGCGCCTGCGTGGGTGTACACAGCTTGTAGCATAGCAAATGTATGTTGTCTTGTACAGCTGTAACTTTTATATAGATAGATAGATAGATGTGTGTATAGATAAATATCCACAGACATAACAGAAATATGAAATTATATATCTATATATATATATATATATATATATATATATATATATATATATATATATATATATATATGTATATATATATATATATATATATATATATATATATATATATATATATATATATATATATATATATATATATATATATATATATATATATATATATATATATCATGAAAGCCGAAAGCCGAAAGCGAACATAAGGGTTGTGAAGGGAATCTAGAGCAAGTAAGGTATTATAAAGTGCATGCAGCGTATGTCAGATAAAGCTGCACAAGTGTGAGTAGAGCACCTCTATTCACACCAGAGGCAGGGTTATACCAGTGGCCATAACATCACTGAAGTGCTACGTCAACATTATACACAGATGGAATGTAGTACATGTTGCAACCACCTGCACTTGTAACCCGAAAATCATTCGTAATCCATAACACCAGGAAAGGCACGTATGTGCAAATATGAATGGATGGGGACCCTGTGAATACACGAGGTGGTACAAAATGTGTGTAGGGCTCCAATGCTCTGGAGAGGGCAATGTGTAAAGGTGTGTCATGGCTGTGATATCAGGTGTATAATGGCTGTTATGCGTGGAAACTCAACACAGGTGTGCTGGAGAAACTATGGATATGCGATTATGGACACAGGAGTGCTAGGGTATGTTGCGCCGGTTGTAATGGAGCAGCCCGTGGAGGTCAGCTAGTACATAGGTGCAATTCCCAGATAGAGCGTCGTCTGCGTGGAGACATGCGTGAATGGTTGTATCGTTGTCAGACGTTGTGCGTCAGGGCTGGCAGCCCAGCAGGTAAAACCTATACGCCACCCATGAGCGGAACGGATTTCTACTGTGACAACCCCAAACCGGGAAAAGCAGAAAGACACAACTACATGCAGACATCAATATGTTGACGTACAATCTCAGTAACACAAACACTCATTCTATTAACATTAATAATATGAATGTGCACAGAAACAAACACAGTAGCAGGAATAACAGGCTGCACATACGAGTAATAGGTCGAATGAGACTGTATCACATCACACTTATCAGCGGCACCCCAGACGTGAAAAATGGGTGACATCTGTCCGCTGTATAACATGCAGTATACTGATCACAAGTTCACCGGAGTGAAGTGTCGGTGTCATAATGACTAAGGCAATAGTATGCTGTTGAAGCAGAGATAAAACCCAATACGCATGTGTAAGTGTCTATGTCCGGGAAATGTATAGGTTAACAGACACACAGATGTATATATAGATAAAAACGTATCTCTCTCTCTCTCTCTATATATATATATATATATATATATATATATATATATATATATAAATATATATACACACACACACAAAGATATACTACAGATATATATAGATAGATAGATATATATACACAAACAGGTATTGATATATACACATACACACAAAACATATATGTCATTGTAGATATACACATGTACATAACTAGGTTACTTTACTGCAATTAGGGGTAACATATATACAGCCCGGGTATATGTGACTGGGAGGTCCAATAAATAAACGTTGTACCCCCCACACTGCCCAGCTAGGCCAGTCAGACATACGGACAGGCAATAAAGATTAATACACTGCTGCTGTCCAAAACACCAGCAAGAAAGTAGCAGTGGGAGAGATCTGCAAGGTCTACACTTTAAACATGGATAACGGTGTCCCTTGCGGTACCCAAAAAAATTCAGTGTATGTGTCAACCTGTTGTCATCGATGCGAGCAGGATGTAGGTGTACATGGATCAGTAGGTTGTGCAAGTGTGATAATACATGGGTTGACAAAATGTACGACATGTGTCCCGAGATGGGGAGAGTGGGCAATGTGTAGGGGTGTGCTCATACCCCAGCTGTGCTCACAGTAAGTATTTGTCATGAGTTCTTGTAGAGGGGTGCCAGGTAGGTGGACCATGGGTATGCAATAATGGGCTTAAGTTTGCAGGTGCTGGTTGGCGATGATGTAGTAGGCACGCCCAGTGGAAGTCATTAATATTCCTATGTGGGCATAGCAGACGCCTATATGTCCCAAACCTGAAGAGCACATCTACCGGATAGTCTGTAAACCATCGGGGGCATACATAGTGACCAAATCAGTGCCATGTACCCGATTAGCATGGACGTCCATAGTTATGAATCAGAATGTAACAAAGTCCAACTAAACACTTCCAGAACTAGTGATATTAGGTGGACAGCTGGCGGAATACAGGTAATGATAGATGACAACATGTATGAGTCATAAACAGCATGTACCTCGACAAACGTGAATGAATACATATGCTCTGTGACTGTCAGTGTGTCTGGTTAATAGAACCAATCATCTAAATGTGTCCCACAGGGTGTTAAGCAGTGTTCCTGATACAGTATTCATTCTCCCCCATTGGTATGTGAGGTCTGATAATGACGGAAAGTGCATATTTTGCTGACCACATTAGGTAGATGATAGCATAATAGATGAGGTTCCACACCCATATGTCTTTGAGGGACACACCCGTCTGGGCAGTTGTGTCCTGAAAAATTAATGTTATGGCACATGGCCTGTGAGTTCGGGAAAGGAGGCCATATTTTGTGTGTAGTGGTGTCAGAAATGAATTTGTTGTATCAGAAACAGCTACATGTAATAGGAAACAGTATTAGCAATTATAATGCTACAAGAATAACCTTAATGTATGCAAACCGTGGAAGTAGTCAGTTTACAACTGGCTGTGAGTATGTGTTGCCTTGACACATGTGATAGCTCTACATATAGGATCTATAAGGCTGCCAACATTCTGAATGGCCAAAGTGGGACCTGCTCTGTAGAAATGTCAGATGTACCAGGGCAGAACATACCTACAGCCATGCATAGTACAGCAACATACATAGCACAAATCAAAGCATAGTCTAGCAGGTGTAAAGTTGCTTATGCTACTACATATAACATATCGACGTGTCAGGTATACAAGACCTGTAACAAGCAACCACTACAGACACGTAGAATATGAGAATGTCCCCTAATCAGGACAGTTGCAATGGCTAGAGTATCATCACATGACATATGCCTAATGAGGGACTGCCCCATGCAAAGTGGGAAAGGTGTTATTCCTACAGTCTCCCATCGTGCAATTTGAATGGTGGAAAACGTACAGTAGGTATGCGGTAGCATGAAACGCCAGACAGCTGCGTTAACAAAATCATGTTCACATGTCAACATTGCAGAGTATCAGTTCCCATGTATCAGGCAGATGGGAGCAGATCGTATGAGGAACATGCATATAATATGATTACGTCACTGGACAGGCCGCCGAGTCCATACAGTCGAATGCCTGCCATCGCCAAATAGTTAGACATACCCGATACTGTAGTTATGTAGTCCGATGTAATACGCATCACAAGGGATTGCACACATCCAGCGTGAGTGACAAATGTAAGCAGAAATGTTGGTGAGCGAGCGGCTGTGTGTTTGTCTACCAGTATGCCAGTAGTGCACTGTCAAAGAAATGTAGAGTCTAAATGGGAAAAGGTGCTGTAACCAGAGGTCAGCAGTGCTTAACACTGTGCAAATCCATGCACAACTGCTCCCACCTGCTGGAATGTGCCTTCCCCAGTCCGTATCCAAAGGTGTCAGTCTGTCCACAAACAAAGAACCGCCCTATTCACATGTTGGTAGCAGTACCTTGCGCACAAAGCTCGTGAATTAACAATAGACCATGGCATATGTACTGACAATAGACCACACACACACCATGTAGTGCAGTCATCCAACAGTATAGCAATGTACTGGCAGATATGTCCAGACCACTGGTGTATGCATGCCTGGCCATCCTGTGTTTCAGTGTGTGAGCATGCCCAGTATGACTGTTATGCATGTTGTCGACCGACATTACCGTCATACCATCATGTGTGTGAGCATGCCAAGTATGGACAACTGTATCACATGTGTCACATGTCCAGATAGTCAGTACTGTGTTGCCGACCCCTCCATTCTACACAGACAGGTGTCATGCTGTGTCTGCAGGGTAGCTAATGGTCATGTTGCATTGACAGCTGCTACATGTCTGCATAGCGTAGGGGGTTATCCAACCACATCCACAGTCCTACACAGCACCGTGGGTGGTGCACATGACTCTCACATGTGTAGGTTGGATGGGGGGGCACAGCTGACAGTTGTACACATCTGCCGCTACTGTACTGGTATGCCAGGTCTCCATGTCAGTGTGTGGACCTACCTAAATTGCTGGTTGGAGGGATACCACTGTACGTCAGATCCCAGAGTTAAATACCAGCACAGTGGTGTTGGACGTCTTAGCTTTCACAACCTACATCAAACTGCCTGGCCTGCTGTAGTCTGTGTGTGTCTTTGAGGGTTGGGGTCATTCACTGGGCATATCCATAGACCATTGTATAGCATTTGTCTGTATTGGTTCACACCTGTCCAGCTGCATGGAATGTGTGCGGGCTGTACGGACACACATGATGTTCAGCCCATAATCTGCAGTGGGATAGGACACCCTGTGTACTACTGGCTACCATTGTGACCCCTATATGTGTCATGGTGCCACTATGGACATGTACTATCTGCTGCCCTGACAGTCGGCCACCAAAGTCTCTTGTATGCTCACATACATACCATAGCAATGGGTAAATACACATTCTAATACAACTGCCAATTTTTAGGTCAATAGACGTACCCTGGGGGTGTTCTGGATGTGAGGATGGTGCTGGAGGGCTGCCTATGTCGGATGCACACAGTGCACCTCCTATACATGGCTGAGCACAGGTAGTGTCATGTTTGGCATCCATTGTACTGTGTGCTGGTCACAGAGGAGAAATCCGTGGGTACCTACTGTGTCAGTGCATATGCCTTGTGTTGCCTCTTTGCCAAGGGCAGGTCATACTGTGCACGGCCTTTTGCCGACTGGGCCCTGCTCAGATAGTTCCTTCGCCAAGTCACATTGTGCCTGTACAGGCCTTGGCAGTGGTGTTGGGCCATGTGGCCCTGCCTCATGCTGTTCCTACTGCAACTGTTACTGCAGGATCAGAATGTGTAGCATAGCAAATACCATAACAAATTGTGTGCATGTAGCTAGTGAATAATGCAGGGCTCCACCGGATGTGTCTGGATACCAGAACTGTGAACTGAGCATCCCAAACACATGCTCAATTATATGTCTTGTCTGTGTATCCACCTCATTATGGTGTGAGTGTTCAGGTGTGTGTGCATTGCTGATGGGTGTCATCAGCCACGACACCAGTGGTTACCCAGCATCCCCCACTAGGACATTGTAGGGATGTCCATATTAGCAAATGTGTGATACAGCTGTGTCAGAAGCCATATATCGGAATCATCATAGCTTCCAGGGCAGACAGCACACACATTCAATCTAATGCCCTGGCCATCGCATATGGCCTAGCTGTTGGAGGGTATGCCCCTGCAGTGACTGTAGGCCCTACCCTGCTCACCAGGTGGTGCTTTGATGTGTATGTGTGTGCAGGCTATAGCACCCAGTACCCCAGGGTAGTCAACCATGTGGTTGAAGAGATGCATATTGCTGGTCTACTAATCACGTGTGTTGAGGACATGTACGTGCTCATTAGCATGTGTTGACATGGCGTCTGTGAACTGGTTCAATACTCTGGATGCAGATGCCTGTGAGATCCCCATGATATCCCTAGTTGTGCTGTGTGAGGTACCTTTGGCTAGTATACCTAGGCCAACACATACAGTGGTATCCACTGTAAAGGGTTTCCCTCAGCCTGTTTGATGTGTCAGGTGTGGCAAGCACAGGTCAACACACTGCTATAGGAGGTCTCTGTCCATCCCATAGTGCTCCACCATCCCCAGCTCATGTAGCCCCTGTTAAGTCACCCTGGGTCTATAAAGTCTTATGTCACCCCAAAGGATGTTCAGCAGCATACACATCCTCACTGCCCTCAGCCTCCTGCACATGTTGCTCTATGTTGCCTGCTGCAGCCCTTCTCATTTGGTTGGACTGTGTCATGAAACGTCCCCGCAGGTATACACTGGTGGTTTAGAGTGTGGAAGAAACCTGTGTCTATGCTGCTTGCTCACATTACCGTAATGTTCAGGTGCGGGCTGGCCATGTCATCTGCTGATTGTGCTGATCAACACCTGTTTGTGCAGCCTGTACACCCTGACTACCCCACCACTGCTGTTGCCCCTCCCAATGTCACCAGGCAGGTATAGACACACCCCTAGCTTAGGTGTGCTAAGGCAGAAGCGCTCCTGAGGCACAGTTCTGCAATGTACGTACAGTATGCCTGACCCCCATCCCATGCTGTCAACTATATTTGAGCCCTGCACCCGGCTAACTACACACATACACTCCAGGTATCTGCATCACACCCTGGGGATAAATGGGATACACTATTGTCAACCTCATCTGCATAGTATAGTCTTCTAATAAATAGTTATATGACCCATACCGAACCTCCAAATTAATAACCACTGCTTAGTGTCACTCAGATCATACACAACTGGTAACAGGTGCCTTACTATCACCATATTCGATGTCTCATGGTCTTCACAGCAACAAAATAACTGGTGTCTACATGACTACAACCCGGGACCCTGCACACAACAGACGATATGCATTACCACTATGCCATGGCAGATATACATACATCCCAGGTTATCACGTACAGATCATCTGGCACAAACATTCAATATTGCTGATGTCCCCAGACATATATGTTTATATCTATGTCTATCTCTCTATATCTACATATATCATATATATTTGTATACATATATACATAGATATACATACACACATATATATGTACACACATATGTAGATATTGCATTTATATCACAACAGCGGACCACATGACAGCAAAGCATTAGACAGGCATGAAAAGGAATCTACACGTGCCACCTGCATCATGTAGTGTTGTTACTATCAAGGCATGTGCGTTCTGTTGCGCCACACGGGTCAGACTGTATTAAGGGTAAGAGTAGGGCTGCTAACATTTACTCACCAGACCTATTGGCGAATGTATGTGTTGACAACCCAGTGTCTTGGCAGAATATGCGGGCTGTGGACACTATATAGGTCAGCAACAAAACACACTGAACACATCCCGCAGCTAGCCACCCACAGATACCAACACATAGGGTATAACTGCCAAACACACACACCTGCCATGCCTTGGAATCGAGCACCTACCTGTCTAGTCTACCACACTACAGCATTACACAGTAACAGAATGTGCTACCGAGTTTTAGCATCACCGCACTCCCAGAGGCATACTTCTAGGTGGATGACATCATCAGCAAAGGCAAAGACGCCTATAGGGAATGTATGGAGAGTGAGCCATCTAAAAGCATTACGCTGTCCCCAGGCAGCTGGAAAGACACACACACACACACACACACACACACACACACACACACACACACACACACACACACACTTGGCAGGGCTGGGAGTCGAACATACACCTAACTACCTTATCACACTACAGCATTACGCAGTTACAGAATGCGCTACCGAGATTACTGGAACACAGCACTCCCAGAGGCATACTTCTAGGTGGATGACATCATCAGCAAAGGCAAAGATGCTGATAGGGAATGTATGGAGAGTGAGCAGTCTAAAAGCATATTACTGTCCCAAGGTAGACGTAGACAAACACACTGCAGTGGTATGAGTGGGATAACTGCCTATCTACGGAGCACTATTACAACACTACATGGACACGAGACGCACCACAGACAGTACACCCTTCAAGACAGTCCCAGTGTGTTCAATGTAGGAATCCATCCTGACGTGGGGTATGGACATCTGTTGCCTGGATGACCACTATGGCTATACAAGATTTGAATGATCATGCCCATACACAGAGGCACATAACTGACACAAGGTGTCACTGGGCATGCTCACACACTTAGTAGAACACGTCCGTTTGGAATGTACTGTGTGGCCATCTACACAACGGCGTACTGGGCATGCTCAAACACTTAGTAGTAGCGAAGGGCTGTCTTGTATGCACACGGATTCTAAACATGGAAGGGCACAGTTTGGAATGTACTGTGTGTCCATCTACACAACGGCATACTGGGCATGCTCACACACTTAGTAGTAGCACAGGGCTGTCTTGTATGCACACAGATTCTAAACACAGAAGGGCACAGTGTGCCAATAGTGAACATTGTTAGCACGAACACTGCACTACATACATCTGACACCTGTCGTCAGTGCTAGCTGTGTAGCGTTTGTGATCACAGCTGACAATCCAGATCCAACAATGGGGAATACGGACATCTCTGCAGTGAGGAACACCTGGCATATGGCACAGTTGTGCACAATAGCACTACCACCGTATACCTCAGATACAGACATGTGGGCCATAAGACCGTGATGGACCACTCCAAGTGTTACTGTCCCCATGTACATGAAGGCCACTCACATGTACTGACCAGTACACACTCAAGAGCCATCACAGATGTCTCAGGTGCAGATCACAGTGGTAAATGCCGCATTCTACTATGTAGCCCTCAGACATCACCATGTCCGTGGACCAGAAACACACATCCATACATTACTACAACACCATGTTACTCATGACCAGTGGACTGTACAAAAGTCTACAGCAACTGTGCAGACTACACATGTACTGACAGGGTTCCATCATGGGGTATGCAATGCAATGATACCACAGTTCATAACCAGGTCGGCTCTACACATAACAGGGGCCCTGGGTCTTACACAGCTATAACAGATGACTGTCGCTGTACACCAAAAAACACATGTTTGGATATGACATACATGTAACCGCAGTGGATATGTACATGGCCCACACACACACAACGCATCTGTACATAGCATAGCTTTTGCTGTCCTCTGTGCAGACAAGTGGCTACAGCAATCACATGCATGCACATGGAAGGTAGGTCCATGGCTGTTGAATGCTAACAGTACATAAGGTAGCAATGTTGACTGAGGGAACATTCCCTCTGTACTAGTTAACCATGACAACCAACATATCATACAACAGTCCATGTGTCATGTATGTCATCACACATGTCCACCAATTACAAAGCATACAAACATGGCTACATGACAGGAATGTAGGACCAACACACATGTACATGTAGTGGTGTGCATGCAGCTACCATGCATGTGCAGTAGCTGAAGTATGTCATTCATCTGTGTCTAACTACAACATGCAGTTGCAATGCAGCACCATCATTGACACCTGTATATGGTGAAATACTGACAGTACGGTAGGATGTACATCAGGTAAGGATGGATGTGTGTATATAAAATGGTGGTCCACCTTTGCAGATGGATGTTTGCTGAAGACAGCTCACAGGTGTGTCACAAGCCATCCTACCATTACAGGTGCAAAGAGTACACTATGTTACTGTTACTTGAAGGTGAAGACATACAACCTACACAGCGGTCAGGGTGTTACTAACTGTACATCACTGGACACTTGTAACACTTACGTCCTCCTGTGTGCATATAGCAGCACAATTGCTGAATGTAGCATTGATACACATAATGCGGCCAATACAGCTGCATGTCTGTCAGACGTATCATCATATAGCAGGTGTATGATTCACAGTACTGCCATGTGTGTTTGCTTGTGTGACCATATATGCCACGTATGGTGGGGAATACATCCCAATTGTTACACACCCCTGTACACTGTTGTAGAGATCTGTACATACTGCAGTGTAGAAAGCAAGACGTAGGCAGGGGTGGTGTGTGTATCACACACGTCAGCTATTTGTATGTGAATGACATTTGTGGACTCCACAGTGTGTGTGTGTCTGTGTATGTATATATGGCTGTCTGGTGCATGGAGTGAGGGTGTATGCTACCATACAGAACAGACAGGATCCCTAACCCCTCATGGTGATGCAGTCTACTACCCTTTTGATGCCATCGGTCTCCGCCTTACTGGCTACCTGTATGTGTTCATTCTCTGTGCCGCGTCATGTGGGTGCACAGTACTGTGAAGGTGATTACCACATAGGCAGGGGTCCTCACCTCAACACTATCGAGTGTGCGTTATAGTGTTGTTGACCCCGTGTATGTGGTCATATTACTGTGTGTTTCTGTGTATGTCTGTGTGTTTCTGTGTATGTCTGTGCATGTTCTCATCCTGTAATGTGACAGTATATTACTGCTACACAGTGAGGCCTCATGCTATCAACTGGCCACTAACATTGACATCAGCCAGACCACTGTGTAAACCCCCTGCACCATGTCACCATACCTGTGATGTGACCCGGTATGGATGTCACGTCTCTAGCCACTGTAGCCTATTAAACAGTTCACATGCTTCTGGATCAGTAGATGAGTGGACATCTGTGGAATGGTAGCCTTTCTAACAGTGAGGTTGAGGCTACGTATAGCATGCTGGTATTGCCATACATGCCTGTGAGTACTCCACATTTACACATGGGAAACTGCAAACACTGCTACTTATTGGCACATGCAAGCAGACCTTAAGGAGGGAAGCAGGTCATCATTACCAACATGCTGTTACTGTTGTTACCAAGCCACATACTGTGAACATATAACAATGCATTCTAAACCTCTACTACATGGTATGTCTGGTGCGTGTCAACAGTACACAACAAATGTAATATACACTTCTCACTATTCTGTTCACCCTGTGCATCAGACCATATGAGCATGTCCCTGCACCGATGGTGTGGATGACAGGGATGAGGCACAGGCATCATCATATCCACAGGGTGATAATGTTTGCCAAGGGTATAGGCTGCACCAGTGGATGACATCAAGTGTGTGGGTTAGGGCCGGTGATCTGATTGGACATGTGTGGTCATTATGCATGTGGGTGTTGCGGTGTCCTACAGATGTTTCTGTTGTGTGCGTGTATGTGTGCACACAGTTCTGCCATGTGTCTGGCCTACACAGGGGTAATATTGACAGCTCCAGATTGTACAGACCAGGATGTACAGCTCACTGTGTCTGGCCATGGCCACATGACCTGTGCCTGCCAGGGGTTGCACGGGCACTACCTGGCAGAGATACAGATTGGCTACTGTCTGATGACACATGTCCACTGGAACCGTGTCCCCACTGGGAATATCCAGGGCCATGTCCACGTGGCCTGCTGTTTCCTGGTGTGGACAGCGCAGCATCAGCTGCACTGCTACTGATACTGTGGGAGTGGGCATGTGAGGTGGCTCGTTTACGTTGGCCTGCACCAGGTGGTGTAGCTGGCCTACGTCCATATGGCCTATGCCTCACTCCTACTAGATTTTCTAGCACAGACAGCTCAGGCTCACGGAATGCCATGCCACGGTCAAGGATTCCAACCATGTCACCCAATCGACTGTCCAGAACACCAGCAATCTGCTGTTGAGCATTTGCAATGCCTGGATGCTGTTGTTTAAAGAATGGATAGTAGCCCTCTGAAGCCTCTGCCCTTCTCTGTTCTGCCATTCAGCACGTGCCTGTGCCACCATTACAGTCTGGAAGATGCGTTTGGTGACACCGGCTGCTGCGCTCTGTCCTGCAGGTGCATGTCTCCCAGAGGTCCTCCTATGAGCAGCACTGGCCACATGCCTGTGTGGCACATCTGCAGTCATTACACTGACACTATGGTGTGGAGACACACCTTCTGTAGCCACCACACATTCCTGTTCCAAGCTAACACATGCTGACTGTCCTTCCTCTATGGCCACTGGTGATGGGGTATGTGTTGGCATGAGAACTGTGTGCGGGGAAGAGGGGGACATAGCTGGGATGGCAACCATTGGCATGGATTCAGCCCCTGACAACCCTGCCTGTACCTCATGCATATGTTCATCACTGCTAGTATCTGTGGGGACACTAACATCAGCTGGACAGCAGAAGGCTAACGCACCTACATCACCTGTGAATGCAAAGAAAGACTCTACATTACAATAGACACACAGACACACCATGCATGTGATTTGACAGACGGCATGCAGCATGCATGTGATAAAGCAGACGGCATTCAGCTCAGACATTAATAGTGATAGTTAGCATACCTCCCTGGGTTGCACACAACAGCAAGCAGGTGTCATATCAGAAGCCATGCAGTTCACACAATCATGGTAGCAAGCATGCATCCCTGTGATACACCATGTGGACCAGCACAGGTTAACAGTACACATGGCTGATGTGACCTTGACATTGACATGTAGCATGACATGTAATCTGCTGACGTGTGCATTGACATGCATACATGTCTGACACAATGGTGTCCTGACACATGTACAGCGGTGTAATGGGTATCACATTGCAGTGTTGTCTGTATGCCCTACAGATAGAAAGCATTTTTAGCAGATGTGCATGAGCATTGAAAGGTAGTATGAGACTTCTACATTGCTATACAGTGTGAAGTACAGACACTGTGCCATTGCATGGCATCATCAGGTGTCTATATTACTATACAGTGTGTAATACACACACAGTGCATAGCCATGACTGCGTGCATTTACATTACATAACTACTGTGGATTGTGACCCATGTCGCTGAGGTGTATACACACTAAACCATGCTGTGTCATGTGACAGGTCACTGGAAGACCTACGGGTGACACCCCTGCACAACTACTAAAATGTCTTAGCTGCATGACAACCGTGTCCACACATGGTAGACTTGTCAATACACCATGTCACACATGACATTTATGTACCACACACACAAGGTGCATGGCTGACAGTGATGTCCAACAGCAGCAAGGGAAATGTACGGTATCTGTGGCCTGATGTGGTGTCTATGTCTGTGGAAGCTGTACAGGTGACTGCTGTCATGCTATGACACAGTCATGATGTTCAACACATCTTATATGGTCGAATTAAGTGACACCTCCACAAGCTCTGCACAGGCTTTTAGAATGTCCAGTGTTCCACATCAACTATATAACCATTCAAAAAAGGCTATATTTGGACCATGTGTGGACAAAGTGCAACAGGGTACATACACATCACATCTACTGTGTGGCTACATGTCTCTGGCCATCCTCCATGGCCATGTGTGAACATGTGTTGGACAAATGTTTGTGATGGCCGTCTATCTCACATGTCTGTGTTGTCCAATATGACATACACCCATAGATAAAGATGATAATCCCAGCGAAACAACAAAATTGCAAACACACCAAAGGTGAATGAACGCCAGGAATACAGGATACTGTGCTGGAAACACTTAATTTATTGACATAAAATAGGTTGAGCGCTTTCTACAGAAGTAAATCTGTCTTCTTCAGAACATCATAGCATGGAATCATGATGCTTATATATCATAATTGAAGTAAAAAGCCCGCCCTAAATTGTAATTAAACAATAAATCAATTATTAAAACAGTGCTATCTTACACATTTCCTACAAATGCAATGTATTCATCTTGCTACATAACCACACTGAAAATATAGTTCATATAATTTACGAACCCTGCTAATCTAAAAAGCAATAAATATCTAAATCACTATTTTATATATACTAAATAAGCAAAATTATAAATTATTAAAAACAGTTATATAATGCCATTTGATTATTGTTCTAAAAGTGGAATAAAATGCCTTCTAAAGTGGCTATCAATCAAGATGTGTATAATATATATCAATCATGATACTGATAGAAATGAACATATTTGTGAGTTGAATTTATAAAATAAAATATATATATATGTAACATATTACCCAATGCATATAACACATTATGTGACATATAATATATAATATATAATATAATATATGACATACAATATAATATAGAATGCAAACATTATGTAAATACTGTAATGAATATAACAACATATTGCACAATTTATTGAACTAAACCCTAACTAGTGGTTTTGTAGGAATCATTTCATTAAGGCCTGGGGGGGTGGCTGCATCCAACCTTATCTGCCACCTGATTTCCGTTCCCCAACAACAGCTTTTATGTTACCCCTGGGGTTAGGAAAACAACATCTAGAATTGCAAACTTAAATAGCTTGCACTGTGGACTATTAATAAGATGTCTTGATAGTGCATTATTAATGTCACACTTCCTTATACAGTATATATGATCATATATCCTGTTTTTAAGACAGCGGTCCGTCTTACCCACATAGAAACTCTTGCAGGTTTGACAAACACTTAAATATATAACATGCTTAGATAAACAATTACCATTAGAAAACCAAATCTTACTCTTTAAACAATTGTTCAAAGTGATGTTGGGTGTATCCAAAATATAATTGCAATAGTTACATTGGCCACATCTTCTAGTGCCTGTCCTCTTCACATTAATGTTTTTCTGGAATTTGGATTT
The DNA here is from genome assembly GCF_019279795.1 of Protopterus annectens. NCBI lineage: Eukaryota > Metazoa > Chordata > Ceratodontiformes > Protopteridae > Protopterus > Protopterus annectens. The sequence goes on from NC_056734.1 coordinate 790,136,812, forward strand.
TAATTCAATTATTCTTTTTAAGTTATTCTATATTATATTGTATGTCATATATTATATTATATATTATATATTATATGTCACATAATGTGTTATATGCATTGGGTAATATGTTACATATATATATATTTTATTTTATAAATTCAACTCACAAATATGTTCATTTCTATCAGTATCATGATTGATATATATTATACACATCTTGATTGATAGCCACTTTAGAAGGCATTTTATTCCACTTTTAGAACAATAATCAAATGGCATTATATAACTGTTTTTAATAATTTATAATTTTGCTTATTTAGTATATATAAAATAGTGATTTAGATATTTATTGCTTTTAGATTAGCAGGGTTCGTAAATTATATGAACTATATTTTCAGTGTGGTTATGTAGCAAGATGAATACATTGCATTTGTAGGAAATGTGTAAGATAGCACTGTTTTAATAATTGATTTATTGTTTAATTACAATTTAGGGCGGGCTTTTTACTTCAATTATGATATATAAGCGTCATGATTCCATGCTATGATGTTCTGAAGAAGACAGATTTACTTCTGTAGAAAGCGCTCAACCTATTTTATGTCAATAAATTAAGTGTTTCCAGCACAGTATCCTGTATTCCTGGCGTTCATTCACCTTTGGTGTGTTTGCAAATACACCCATAGATGTCAGATATGTCACTGTCCACAGGGTTATGCAGACAAAGGGTTGTATGTTTGGTATGTGGGGTATGTATTATGGGATAGTGAGACAATATTGCAGCCGGAACACTACATGTCTGGGACTTGTCAGATGGCACATCACAATATGTGCACCCATTGTAGGGGCATACTACACAATGGTGAATCCTGTGGGCTGCCTGTATCCCAGTTCACTGTGTGGTACTGTTTGTGTACCACACATGTGTTGTTCCAATGTATAGTACATATGCCTACATTGAACAACACCTCCACCATTGTATGCACAGCTGTCCACACATCTAGCAATGACAGATACTGTGGTTTCATGTTGGTGTTTCATTTAGTTTGTATATATTGCACATGGGTAGCCAGTGTGCTTGATGACAGATGTGACCTGTATATCGTGACTGGACCATACATTATGTGTACATGTGTTAACTAGCCACATGGCGAATAAATTTATGCATTAACATGCCTGATACTGATAAATGTCTCACCTGCAACGGACTGATGTCTGTGCAGCACGTCAGAGGTACCTGTATAGGGGTGACACATCAGTTTGAACATTATCCACAACTGTATGACAGCTACAGGGTGCACTGTGCATGTTAACACATTCGCCTGTACAATAGCATATAGTATGCACATGTGTGCATACACAGGGTAGCATACTATAGTATGCAGCATTTGTGTAAACATACCTTGCATATGATGTTACATTACATATTGTACAGTGACACATGCAACTAAATGGGATATAATAGTCATATGTGCAGTAATGACTTACCAGGCAACTCCAGGCTCAGGGGTTGGGAGACACCCACCTCCACGATGGCAGCTAGTGTTTGTGGATGCTGTTCTGAGGGTATCCCCAGGCTGGCCAGTAGCTCCTCAGTGGGTGTGAGTGGGGGCTGGGTTGGTGGCCCACCACCTGTTCCACCTTGTTCCCTGATGATTGCATTAGCACACTGTTTTGCATGTCGTATCAGGTCCATGCAGTGTCTGCGCACCTGCTGGTAGGTGCGGTTATGACCACCCACATCATTAACCTTCCTGCGTAGTTCCTGCCACAGGTCATCATATTGCTGGGCATGCTGTGGCACATGGCTGAACAACACCTCATAGTTATCATGGAAGTACTGGATGAGAGCATCATCCTCCAGGCGGCTATACGCTGGCAAGCGTGAACGAGGCATTATCTGGAAGACATAATGATGGAGACAGGTCACAGTATCACAGAGATGTACAGAGATACAGCTGCACATACATTTGTATTAAATCTAGTACATATGAACAGTTATCTTTGCAAATTGTCATGACACTGACACGACTGACATATTTGTGTCACACACATGTAACACCCGTTGTGCATTGGATATCATCACCATATATGTGTGTCACCTCATTACATTGCTCATACTCGATGTGAATGCTGTCTTGATGTGGGCATGTCTGTTTGCCTGTACTGGTGTTCTTACCTATCAGCACATGCCTGGATGTGTCCACAGTAATGCTGTTGACCTTGATGCTGTGTATATGTCACATATCAACACATACACTGCCTTAATGGACATGAGCAGTGACAATGCACACATGCGCATGGAAACCTTTACATGCATGTGCTTTGCCATATACATCTACATGGCACTGTACAGCAGTTCAACATCCTGCCACGTATCGCCTGTGTTGCACATGTGATACACATGGGACAATGGCTAGCCGGACGTTATTCGCAGGGATGGTTATCAACTATAGCATGTACGGGCAAGGTTTTCTAGCTGTATCCAACAGCCAGTTTGCCACTGCCAGGTGCATCAGTGCCACATTACTGATCCAGACAGTTAATGATACATCTACCATGTGGTCATCACACCATGTATGACAGTGATGTGCAGCTTTGATGGACAGGGTTGCATGGTATGGCAGGAGTATGTAGCATGTATGGCACAGGGATCTGTCCAGCATGCGGCGATCCTTGTAGGAGGATGGCAGCTGTCCATGACATATGTCTTTAAGATCAGGATACATACGTGTAGCATGTCCAACATCACAGTGTAGCACATGTCTTTATGCAAGGTAGCCAGCATGCTGCATAGTGGAAGTGAGGATTGTGAAGGCTGGTATCGCCCATCCACGCATGGTCAATACCCCTTAAAGGTGATATGTGATCCGATATTGGTCACCCGAGTGCTGAGAATGCCTGTCCAATGATCTCCATGCTCATGGATGGCACCCTGTCATGACATGGGTGCCTCGTATGACTACCTAATAGGCCTGGAGGCATCGCCAGCTCAGGGAGGGAACTGCACAGCACCATCCCTTACACACAATGTCCATAATGTTGACCGTTGCCTAGGTGGCAGTTAATGGGTACAGGGTTATTCACCTAGTGGTGACAATACTATTTTCAGCTGTCAGATTGTGCACATATGTTTCAACACCTCACCCACAAAGCCCATTCTGTATGTTGTCCACAACACTGAGACAGCTATTGCTCCTAGGTCATGGCCATTCACATCCTTACATAAGCAGATGCTTCCCATTTGTCTGTGTGGTATGGGCTACAATGATGGGGAGTACAAAACATTAACCCTGTTTTACTGTAGCTGCCACTTGTGTGATATGCACATGTCACTCAGACACCTTTTGTAGTGTTGCTTCTGTCAACAGGCCACTGGTAGACCACTCCTGTGACATATATTCATAGGTTCATACTAGGCTATCTGCCCTAGGGCATTTATAAGCCTAGCCAGAGTGTGTTTGGCTTTCACCACCCATTTTAAATTAATTTTGCTACGTCCTTTTTCAAGGTTTGTATACTGTGCCTCTAACAGTGACACAGAAGTGATACCCGGGGTAAACCTATAATCTCCTATCCACTCATCAAGATTCCTCTGGAAGAGAGTCAATGAGGGACTCTGCTTAACCTGAACTGGGATTTTATTCCAGAGTGAAGGGAGCCTCTGGGTTATGAATCTGTCCCTCCAGCATGTCCTATTTATTTCACTGCTGAGGTTCAAGTCTCTCTAGCTCATAGCTCGATGGGATTTGAATTTTCTGAGGTGCAGCATGTTTATTAATTCCGGGTTGGACATGGCTTTATATGTCAGGCACAGATCACCTCTGAGCAGGTGGTATGCCACTGAGTAGAGCTGGAGTTTCTTTAACCGGGCAGCATATGGCATCTGTTTGAGCCCTTTGATCCTCTTGGTGAGGTACTTTTGGGGTCTTTCCAGTTGCTGCAGGTGTCTGGTAAGGTACATCCCAAAAGGGGCATTGTACTCCATTATGGGCCTGATGAGGGATGAGTAAAGAGGCACGATGACCTCCCCTGATCTAGATGTGAATCCCTTCATGATTAGGTGGGCTATATAAAATGTTTTTCTAACCACTTTGGCCACGTGGTTGTCAAATGAGAGATTGCTATCAACTTGGGTCCCCAGGTCCCTAATTACTTCTTCTGTACTTAACGGATTACCACCTATGTGGTAATTTGTGGGCACTTTATTTTTACCAAAGGGGATGACTATACACTTTTTGGCGTTTAGCTTGAGGCCATGGCTCTGGCACCAGTTGTCTGTTTCTATGAGGCCCTTTTGGAGGATGCTTGTGTCGGCTGGAGAGTCGATTATGGCGCCCAGTTTGCAGTCATCTGTGAACTTGGTCAGCCACAGTCCTTCCATGTTAGCCTGTACCTCCGAGAAATATATACCGAACAAGTGAGGTCCCAGGACTGAGCCTTGTGGGATGCCACTTGTAACTGGTTTGGAGTCTGACATAGCTCCAGCAATTCTAACCATGTGTGTTCTGTACTTGAGGCAGTTTGCAACCCATCTAGTGACATAGGGGTTTATATTTAAGCTGGTGAGCTTATCTATAATGCCTGAGTGGGGTATTGTATCGAAGGCTTTTGCAAGGTCCAGGTAGGCTGTGTGGACCACCTTCCCCTCGTCAATGGCCTTGGTGCCTGTTTCAAAGAAATCGACCAGGTTTAAGAGGCAGGATCTGCCCTTAACAAAGCCAAACTGGGTAGGATCCAGTGTCTGTAGGTCCCCAATATCTTTATTTATGAGGTCCATGATGATCCTTTCTATAGCTTTGCAGACCAAGCTAGTCAGGCTTATTGGGCGATAGTTTCCAGAATCCGTTGAGGCACCACCTTTGAGGAGAGGGACCACTGTTGCTGTACACCACTCTTTGGGTACATATCCTGTAGTAAGGTTGTGATTGAACAGTAGTTTTATGTTTGGGTTTAGCTCTTCTTGGAGTTCATGTAGGACGCAGCCCGGGACACCGTCTGGTCCTATTGATGCTGTGTTTTTTGCTTTGGAGAGGGCGGCTCTTACCTGAGCATCTGAGATGTCAGGGGGGCAGCACTAATGGGATAGATATTTGCCCTTTTGGTGGGGAGGGGGGAGATGTTTGCGCTGAACCTGTCAGCTAGGATGTTGGCAATGTCTGTGGGTTAGATGTATTTTTTGTCATTTTGGAGTAATTCTGAGGTTCCTAATATAACTAAAGAAAGTCTTGTGATTATCCTTAGTGTCCTGTGCAATTTTTCTCTTGAAGCTGGCTCTCCATACTCTCTGAGACATACGAAGGTGCAGCTAGTATACTCAGTGTAGCTGGAACACAGTATGGGTGATGATGTCCAATGACCTGTCACAGGTATGCTATGCAGTGTGAAATCATCCGTACTGTCATTGATATCTGTACTGCTAACATCTACATTGATAAAGGTTCATAGACTTGCAGACCATACTCAGCAGGGTAATAGTGCAGTGCCTCCAATTATGACTGGTGTCTCCACTTGTGGGTTGCAGTGGGTTTATATTATCCAACACCCTATCTGTATTGCATGTTCATGCTCAGCACTTGTTCAGAACATGTAAGCACTTCATGAACTACTAATTACTATAGCACCCATTTCCAACTCATTTCTTACAAGTACACTGTCTGTCCTTACATTTCCAGCTTGCTTACAGTACAACAGCTGTTGTACACACATAACTCACATATCTTGTGAGACATGGTTGAATATACAGGCATGTCCAAGTGTCACTTACCAGTGTTATTGCCTGTCTATATGATGAATATGGCAAACATGAGGCAATAGAGCAATTGTCTCGTGTACACAGTCAATGCTCACCTCCCAACATACGACACTACAGCCTGTGGGAGATGCACATATGCAGCCATGCTGGGGGTAATGCTCTCACCAACCCAGACTGAACCTGACATTCATGTGGGGACGTTTAACATTTGCAACACACCCCACTTATCACATAGTCTCACTAGATCTCCACCACCACAGGCCACACATAGTATGACTACAACATTTGCAGAACCTCTCCATACTCTCTGTATAGGCAACAGAGACAGACCCCATCACCAAACACAACACAAATTACTTATAGCCCACAGACTCATGTGTGCCCATCAACTACAGCCAATAGGGTGTCATAACATACCCAACACACCGGTCATAGGTGACTCTGTAGGCAGTCACACTGATGTCCAACTCAGCAGGCTGCACAAGGCAATAGTCGCTTACATCTAGCTGTCAGGTAACAGGATCCGCAACATAACCTATGCACCCATGCCACACCTCACCAGGTATGATTTGACTGTCATTCTCCATGTTAGTGTGACTGCCCTGAGATGTAACTTCCTGGACTACATGTACAGGGACATGCAATAGCTCTCCAGTCTTGTAGCCCAGAAGGTATCGCCCAAGCCCTGAGAAGCATTCTGCATTCATCTAGACTGATACCACAGTACAACGACTGAATGTTTCACTTCAACAGTTAACTATGCTTCTGCTGTCATTCCACAGGCATCCAGTATCTGTCTGCTTTGAATGACATGGTCAACAAAACACGATGCTTTGGCACAGATGACCTGCACCTGTCATCCCTGGGAGTACAGATAACATGTAAGGCTCTTGCTGCTCCTATACTGCCTGTCTTGGACAGTTTCCAATAACATTCACCACCAGAACAGGAACAGGCAAGCAAAACCTGGGGTACTGTTACTCAGTGCTTGATATCTTTATCTCTAACACACTCAGGCGAGGCACTCCTTATAATGGACCACTTCGATGTCGCTGCAGTGACTGGGACCTGCCTCTAGGCTCCAGAGAGCACACCTGCACTGACAGGTTACATGCAAACCACACCTTTCAGTCATGTAACCAGGACCGGAACACCCACGGCGGAGGTGTGTCCATATTTCACAAGGATGTACACACCTCCAGGCTGGTTCCTTAGCACAATGCATCAGAGGTGATCCACATGCAACTAACTGTGGCCAAAACTGCTATACACATTGTAATTTGCTACGGATTCAACAATATACCCCATGGTTGCCAGCCCTCATTTATTGGTGTACTGGACAGTAGGGTTTAGACGGGTACTACTGATGTGAGACTGACACTACCCCGCACTTAACTGGGATACCTACTCATGTACTGACACATTAAGCCAACACTTTCTGGGATTCATAACCTCCACTCGGCTGAATCAACCCATACACACCACCACCAAGACCAACAATATCCTAGACATGGACATTACCAACATGTGACTGGTGTTCCACACCTGGGGTTATCCCCTCATTGGTAGTTTCCAAACATATGCTAATCACCGTTGTTATCCACATCCCGGCACCACACCCTTCATGGAATACACAGTACAAGATTTCTACAATGCCTACGTCAGACGTCTTATGACAGCGGTAGTAAACGTCATGACACCCGTGCAGATGGACAATGCACTTACAAATGCTGAAACATACACCAGTGCACTTCATTAGCACTTACACGACTGCATGGATCATGCTATCCCAAACAGAGCCATGATGGTACCCACCAGATAATGGACACCACTCTGGGGGTCCAGTTCCATGGACATAATGTACAACAGAAGGTGGAGGCTGTTACAAAGTGGAGTACAATCCCATGGGTGGGGTAGCTCACTGGTCAGCCTCTGTAGGAATCCGGGATCCCTTATCACATCCTCCAAAGCTAGCTACATAAGCATCACTGCGACACATTCCAAAGACTACCACAAAGCATTATGGAGATTTGTCAGTACTCAATGGCAATACCCATATCTGCTCTGACATACGACGGTTAGGCAGGAACATTACAGACCGACTGCTATTGGCAACATCCTGGAAAATAGGTTCCATGCTAACTTTACACCCTCTCACTCCCTAGACGGCCAAAATCCATACAGGAACAATGCAGAGTCCCTGCGGTCACAACTACACAGTTCCAACCTGCACTCTCTAAGGCCTGGAACACAAACTCCAGGTGACCGTCCAACATCCCAGGCTGTGATTTACACAAACCTGAGAACGACATGGCTCCCCACTTGGCCACCAGATTCAGTAATAGCCTTGTATCAGACATTGTGGCCCCTGAATGGCACACAGCAACAGTTATCACACTCCACACAGGTGGCACCATAAAGAACCACAGGAACTATTGCCCTATACGACTGAATGGACTGTTCTGCAAGGCTATGGGGCACATCATCATGGAAGCCATTCACAGAGACATTGGTGGGCTCCAGACATTTGATGCCACCCAGGTTGGATTTGTTAGGGCTTTGATACAGTTACCAGGGTAGTCGATGACGGTAAGGGGTCCACACAGCCTACATTGTCCTCTCATTGGCTTTCAGCACCGTTCTCCATTCTGGTATTGACAACATACACATCCACCTGCACATCGACCCCTACATCTCAGGATGTTATGCAAAGTGGCTCATGGACAGGACCCACACAATGAGGGCAGCATACCGTGGTACCTACTATAATTCAGTTACACTTGGTGTACCACAGTCCTCAGTCATAGTGTCCCTCATGTTCGGTATATGCTTCCCTGAAGTACAAGCTAGCACAGAGGGACTTTCCCTGAATAGGTTTCAAGACAACTGCAAACAAGGAGCCATGATTGATCCACCAGCTGATACAGACACCCTCCATAAGGGTGTCACTGTGACAGATACCTGATGTCAATAACATGGCCTCAAGCTGCATGACACAAGGTGCACAGACATCCCCTTTGGATTACACCAATCACCCACTGACTATCACATAGGTGGCAGTCCCATACATACATGTGACATTATACGAGATCTTAGTACACACGTATATAGCACCCACTCCTTTGATAACCATATTGCCAATGTGGTGTGGATATCCTTCTACGTGGCCACCCTTATCTGTAATGGGTTAGTAGCTGGAACAAAGGCACCAATTGTACCTCTATACTCCTGACGTATGACACACCCCTTTTGGGGTATACCTTACAGAACAGCAATGGCTTTACATACCACAACATTAACACACCATGAGGATTATTGACCTATACCACAACATTAACACACCATGAGGATTATTGACCTCCGAAGGATGACGTATGCGACACAACTACAGACACCACGACTGTACACATTTGCATACTGCATACTCAGGGGTGACCTCTGCTGAACATACAGGGCCCATGTCCACAACAATATTTATGGATATACGCCACATAAGCAGCATAAGTAAAAGCCACTGAAAGCAACATGCTCATGGATATGTGCACAAACACAACGATGAGTGGGACATGCTTGAGGGATACATTCCTGAACCAGACACTCACCATGCTTTGGAACATGATTCCTATGTACATCAAGCAGGGACACTCACTAGCACTCTTCATGAGATACCTCGATGGGTGGATGGGAGTCACACATGTACGCCAGGGATCACTGCAGTGGCTGTACTGTACACAGGTGCAGGCAACACATGGCTCTGCTGTTCACAGACAGGACACTACCCTAGGGAGGTGCCGTCAGTGAAAACACTGTTGTTGGGCTTACACATGGACTTGGCCAGACAGCATAGTACCTCACTATGAACCTGTGAAGCTATTACATGTCCTTTGTGCATGGATAATTGAGTAGCTCTTCCATTTCAATTAGCTATCATGCTGTTACAGTGTCCCATGACTACAAGCCATATGTATCCTTTTATTGTGTATTGTACATGCCGATAGACGATGCAGTTTGTTTGCATGATATAACAGTTATGCTGTGTAAAATATCTGACATATCTACCTACAATACTGTACATTGCACATATTTTAAACATTATCCCATAATGCAAATCATACTTGCACAGCAGGACCACCTTAGGCATGTTATTCTCATTATATGCCCATACACATGCCTACTGTGACAGTATATCAACATATATTATCCCCTGCTATGGCACATACTTGTTGGACAAACCCTACCACTGATGGTGGGTGGTGTGGAATTGTTGTGTTTAAAGCCCTCATGTAGCATCCCTTGTGGTGTATGAGATGTTTACCTTGTGGCCCACAGCAGGACACACAATTTCTACAAGCATTACTATGCTCAACGAGACATCACTACATAATACCTTTTCCCACTTTATGCATTGCGTACACTTTAATTAATACAAAACAGGCTCTACATACACTAACATACTGAGTGTTCTACATACCTTGTTAGCATTCCGAGTCTTCGTAAATATCTCTCTTACACCTTTACTGTTTAAACGGTTCTATGGTATGAGCATACGGTTTGAATGTATGGCAAGGCATCCTTATATACGTCGATACCTGTAACATGTGGTATCCTGCAGCCAATTGGTGTTCCTGAGTAAATTATTACATGCACATTAGCTGTGCAGCTACTCCATTCACCAATTATGTGGCAACAGTGGGGTATAATTGAATTCTCCACTTGGGCGTTGCCCTTTTGCCCTACCTTCGGGGAGACAGCCTGTATGTGTTTTGTTGTGAGGAATTGCAACTGCTATTTAGAGATACATGGATATTTTGAATTCATGTCCCCCGTGGATTGTGTGTGATGGCTAGAGTATGTGGTTCTACATGTGAGTGTACCTGTCATCTCAACCGTCTGATAAGGGACTACTGCAAACAAAACCTGTAACATCGCCATCTGTTCCATTATACAACAGCTACAATTTCACATGGCACCATTACAAATGTGTCTCTCACAAGGTATGTTAATGCCGCTGCAGATGTAATTGAGTGAGTGGATGTTTGTGATATTATTACAGTCTGTATTGCAATTGTTTTGGGTGTGGGGAAGATGTAGGTGGGTGTACATAGCATATACAGGTTTGTGGGGACTGCATTTCTACATATTCCATATATGTGTGTGGGCTCCTTCCCTAACTGAAGACCTATCATTTAGTAGACTGAAACTATGGTTGTTACGGGCTTAAACATTGAGTCATTGTTAATTGGTTTCTATATAGCATGCAGGTGAGGTTGATACTTCAGTACCTCTGGAAATACATTGATATGTAAGGGAATGTTAGTAAATGACAGCTCTCTCGTGTATTTCTGTCACAGATATTTGCACTCATTGCAGTTGTGTCGGTGACTGAACCCCTTTGGCATGGGTTGCCACCTTTTCAAATGGCCATATTGAGACATTTGCAGGACACACATCGGTGTTTACAGGCTGACACATACCCATGCTCAGTACACAGGATAGAACATACTTTTATCCTGAATACATACTTATTCTTTTATAGCACTTTAGCTACTTATCATGTTTCATGTAACATTTACGTATTTTAGATACAGGCATAACTATTTAATGCAACTATTACATAATATATGGGACATAATTATGTCCTACAATCTCGGACATTTGCACTTTTTAATATTTTTTGACAGGACACAACTGCCCAGGGAGGGGCTGTCCCTCTTAAAGTGGGACAGGTGGTAACCGTATGCCTACGGCCAGCTATGACCACACCTACCATAATGATCTACCTCCAAGTTAGCACTAACAGACACATGATGCAAACACACACACACACACACACACACACACACACACACACACACACACACATTACAGTCCCACGGAAACGCACATGGCACCCTCAAAACACACATACACAGACTACAGCAATCACAAACACAGTGGAACACAGTACCTACCTGGACCGCAGCACCGGCAGTGATAACTAAATGTCCCTTAACATTGTGATAATGTTACTCTCAGTTCTAGTGATCCGGTACTGTGTTCTTTTAGTCTTTAAGCCTCGTGATTACATGTGTAGGTATGTGACACATTCGATAGTTGGCAGTATCGTATTTATTTGTACCTCCATGGTTGTGTACATGTCGTTGACCTATCTATATATTTGCAGATATAGGTGAATACGTATATATCAACATATATCTCTCTATCACCCTTTCTATCTCTAATTTATATATATATATATATATATATATATATATATATATATATATATATATATATATAGGTCAAGGAGGAAGAAACAAAGGTGGAAGGACAAGTAAAGTGAGCAGTGCAATTGTTGCAAAGGAGGTGTTATCATATTTGGCCACAGAGCATTGAGCAATGTAAGGTGAACAGGAGTAAAGTGAGCAGTGTACATTCATTCAGATGAGATTAGAAAAGGGCAAATTTAGAAGGACATTGAAGAAAGTTTATAGAAGGGGAATAGGACTGATATAAAGATATCTGCTAAACACTTTGTGCAGCACAAGAAGAAAGCAGGGCTGCTGGTGGTAAAAGTGAAGCAAGAATATTAATGATATAATGGCCAATGGAATGAGGCTGGAAGTGAAAATGATTTGAATGCTCCAAGCATTTGTTAGGAAGCTCATTTATCTAACAGTAATACATAGAAAGGACTATTATCTTATGTAAACTCATTGTCTGTAGCACAACATGTTCTTTGTCCCAGTAAAATGAACTCCTTAGTGGATGTTGTTTTATCACCAAATGATACTCAAGTGGTGTAGCTGAGAGTACTGCTTCCCTTTTGGAAAGTCTGGTCACAATACAATTATATTTAATGTTTTGATTCATTTTAAGGGAAAGACATAGAGAATGACATGAGATCACGTCATGCAGGTAATCACTGTGCCATTAATGCACAGTTATCCAATTGGAATTAGCAGTTAGATGTTGAAGATAAATATGTGAAAGAGCAATAGTAAGTTTTCTAATCAAAACTATATAAGATAGAAAATTCTCATAGTCCCTCAAAAAAATCTCACCCGGACTCTGTCACAACTTGTTGTGAGGGAAATGTTAGTGTGTTGCTACTTTCTTGCATTTTCTATTACTTTATTGCCTTTGTCTGTTTTGTGTATTGTGATTTGTTTTCCTTATACTGTGTTTTACTAGTATTCTGCTTTTGAATTGCATATTAAGACTAGGAAAGAGGCAACAGCTGTGTCTCTTGTGAGTTACACAGAAATTAGAATATGTCAACTAAGGTTAATTATCTGTGAAGTATCTGGGAACTAAACCTTCTATTTAAGTGGTAAAATAAACCATTTCAAAGCTTTATTGGAAAAGCTCACCCAGACTCTGCCACAACTTGCTATGAGGGAAAGGTTAGTTTGCTGTTGCTTTCTTGTATTTTGTATTACTGTATTGCCTTCTTCTATTTTGTATATTGTGATTTGTTTTTTTACATGGTGTTTTACTTGTATTCTGCCTTTAAATTACATATTAAAACTCAGATAGAGGCCACAGCTGTGTCTCTTGTGAGTCACACAGAAATTAGAATATGTCAGTTAAGGTTAATTGTAAAGTTTGTGGAATTAAACCTTCTATTTAAGGGATAAAAATAAAACATTTCAAAGCTTTACTGGAAAAGCTCATCCAGACTCTGCCACAACTTGCTGTGAAGGAAAGGTTAGTTTGCTTTTGCTTTTGCTTTCTTGTACTTTGTATTACTTTATTGCCTTCCTTTATTTTGTATATTGTGATTTGTTTTCTTTACACTGTGTTTTACTTGTATTGTGCTTTTAATTCCTCATTAAAACTAGGAAAGACACCACAGCTGTGCCGCTTGTGAGTTCTTAAACTCAAATGTCTTTTTAGTTGCCTACCCCTTATGTTAATTTGGCAACATATCCCCTTCCCTCTCCCATTTCATTGATTGTTATGAGTAAGCAAAAAGTTATCATGTTGTAAAATCACTCCCCTTCAACTATTTAAATGTATTGGCCATCCCATTGTATTCCATAGAACCAGAATACAAACTGCCAACCCGTTTTCAATCTATCTTGTGCTTTTAAAATTAGTGGCTATTCATTTAGACATCTAAAGCTTAAGGTACCCCCTCATTCATATCTAACTGTTTAACACACACTGCAGTGATTAAAATATTAAACCATTTTTTCATCTTACCTTCAAAATCTCCATCTATTGCAAGACCATCAATTATTGCAGAACCCAAATTTTGCCTCTCAGTAGTCATCTTAGTATTACTGCTTCTGTTTTCTCCTGGTGAGAGAAGGTGCACAGGGACATTATTCCTTGGAGACTGCTGATCACTGAAAAAGCTAATAACTGCTTCACAGGTGACACCTTGGAATTTGTGCTTATATTCTTCTCCTGGTGAGAGAAGGACCAGAGTGCTTTCATTTCTGAGTGTTTCTGTTTGGGCAGTGACTGCCCTTGATGTTCTGAATTGTTCTGGTTGGTATTCAAATCCAGGAAAAGGCTACAACAAGCTAACAGACCCTTGAATCATCTGGGACAAGCCCATGGATCACCAAACAGGCTGTGATCTGCTTCTCATCTTGGGATTGGTGCTAATGTTTTGCTTCTGGTGAGAGAAGAAGCAAAGGGGAACTGTATCCTAGCAGAGTGAAGCTGTGGTGACAGCTGCACTAGTAGGAGCCAGGCAGTACCCATTCATGTGACTCCCCTCTTTTGATCATTCTTGACAAGCTAATTCTTTGTTTTCAGTAAGTACTGCTTGATTTGTTTCTAACTTCAGAATATCTGCTTAAATACTTTTTCCTTAAATTTTCAGGGTCTACTTATTAATTTCCTCTCAAGTGTTTGGCAGTGCCGTGTAAATATACAGACATCTTCAGTGACATTTTTCCTGGAAAAGCATGATAGAAATTTCATCATTACGTAATTGCACACAGGATGACTAGTTTGCAGTGACAAGCAATGACCCCAGAGTTGCAAACCAGATACTCCTGACATTGCTTTATATTCTGACTCTAACCATCTAATCAATAAAAAAGGGTCTGTTGCCATGGATATGAGCTTTCAGAATGTCTTTTTTACAAGCTTGGTGGATATACTGAGGCAATGGAGAAATTGCCTCATGTTTACTGACAACCAGTGTTAGAAAAATATGTATTAACATATGTGTGCAATGCTTATTTTAATAAGGGAAGATTAACATGTTTCTATTCTATATGCAGCATAACACATTTTTATTCTATATGCAGCATTAGTCTTATTTGAGACTGAAAACATGCTTTTCTGAAATTGTGCTTTCTGACACTGCAAGATGCACTCTGACCTAGTTTGCTAGCACAGCAAAATACATGTTTATGCCTTGGAAATGTACTGGAAAGCAGGTGATTTTCTGCTAGGTCAGGAAATTAAAAGGAGAATAATAATAATTTCTGTAGATCCATTCATTATAGACAATACGCTATGTTCGTGTTGATGAAAAAGTCCACAAGCTGCAAGATAGTTAGATATAAAGAACAATAAACTGCTTCAGAAATCTGTACTTGCATTGTGCTTAAATTAACCATAGTACCTAGACTTGTAACATCACATAGCAAGAAAGTTACAATTGACCAGTGGTCATCAAGGCCATCCTGTTTACTGAAAAATCTTTTTTAAACTTTGAAGAGTCAGCTAGAAACGTGAGAAATATCTGCAAAAATAACAGAATTGTGAACTGGTGATCTGCTACGTCAGTCGTAGTGGGCAATGTCTTGAAAGAAAGGTATACTAACTGACACTTCCTGATTTAGTCAGACAAACTCTGTAACTGCATTTTTTGTCTCCTTGTGCAAGAATAAAGTTACCTGAACTGAACCTTATGCTTTTGGTCTTTTTAAAGTATTTTTTTCTAACATTTTTTGGTCCTTTGGAGCCGGAAACCCTCGTTTAGCCTGGGATCAGATGGGCCAGGTGGCATTAAACTGTGCAGGGAAGATACCACATCGGATCTTCTTCATTGAAAGACCTCTGACTGAATTGTCGTGCAAAAGGGGCCAGCCACTTTTCTGATCTATGACTGAAGGCGGGTTCCATTTGAACAGTGAGTGACCAATCGCTGAGGCTCAGGTAAGGTGAATCTACTTTTTTCTGTCTTAGATCAGGGACTTGATTGTATTTGTTCTGTGAGAATTTTTTGAATTCAGGGACAGAAATATTGCTATCTTGTCATTGATCAGGGAAACAGGATAAATAGGCAGGTAGTCTGAAGAGACTGTAAACACTTGGTGGTACCACATTAAAAACAAAAGGGTTACGTAACATTTAAAAGGTTAGAACAAAATGGGTAATACATGCACGAAAACAAAAAAACCCAAAAGCCCACCGTTAACCGAAGACGCAAAATACATGCAATCACAGCGCGCCGACAACGTTAAATATTATACTAAATGGGTTAATAAATATGAATTTGATGGGAAACTAGAAAGATCCTCGCTTATCAAACTTATTAGACAGTTAAAAATCGATTCTAAAGGTTGGGTTAAAAAAAAGCGTAAATTAGGAGTTCCTCAGGCACACAGGTGGATTGAAGAAGCAAACCGAAGAGAACAAAAGAATAAAAATTCAAAAGCAATGTTTCTAGACAAAGAGGATAATAACTTAGTTATAGCAACGGCCCCTCAGCCCACTCCGGTTCCCTTACCAGTTCCCTTACCGGAATATGAAGCAAAAGAACAAACTGACCCACCTCCATGATATCCAGTCATTCCTATAAAACCACTACCGTTTGTTAGAGATCCTATCGAGACTAGGTCTCGAACACATAATTTAAAAGGGGATATTGAATTATATCAAATGAATGGAAATTCACGGGCTATGAGTGAAGAAGAGATATGCCCACTCATAGAAGTACCAAATCCTCAGGCAGGACAAGAAGGGCAGAACCCAACTCTCTTAGTATACAGACCTTGGACACCGGAAGACATCCGGAAAGCCACAGAGGGAATTCTCCATCCAAAAGTTAATTTTAGAAAATTCTTAGAAGACTTAGAAGATGAGATTAAGTTATCACTTAAACGGAGAGGAAGTAGAAAAAGTGGTCAGACAAATAGTAGGTCCAGACTGACACATGATCAGTGGCAACTGGAATCCCCGTGACGCTGCACTTAGGCCCCTCCCACATAGCAGCGCAGAACTAGACAACAGAGTGAAAGGTCTGACAGACCGAATTTCTGAGAAATGGAAGCCTAGGGCAGACTGGACTTGCATTAATCAATGCATCCAACAAGAAAGTGAAACTGTTGATAGATATTTTTCCAGATTATTGGAATGTTTTAACAATCACTGTGGAATGCAAGTGCCTGAAGATCAGACACAAGATTCCCCATATGACCAGCAGTTAAAGAATGCATTTTTGAAAGGCAGTATTTCACCCATAAGTAGTTTCATTACTAAACATATGGTAGACCATCGTACAAGCAGATTACAAACACTGCTTGAATATGCTAGACATGCTGAAAGGCATTTTAACAACAAAAAGAAAAAGAAAGCCCAAGTATTTGCTGTGGAAGATGGAGAAGTTTATTTAGTACAGTCCGGACAAAAGGGCAAAAAGAATGCCCAAGAAAACAAACAATCTGATCAGCGATCAGAGGACTTTGAAGGGAGAAAGAAAAGAGGTGAGTGCTTCAAATGCGGGAAAAAAGGACACATGGCAAGGGATTGCAGGAAAAATAAGAAGGCAGCAGTGGAAGACAAAAACGATGAAGGTGAGGACTGACTATATGAAAGTCAGGAATCACTAGATAGGAATAATAGAGAAAGGACAAATGACAATGTGATAGAAGGAGCAGAGAATGTGATAATAGAGGAAGTGCAGGAAGCTACTGACAGTGAAGAAAATGAAATATTAGACCTAGCCTTATTGAGTTTAGAACTCTATTTGGCTGACACAAAACCAGAAGTGACACTCCTGGTAGAAGGGAGGGAAGTCAAATTTTTGTGCGATTCAGGGGCATCACGAACCCTGGTACACCCCTCCAAACTACCAGAAAATTCAGAATCACATGACTTTATACTAGTAAAAGCAGCTAATGGACAGCTGTATCGGAAGCCTCTCTCCCATAACATTACAATAACAGATCCTGTTTCAGGATTAACCCAGAAAAGCAAAATTGTTGTTTCTGCAAAATGCCCAGTGAACCTTTTGGGCAGAGATCTTATGCAACTATTAGGCATAGCAGTAGTTCCAACCATGCAGGGTATGAAAGCACAACAACAGACTAATACTTTTGCAGTGCAAACGGAAGGTGAGACATTTTACTGGTACAGCCAGGACTTAGTTACGACTGGCCCTGGAGCAGTAACTGAAGAGTTAATGAATGTAGCTATCAGTAAGTTCCCCTCCCTTTGCATTGATATACAACACCTATTGCACTGTACTCTGTATTATTGAAATACACCAAGACCTGACAAAGAATATGAACAAGAATTGTTTAAAAATCATGCAAACAGATTAGTACTGTGTAATTTGTACTGGGACATGAAAGGGAACAGTGTAGTCAGCTGTTCATTACCCCAGGAGTTCTTTTCACTTTACAAATCAAATCTAATACCGCATGTTAGTTTAACTAAAGAGGAAGATTTAAAATGGATAGACCTAGGAGAAAAAGTCACAAAATGGGAAAAACAGACAGAATTAGAACTGTCAGAACAGGGAATACAAAGACAGAAACTGAACTGGATAACACAAACACATTCAGCTGTACACTTGCAGTCCAGCAAAGACAGCTGAGAAACCCTCTTATTAGAAGAGGAAAAAAAAGCTTTGTTAGACATACCAGAAACTCTCTGGTCAATGGAAAAATCAGACGTAGGACTTATTTGCACAGCAGGACCAGTTACTATCACGGCAAAGTCAGCATTTAGACCACAGAAGAGACAGTACCCCCTGAGAAAAGATGCAGAGGCAGGTATTAAACCTATCATAGCAGCTTTGCTTAAGAAGGGAATACTGGTGGAATCTCCTGATTCACCATGTAACACACCCTTATTCCCAGTTAGAAAAGCAAATGGAGAATGGCGTATGGTCCAAGATTTACAAGCTGTAAATGACGCAGTAATACCAAGAGCACCTACGGTGCCAGATCCACATACCTTGTTGAATGATTTAAAACCTCAACAGAAGTACTTTTCTGTGGTAGATATCAGCAATGCGTTCTTTTTGATACCGATACACCCTGACAGCCAGTATTGGTTTGCATTGACATTTCAGGGGAAGCGGTATACATATACACGACTACCACAGGGTTATAGTGAAAGTCCAACAATATTCTCACAAGAGATGACAAGTAATTTAGTGGGATTTATCCCACCGAGAGGTAGCCAAATTTTACTTTATGTTGATGACATCCTGCTGGCCGCCCCTACCCAGCAAGATTGTAAGGAAGATACTGTAGCATTATTAAAATTCCTAGCAGTTGAAAGACACAAAGTAAGCAAAAATAAATTGCAGCTTTGGAGAAACAAGTGAAATACCTTGGATATGTAATATCCAAAGATGGCAGAAATTAGATGAGGACAGAAAAGTAGCGATCTTACAAGCATCAAAACCCACAACCAAGAAGAAAATCATGTCCTTCCTGGGTACGACTAATTTTTGTCGGAGCTGGATCCCAAACTATGCTTTGGAATCTGCACCTTTAACCGACCTGATTTTTAAGAAGCCCATGGCAGCACAAGATTTAATACAGTGGACACCAGAAGCAGAATTAACTTTCTGCAAGCTGAAACAATTGACAGCATCATTAGTTTTAGGATTACTAAATTATCACAAACGTTTTTTTCCAAACTGTAGATTGCAAGCAAGGTTATATGACATCAGTATTGACTCAACAGCATGGGGACAAACAATGCCCCATTGCTTATTATTCATCACAACTGGACCCAGTGGCATGGTCTCTACCCCACTGTGTACAAGCAGTAGTTGCAGCTGCAATGGCAGTGCAGGCTTCGGCCTCAGTAGTGTTATTCCACCCTCTCACATTGAGAGTGCCTCATGCAGTCGCAATCATTTTGCTGCAAAAAAAAAATAGCATATCTTTCCCCTGCTAGGCATCTTTCTTGTATGACTATATTGCTGAGCCAACCTCACATGACAATTGAATGATGTGCTACTTTGAATCCGTCTATCTTGCTCCCAACTCCTGTGGATGGCACACCCCATAACTGCCTGCAGGTAATTGAGCAGAAGACACTGCCTAGAAAAGACCTCACGGATGTTCCCCTGGATGATGCCAAGGTGACATATTACGTGGATGGCTCATGCAAAAGGAGTCCTACAGGACAGAACCTAACAGGTTATGCAGTAGTTTCTGATACTGAGATTGTAGAAGCAAAACCTCTACCACATAACTTATCTGCACAAGCAGCAGAGTTGATTGCCTTGACATGGGCATGTACCTTAGCAAAGGGTAAAAGCGTAAACATTTTTACAGACAGCCAGTATGCTTTTTCTACTGTACATGTTTTTGCACAACAGTGGAAGAATCGAGGAATGGTGACATCTACTGGCAAACCGATTAACTATGCACAGTTTATTTTAGATTTGTTAGATTCTATTCAGTTGCCTCAGAAAGTAGCTATTTGTAAATGCGTAGCTCATACAAAACAACAAGATAGGATTTCAAAAGGCAATGCGAGAGCTGACACAGCTGCAAAGCAAGCAGCCTCAGAAGCATTTCTTTTGAACGAGGAATTACAACCTTCTGAGAATTTAGAATAAGAAATGTTGAAAACAATGCAGACACTTACTACACAGGCTGAAAAACAAAAATGGAAAAGACAAGGAGCAATTCTCAAGGAAGGGCTGTACATCTCTAAAGAGGGAAAACCGATATTACCGTCTAATTTATTTAGATATGCAGCTTTGTTGAGCCATGGGCAGAGCCATGTCTCAACATGGGGGATGGTGCAGTTAGTGAATCGGGTGTTTGCTACGTATGGGTTTACAAACTACACAAATAAATTTTGCCTGTCATGTCACACTTGTAATAAACATCATGCACAAGGGGCATTAAAACCCAAGCAAGGGAGTTTCCCTACACCACCGTATCCATTTCATACTATCTGTATGGATTTCATAGAATTGAACAGATGTGAAACCAAAAAATACTGCCTTGTCATTGTGGATATATTCTCCAAATGGGTGGAGGCCTTTCCAACTAGTAAACCAGATGCAGCCACTGTTGCAAAGACCCTAGTTAAAGAGATTATTCCTAGATTTGGCATACCGGAAAGGATCTACAGTGACAATGGTACACATTTCGTTAACCAAACTATACAACAGCTAAGTCAGTATTTTGGGATTTCTTTAAAGGATCACTGTGCATATCACCCTCAATCTGCAGGGTTGGTAGAAAGGCACAATGGAGTTTTAAAGAATAAGCTTAAGAAACTTATGGTAGAAACACAAAAGAATTGGGTGTACTGTTTGCCCCCTGGCACTGTTGAGCATGAGAACTGTTCCAAATGCAAAAGGATTGACACCTTTTGAAAAGATTTTCGGAAGAGCTTATTATATACCTCAGTGGAAACCTCTCATGCCTGCAGACCAGGAAGCAGATTGGACACTTGCAGATTACATGAGGAATATGCTAAATAACAAACATCTTTTACAGTTTAATTCTGTTTCAGATAAAGACCAAACTAACCCCTTCGAAGTAGCAGTAGCCCCAGGCACTTGGGTCTGGGTGAAGACAATCAAAAAGAAGAATTGGATGACACCAAAGTGGGAAGGTCCGTATCAAGTACTGCTGAGCACGCCCACAGCAGTCAAGATTGCAGAACGTTCATCGTGGATTCATTTGACACACTGTAAACTAGTCAAAAACTTTGAACTTGATAAAACTCTTGCTAACACACAGCAGCAGTAAAATGACGACAAGACCTAGAGACAATAGAAATACTGAACAACTTCATCAGTATATTCAACAGTGTTGCATAATCATCTTAATAACTGCATTAGTGACAATGTTCTTTTTGCTCTGGCCTTTCTTTTCTTCAGCCGCACCAGCTAGACTGAACAAATGTGATTCAACACTCATAGACTGGCATCCGAACATTAACACTTACCAGGCAATCAAATATGTGTATGCTGAGACTTAATATTTCAAATTGTTGGATTTGTGCAGCTATACCAACATCTTACGGGGAATTATTGATGGCTGCTGTCCCCCTAGGGATCAATGAGACCTGGAAAAACTTGAGTTTTGAGACTACACCTGTAAAATCTAGAGACAAAATTGCATTATTTCTACATGTTACACAAACAGGAATTGTATGCTTTTTTAGGAATGACATGATTCAAGTAGGTTGGAGTAGATGTCATGTGACTGTTTCTTATAAATGTTATATTAAACTTAAAAATGCTAAAAATACAGAAACAATTTGTGATGCAGATTATGACATACTTTGAGTCCTTGCATAAAACTGTCAGTGATATACAACATAATCCTGTTCTTTTAAAACAACTGTCTATTTTAGATAAGAAAATGTTTCATGCAGGGAAGGTGTATATCAATACTAAGGTAGAAAACTGTTATTTCATATGTGGGGAAAAAGGCATACAAATGGTTGCCTGAGAATTGGTCCGGCAGTTGTTTTTTGGGTTATCTGGTCCCGGCCATACAACACACTACAGCTTTGCCTCATGGGAGAATTTGAAACGTCAGAGATGTCACAAAGAAACCTGAAAATCCAATCAAGAAACCTGAGAATCCAGTGGGACAGATCATAGCAGGCTGGAGGAACCATAACTCAGTGAAAGACAAAAGTAAACTAGCACACATGGACTTGAGTGACACTATCATATCCTGGGCTGGCATAGCCCCTGCATATGGTGCAGGTAATCAATTTGGGAACTAAGAAAGCTATCCAAACTTCTCGAGGTCATGAGCAATGCAACTTTTTCCACTCTTGAATTAATGACTGATGAACTGAATGCAATTTGAACTGTAGTGCTTCAAAACCGCATGGCTCTTGACTTCACCCTAGTGGCGAGAGGTGGTACGTGCGCTTTAATCAAAGACGAGTGCTGTTTGTTCATTCCCGACAATAAGCACGGAATTAATGATCATTTAGAAGTGATCCAACAAGTGTCAGACATGACCAGGCCAGGCCCAAACCCACTGACGGACTTTTTCCAGAATTTGTTTGGGGGATGGGGTTCCATCCTAATGAACATCCTGATTGCCATTTGTGTGGGATTACTATTGTTAGGAGCATGCATATGCTGTGGAATTCCCTGCATGAAAAAATTAATCAAAGATTTTATAGACATGTCAGTTTCTGAGACTTTGTATCAAAGTACTGAAATTGAAGAACTGTTGAAAAAGGAAACACTTTCATAAGTTTAAACTGAATGACTCTCTTAGCTGCAAATCCTCAAAGGAAGAGGTTAGGAGAAGAAACAAACTGTTTATGCTTTTGAAATAGAATAAAAAAGTATTAACAGGGGGGAAATGTTAGAAAAATATGTATTAACATATGTGTGCAATGCTTATTTTAATAAGGGAAGATTAACACGTTTTTATTCTATATGCAACAATAGTCTTATTTGAGACTGAAAATGTGCTTTTCTGAAATTGTGCTTTCTGACACTGCAAGATGCACTCTGACCTAGTTTTTTAGCACAGCAAAATACATGTTTATGCCTTGGAAATGTACTGGAAAGCAGGTGATTTTCTACTAGGTCAGGAAATTAAAAGGAGAATATTAATAATTTCTGTAGATCCATTCATTATAGACAATAAGCTCTGTTCGTGTTGATGAAAAAGTGCACAAGCTGCAGGATAGTTAGATATGAACAATAAACTGCTTCAGAAATCTGTACTTGCATTGTGCTTAAATTAACCATAGTATCTAGACTTGTAACATCACATAGCAAGAAAGTTATAATTGACCAGTGGTCATCAAGGCCAATCTTTTTTAAACTTTGAAGAGTCAGCTAGAAACGTGAGAAATATCTGTAAAATAACAGAATTGTGAACTGGTGATCTGCTACGTCAGTCGTAGTGGGCAATGTCTTGAAAGAAAGGTATAATAACTGTGACACTTCCTGATTTAGTCAGACAAACTCTGTAACTGCATTTTTTATCTCCTTGCGCAAGAATAAAGATACCTGAACTGAACCTTATGCTTTTGGCCTTTTCAAAGTATTTTTCTGTAACAATCAGTTAATCCATAAACAAACTGATATATGGTATATGAGAGATGTATTTACACAATGTCACTGGAGGCAAAGCTCTCACATAAAAGTACTCATAATGTCAATAAGGTGGTCAGTAGTACACATGCTATACCCATCACACACAATTCAAAGAAGACATAAAGACCAATATATGCTGAGACACGTAAATGTAACTTTCCTAAACCCAAAGATCTCCTAGCTGAAGTACACATAACAAATACCCTCAGCAGCCCCAAATGCACTCTTTTAAGACAGCATCCATATCAACACATACAGCCACATTTCATGAAGCCACTACTTCTTAGTCCATAAGGCAAGTCACCACACAATCCAACATCCTGTTCATTTGAGACTCCATTGTGAGACACACTGATGTCCCTCTCACCAGGCTGAGTAAGGAGAAAGTTATGCTCAGTTGCTTATCAGGGGCTAGAATTTACCACATTATGGATGCACTCAGGTCAGTGGACCAGAAGTACTAGTTTGACTCAGTTATAATCCATGTGGGTGTAAATGACCTGAGACATACCTCCCTACAATATACAAAGAGAGACATCATGGACCTCTCTCAATATGTGCCCTAGGCTGGTATGAGCCTAGCATTGCGCACCATTTTACCTTCTCCAAGGATGATGTCATGATATGAACAAAAGATGACTGACTTTAATAATTGGCTTAGTTTCTGGTGTTGTTCTAAGGGGGTGCAATATTTGTCAGCATGGATGGAGATGGTCAACAGACCACGCTGCTTTGCCTGGGATGGTCTGCAACTCTCCTCTCTAGGCTTTCAAATATTAACTAAAAAACTGTCTTCCCCTATAGTCTTTTTTTTTTAGGCAATGCCAAACTGAAAGTACTTTTGACATAGCAAATCAAAACCAAGAAAATCTAAAAGTATTACTGCTCAGAGTTTAAACAAAAAACTCCACTTCCTAGAAGCTCACTTCATCCTAGAGCAATAGTGTCCAACCCGCGGCCCGTGGGCCGCATGCGGCCCTCAGAGCTCTTCCATGTGGCCCGCGGCCCTTAAATTGAAATTTTACTTTTTTCCCGTGTGTTTTCACGCCCACGTCCTTCAGTTGTTGTGCGCATGCGCCACATTACTTTTTTCCCATTTTTTTTAATGCCAGCTTCTTTCAGCTGGTGTGCGCATGCGCCAAAGCACCGTCCTGTCGTTTTTTGCGTCGGTAGATTCATTCGCGGTACACAGCTGAAGGAAGAGGATTGTGATCGCGGCGAAGAAAGAATTGAGAGCAAGGGGGATTTATTACACTGACTACTACACATCTGCAGTAACAGGTAAGTCATTAGAATCAGAACTTGAGGAAAGCGAACTGTTTTATAATATAACTGGGGGGATGTAATGACAGAATGCTCATCAGAAGAGCCACAGCATGTCATTCAGATACGGAGCTCTCCTGAGTTAACTGAAAGCTAAAATCAGCTTTAAAACTGTGCCGTGAATATTAAAGAGTGTTACGTAAACTGAATACCACCAACACTGACTGAATTAGAGGTTTTATTTTTCCAATCCACAGAGGACATGACACTACTTTAGAATTATATTTCACAAGAGTTATGGGTTGATCTTTTTAGAAAATTTTAGCTGCTTTGTCACAGTTCACTCATAATAATATCGCTATAATTTGTTTGTTGTAAATCAATCTAGTTCTAGTAGTTAATTATAAAATCAATATAGCTTAAAAATAATTTAAATGAGTTATGATGTGAGTCCCTGTGGACTGTACTTCTGCTAACTTCATAATAACTTGCTAGTAATAAAGTTGGTTATATACATTACCTTGGCTCATACGTTTTAATAAATTTTACTTTTTTGGGGAGTAGGCTTTAACAGTAAATTTCACATTAATTAATTGAATTCAAGTACTTGTTTGGAATTCAACAGTGCAATAAATTTGGAATTCAACAGTGCAATAAATTTAGAAAGTATTTCCTTTCTTCAATTTACCATTTATTTGACAAAGACAGTAATAGATTTTAGTCAAGGGCACATAGAAAGCAAACTTTTGTTAATTCTTGTTTACAGCAAACAGGTTCACATTTAATGTACACCAATGCTAGCATGATAAAGGACAAGCTAATTGAAATTTTAGTTTGCTGTCTCTATTCTCATTTTTTTAAGAGGAAGTAATTTTGTTATGTGGGCTGCTTCAGGACAGACTAGGTTACAGTAAAGAAAAGTAAGAAACAGTGAATTCACTTGTCACTGAAAGGAGACTAAAATATTCTTCCATTAAGCACAATTTTCATAGGAATACATAAGATAGTGGTGTTGTAGCAAACTAATTGTGTGTTTGGGGTTACTTGTAGCACTACTGCAATATATAATTAAACCTATTCTAAATGACTGAAAACATCCACTCTGTCATTTGGAACTTATTAGAGTGGTTGGTAATGTCCTACATTTTAAAATAAGAAGGGTTTTAATCTGAAATAGTCATTCAAAGTCAGTCTACACATAAAAAGCTGGGCATGCATACAGTTAAACCAGACTGCACTCACAAAAGTGCTTTTCTTCCAATGTATGGATATTAATACATTAATGAAGGACCATATACAATTATACAGGATTTTTTATATTTACATAAGATAAATCAAGCTCTGTCATGTTGTATAAGGCTCCTGCTAGTGAAATCAGCAGAAGAAGGGAATTCTATGCATCAGAAAGGCTTACCGTGAGGGGGAAAATCAGTGTAAAAATGCTTCTTCCTTTGTCAAAGCTTTGAATCTGAGGCATTAACTTTGAAGTAATAATCATAACTGAGTAAAGAATGAAAGACAATTTATTTCTATTCTTTTGAAATATTCATGAAGAGATGGAATGCATGTTGTGGTGCTCATATGTCCAGTGAATGGAGCTAAATAAACTCTGTGTACCTTGTACAACTGGTATACTCAGCTCTTACCTCAGGTTATTGCTGTTTTATGACTGCAGGAACATCTGTTTTACTCCAGAAAAGACAGTTAAGTAAAGCATGCTCACACATAAAACCATTGGGTGAATAGAATAGAATAATAGATTATTATACCATGGACTCTGTGTGTGTGTGTGTGTGTGTGTGTGTGTGTGTGTGTGTGTGTGTGTGTGTGTGTGTGTGTGTGTGTGTGTGTGTGTGTGTGTGTGTGTGTGTGTGTGTGTGTGTTTAAACATGAGATTTGGGGAGAGTGCTTCTCTGGGGGGCTATTAAGTTGAAGATGGGGCTAATTTTTTTTCTGATCCTAGCCACTGACTGAAAGAAGGTTGTATAAATTCTACCGTGAAATTGTCATAAGTGTCATAAAGCCTGCCTGTGCACTGACCGAGGGTCATAGGATTGGTAAGAAGTACTTGTATAGCTAGAAATATGCAAATAGTTTTAGTGATTTTTGGGTGATGTAGACAACTAGTTAAATTTTGAATTAGGATTAAAATAGTGTCCCTAAAATTCAGAAATGTTTTCTAAAATAACACCCTCTTGTTGTGAGGCAACAATGCTATATGCTTTGTCACTGTGCCACCGAGCTGGCTTGTAAATGAGGGAGCACGATCTACCATGCTCCTTAACAGGCCTATGAGATGTGTGGAGTACCTGTCCGTGCAGACACCAAGGTATATGTAGCTTCTTAAATACTAGCTAGAATGGACCTTTTGATGACCAACTGGGGACACAGCGGGGTTATCTCAGGCATCCGCCACAAGGATACTGCACCAGTTCTTTGATGCCATGCTGCAGCATGCTGGGGGGGTGGTTATGTTGTTTCCACATGCTACAGAGGAGAAAGCCAACAGCATGAGGGATTTTTGTGAGATAGCTCATTTCCTTGACATACTGGGGGCCATAGATTGCACCCACATTACAATAAAGGCACCACCTAGTGAGCAGGCAAGAAAGCATATTAATCACTCCATCAATTGCCAGGTTGTGTGTTATGCAGAGGGTATAATACACAGTGTGTTTGCAGGCCATCGAGGTAGTATTTACAACTCCCATATATGGAGCTTGTGAGACTTGTATCAGTGTTCTATGCAGGGTGATTTTACCCAGAGGCACCTTAATGTTTACTTCTAAAAAACCAAGGTACTGGTGCTTTTTTAATAGCCTGTAATTATTGTGTGACAGCACTCCTGAGATCATGCAAGTGATATGGCAGAAAACCACAAATTTGATAAGGAATACACCAAAAGATATATATAAGGTGAAAATATGGACATTCTGTGAAAATCTGGACAGTTGAGAGCTATGATATTAATGTATATGGTCCAAACAGTACAGAACAGTGTATTATAAATTGCAGATTCTGATGGAAAACCTATCATATGTTTAATGCAAACAATTCTAACACCAAAAGGAGTTCAGCTGCTAATGCAACATAAAAAAAAGCATAGCTTTGATGAGACCAAAGTCTGTGATGGTGGTGCTGCTTCTTGGTTTTAGAGAGAGTTATTATTAAAGTACAGATGCCTTGGCCCTTGCGTACTTTCCCAAATTTGCGACCTGTTTTTTTAATAATTAGAATGAGATATTGAATTTTAGGGCAAATATTATGCATTTATTAATTTATTCATTGTTCAAATTCACCTACAATACAGCCAGGGGGTCGACTTTGTTCATCCGCAGGGTTGCCAGACGTCCCTATTTGGGCGGGACTGTCCTGAGATTTTTTTTGCTCTTCAGTTTACGTGAGAGACCTTTTTTTTTTTTTGGTCCTCACTTGCCGTCTACAATGATATATTTTACATGCGGCCCCCAGATCATTTCTGTTGACTCAATGCGGCCCTTGCAACTGAAAAGGTTGGACACCCCTGTCCTAGAGAATGCTGATGTCTGTGCGGTCACTGAGACATAGTTCAAAGCTGCAGACAGCACATCAGCAGTGCAAGGTTATAATGCCTTCCACACATTTAGACCAGCTACTACACAGATAGTGACTAAAGTTGGAGGTGTCTCAATTTACATAAAAAATAAATATACCTCAAGGCTTGTCAAACAGCACAATGCACTTGAGCTACTCCATGTTCATATCACTATAGGCAACATCCAATACCACATCCTTACAAGCTATAGGTTCCCCTCTCTATGACCCAGGAGACCCATACCATGTATTTAAACTTATTGGAAACTCTCACCATCCAACCAAATACCATATGCATGGATGACTTTAATTACCCTACTATTAACTGGGAAACATATATGACACCAAATGTACAGGCACAGAGATTCCTGGATTTTGTAAACTCTCTGGACCAGATTGTCAATACACCAAACTAGGGGTGCAACCATAATGGACCTGGTTCTCATTAATATGGGAGGGTGCAGCACACTCCCTGTGCAATGTCTTCCCTGGTAAAGTCAGACCACAAAATGGTCTCTTTTGATGTAAAAATAAAACCTGGACCACCAGCTACCCCTGGAATATTCAGGAACTACTCTAAGGCTAACTTTCCTGCTATGAAGTGATAACCTGGAAAAATTTCAAGCCCCCATGAACCCTGAAAACACTGCTGCTTATGCAGAACTATTTATAGATACCCTGCACATGTTAATATCTGCATAACAGGCAGCTGTACCCAACAGGAAAATGTACAGAACTAACTCAGAAAACAAGCCACCCTGGTGCAATCACAAAATCAATAGGCTGTATAACAGAAGGAAGAAAATCATGGCAAAATTTGGAAGGTGCAGCACCCAACAAGATAAAAGCACTCTCATAAAACTAAACAAAACTCAGAGGACAATAAAGTCTACCAAAGCCATAGTTGAGGTAAATTTGCCCTTCCAGGCCAAGGTATTCTTTAGCTATGTCCAGAGTCTCAAAGGCAATACACAATTGTGTGCACAGCTCATTTTAAATGGAGCCTCCTATAATGAGCCAAAAGTCATAGCTAACCTATTGGCTGACAAATTCATTTCCAACTTTACCATTCTCTCCCCCTAAACCATCCCTCAGAAAATACCATCAAATATTACTCACTCTGCTATCACTAGGGAACAAGTCCTTAATGCTCTCTCTAAAACCAAGAACACTGCATCAATGGGACCAGACAGTATCCCAGAATGCCTTCTAAATTGCATGAAACATGACCTGTCAGGCTCTCTGGAATTGCTGTTCAACTGTAGCCTCCAAATAGGCTCCATGCCTTGTGAATGGAGAACAGCAACAGTCATACCTCTGCACAAAGCTGGGCCATCTACACAAACATGGAAACTACAGACCCATAAGTCTCACTATTCATATATGAAAAGCCATGGAAAGAATTATCATGGAAATGATCAATAATGATATAGTAAACCTACAGACACTCGACCCTACCCAGTTTGGTTTCACCAAGGGCAGGTCATGCCTATTTAACCTGGTGAACTTCTTTCGGAAGGTCACCAAAACAACGGGCGGGGGTAAAATGATTATCAGACCTGGCCAAGGCATTTGATACAATACCCCACTCAGGTATTGTTGGAAAAACTCAAGAGGTTAGGTAAAAACCCATATGTTATCCGATGGATAATTAACTGGCTCACAGACAGGACCCAGGATGTTAGAATTGGGGAGTCCACCTCAACAAAGTGACCAGACACAAGTGGAGTTCCTCAGGGATTTGTTCTTGGACTATTACTTTTTGTCATTTAGATCTCTGAAGTCATGGCCAATGCCAATGGTCTATGGCTGATTAAATTTGCAGATGATTGCAAATTAGCAGCTGTCTTTGAATCCACACTCACACAAATGTCCACCAGGAAGGACTGACACAGACTAACAGCTGGTGTCAGAGGCATGGACTAAAACTAAATACCAAGAAATGTAATAGTATCCTTCAGGAAGTCATCCATCCCTAATAACTATCATAGTGAAAACAGACCCCTTAGAGTTGACCCCGGTAGTCAGGAACTTAGGGACACATAT
The DNA here is from genome assembly GCF_019279795.1 of Protopterus annectens. Taxonomy (NCBI): domain Eukaryota; kingdom Metazoa; phylum Chordata; order Ceratodontiformes; family Protopteridae; genus Protopterus; species Protopterus annectens. Next base: position 790,167,672 of record NC_056734.1, read on the forward strand.
AGACAATAATTTAGCCTTTGACCATTATGTGTCTACAGCAGTCAGGAAATCATTGCATGTTGCACAACTTATAAACAAGGGTATGGCATCTAGGTCCAGACCTATCATGCCCACTTTGGTATGTACCTAACCAGGCATATTTAACAATTGGAACATCCAATGAGGTTCCTCACTAAATGAATACAGGGCTTAATTAAAATGTCCTATGCAGACCACTTCTAGGCTCTATGCCTATATTTTGTCTCCTACAAGCTGTTGAGGGGAGATCTATGCCTGGCATACAGGGCATTGAGAGACCCCACTCTGATGGGGTTCCTGCATATCCACAAAACAAACAGTACCAGAATTACCCATTTTAAAGACTACCTTGTCTGTGACAAAGAAAACCTGCTGAAAAGACAGGCATGTATCCCAGAGACTACCCCATTTCCTGGAACAGATACCCCATCCATGTGAATTAGAGTTCCTTCCTAAACCAATTCATGTGTACCTTGACAATTGGATGGGGAACACGAAATTTATCCTTGGCTTGGCACCTATGTCTCTAATGGACACAGGCAACCCGTAAATGTTTCATCTCCCAAGCCCCTGCTTACACTTATCAAGGGTATCAGAACTTGCCAGAGATCTGGGATGCATAGCTAGACTTAAAAAGTCCCTTGTGGTCATTAACCTTGTAAATACCTATGAACATAAATAAAGTAATTGAAAAGAATCATAAAATGTGTCCATGGTGGGACAGAAAATTGTTAACACTTTCTAGGGTTAAGAAAAGGAAGTGGAAAAAAATATCACTAAGAAACCAGTTTATGTAAGAATTGTGTATCTAAGTTCAGAAGAGCCATTAGACATGCTATGAGAAAATAACAGAAAACTGCACTCCCTGGAAGCATTTCTATCACTAGAAGATGTAGATGTTTGTGCAGTCACAGAAACCTGGTTTAAGGCCTCAGAAAGTACACCAGCCTTGCAGGGCAACAATGCCTTTCATGCCTTTAGACTACAAAATGAACATGTGAAAACCAAAGGAAGTGGTGTTTCAATCTATTCAGAAAATACAAGCAGCTAACACCAAGATATTAATATTAATATTAAGGCCATTTTGGAAGGTAAGGCGGGTAGCGTTTAAAGTCAGAAATATTTTTAAACCAGTTCACGTTTAGGTAGGATACATAATTTTTAATATATATCAACATCATTAGAAAAGGTATCCTTTCATAGTTTAAATTTGTCTCTGAAAATTAGAAGGAATTGATATAACATCGTTATGGTACAAGTAGTGTAAGGAAACGATGCAAATTTTTCAAAATGTAATGAAAAAGAACATGAATAGTGTACATAGTATAATATTTGGGCTTACGACTCTTTTTAATGTTTTTGTATATATAAGTTCTTTAGATTGAACATTTTAAATATCATATATTTCATTTTCAACAAATATTCATATATTTAAGTATTTTAGAATTGTTTAGGGGAGAAATTTTAGAGGCATTGGTTGATTCAAGTTGTTTGGACTGGATTTTGGTACTATATGCCTTTAAGGTTATTCAATTATGTGAATTTAATTGAATTATTGGTTTTGTTCATTTTATATAAAAGGACTGTGTACCAGTGACTCTTTTATCTGAAGAAGTCTGCCCTGAGCAGACGAAAGCGCTCATTTGTAACGTTTTACAATAAAGGAGAATTGTATTCCAGTGGAACAGAAGATTTTTTTTCTTGGTGTTTCAATCTATATTAGAGATAAATTCACTTCCCCATCTAGTTAGACTGGACAACTTCATGGAGTTACTCCAGGTCCAGGTTACAGTGAGTTACACCCCTTCAAGTCATAGCCAGTTATAGATCCCCCTTCATGGGCCACGACACCCATGAAGCCTACTTGACCAAACTGGAGACAATCCAAATTTTACAGAACACATTGGTTTTGGGGGATTTCAATTATCCGACAATCAGCTGGGAAACCTACTCTAGGCCTAACTCTCTAGAGCAAAATTTTCTTGATTTTTGTTAATTCAAATGCCCTGGAACAAATTGTTCATACCCAAACAAAGGGAACAAACATTCTGGATCTGGTCCTCACTGACATGTCAAATGGATGCACTGTCGCAACTGTTGGACCTTCATTAGTTAAAACTGACCAAAATCATCATCTTTGAGCTGGCACTAACACCAGAACTCACAAAGAGAAACGTCAGAATAAAAATCTTCACCAAGGCAAACTATGCTCTCCTAGGTTAAGGTATAAATGCAGTTCAAGCCCCACCCCAACCTGGAAGTGGTAACTATGCTGAAGCTTACACTAAAGCCCCATACAATTACTTGCATAAGTGTATAAACTTGGCCGTACCAGAAAGAACCAAAACCAGAGCACCAAGTAAATACAAGCTGCCATGGTGGACATCCAGCATCAACAAACTTTATAATAAACACAAAAAGTTGCTGTCCAAGAAAGCAAAGTCAAGGCCCCAACAATATAAAAGCACCCTCCTCAGCCTCAGCAGGCAAATAAGACAAACTGTTAAATCCTGCAAGCGATCCTTTGAGAGAAACTTAGCGAGTATAGCCAAGGATAACCATAAGGCCTTTTACAGCTATGTAGTAACCTAAAGGGTAGGACCCAAGCATGTGCAGAACTGGTGACTAACAGTATCACACACACTGACCCCACAGAGATAGCGGACCTGCTAGTGGACAGGGTTGGTGAAAATTTCACTCCCTTATCCCCTCCTAACTTTCCCCCAAACTCCCCCCCCCCAACCCTGCATATCTGAGGATCTGGTTCTCAAAGCTTTGTCCAGGCAAAAAACACAGACTGTATGGGACTAGGCAACATCCCAGGCTGTCTTCTAAACAGGCTAAAACATGAACTAACATCAGCACTAAGTACTCTTTTCAATCAAAGCCACAGGCTTTGTTCCTATGGAATGGAGAACAGCCACAGTTATTCCCCTCCATAAAGGTGGCCTAGCAACAAACCCAGGGAAGTACAGACCCATAAGCCTGACCAGCCTCATCTGTAAGGCCATGGAACGTATCATTATGGACTTCATAAATAAAGGCATACTGTAGGTGACCTCCGAACCCTGAATCCTACCCATTTCAGCTTCGTGAAGGGCTGATCCTGCCTGTTAAATCTGGTATATTTCTTTGAAAATGTGACCAAGGCTATCGATGTGGGAAAATCTGTGCACACAACATACCTCAACCTCACAAAGGTTTTCAACACAATCCCACGTTCAAGCATTACAGATAAACTCAGAAAACTGAATGTAAACCCCTTAAGGTGTAAGATGGGTTGCCAACTGGCTCACAAACCGGACAGATGCTATTAAAGTGTGTGACTTCACATCAAACAGCAGACCTGTTACTAGTGGGGTGCCACAGGGGTCAGTGCTGGGCCTCCTACTGTTCAGTATATACTTCTCAGATGTTCAGATCAAAACTATGGGATTGTGGCTGAACAAGTTTGTAGATGACTGCAAACTAGGTCCAATCATTGAATCCCTAAATTATGTCAGCATATTCCAGGAGGGTCTTCCACAGACCACCGACTGGTGTATTATTCATGGTCTCAAACTGACTGCAAATAAATGTATCATCATTCCCTTCAGGAAAAGCAATGTCCCCTCACACTATCAAATCAACAATAATGTCCCAACTACCCATGATGTGGTAAGGGACCTGGGATCACAAGTTGACTGTGACCTTAACTTTGACCAGCACATGTCTACTGTAGTAAGGAACGTTTTCTATGCAGCACATTTGATTAGTAAAGGCATTGTCTTGAGAGCAAAATAAGTTATAATTTATATGGCCTATAATTGAGTATAATGACCCATTTGGCATGTATCTTATTAAGTACCTGCAACAATTAGAGAGACCTCAAAGGTTTCTAACAAAGAAGATCAAGGGGCTCCAGCATGTGCCTTACACAGACTGACTAAAGTCCCTGTCACCATACTCTGTGTCATATAGATTTCTTAGGGGTGACTTATGCCTGGCCTACAGAACAATCTAAGAACAAAACCTAATGAACTTACTGCATATCTGTAAATCAAACTGGGCTATGGCTACCCATTACAGGGACCTAACTATGACCTGCAACTTAAATAGGACATGCTGGAGGGACAGATTTATCTCTGAGCAACTGCCACTTCTTTGGAACAGGCTACCTATTTATATGAAACAAAGCACCTCTATGACACTGTTCAAGAGGAATTTAGACAAGTGGGTGGGGAACCATAAATTCTTACCAGGAATAGAGCCCACAACCCTCCTGGATATAGGCAGTCATCACTAAATGCATTATTGGGTACTGACTAGCATTTTGATGAAATTACATTGGGATGAAATGGCTAGACTTAAAATGACCTCCGAGTCGATAGCCTAGTAATCTCCTACGATCCTATGATCCTATGAGTGAGCTAGTCAATGTTTTGCAGGCGAATAAGAATTTTGGGTACTTACGTATTATTGCAACTAGATCTTGTTAACCTGGGGTTCTTCCTGATGTGATCGCAAAACAACTGCATAGTAAACTGAAATGTGCTGTGTGAAGTCCAAATCACTTTTTGGATCACCTTGGTTCTGAAAGAGGAAGTGGAGTAACGGGCAAATTTGTCATCCTTGGGACCATCCTTTACCACTATAACTTTCAGCAAAATAACATAAGCAGAGCACACTACATCACCTAAGATTCCTACATGTCACTCTGAAAGTGGCAAAACAGTAGTTACCACTTCACACACCCCTTTTCACTTAAGAGAAAAGTGGTTTCATGATCACATTAACAGTGACAGCATGTTACAAAATGTGGTTGTGATATAATTGATTAGGACAAGTTTTATTTTTCAGAAGCAGGAAGGTGCCTGTTCAGTTTTATTTGTTTATACCCATTGTTGTACTTCTCCACAATTCCCAGAACGACTGTTTCAGTGTCAGTGTCAGGGAATGCAGTCATTTTAAATAACAATGACAGCGGAAGTAAAATCAGAGAAAGATTTGCACTTAATACACCACTTTCCGTTGTCCATGTATTGGAAAAACTAAAACCTACACATGTGGAGGCTTGAAAGGTTTCACTGTGGCCAACTGCATTCAAGCCCATGGAGAACCTGACCTTTTAAAAAAAAAGAAAAACAACAAAGGCAAGGGTATACTCCAAAATCCAAACTTTATAAATGTTAGCGCTTTTGGACACTGCCAATACGTGACCTTCTTCAGAGAAGGAATCATATTAAAACAGTGAAATATATAAAACAGTGAAATCACACCAATTAAAATATTAAAGGCACATGTATACAAAATATATATAAAATAGATACAAGTGTAAAAATGTCAGTTAAAATAATACAATAATGTTGTTTTGGGAGACTATTTCCCAAGGGATTTCTTTTTAAGAACACATTTAATACAGCAAAAATCATTCAAACCTGGAAAGGCAAAGGCATTAAGTCTCAACTGCCAGTGAAGTTCCTTTTCTTCAAGGTGTATTTGCAATGGCCCACCTCGGGGTGTTTGTTTTACTTGTTCAATAATAAAATAACGAAAATAGTGTCCAGGGTTAATAAGCACATGTTTAGCTAAAGCATTACTCTCATTGCTTTTGGTAATGCTATATTGATGTTCATACATACGCTGTTTAAAGTGCCTCTCTGTTTTACCAATATAAAACCCTGGACACATTTGACACTTTGCAACATAAACAACCCCATGGGTGTTACAGTTAAATTTATCCTTAATTTTGTAGTTTTTATAATGCAAACAAAAAAAGTTAGTCTCAGAGACAAACTTACAAAAGTTACAACTCCCACATTTCCACATTCCGGCATTATGGGGGGTAGTAAGTGTTTTACGTTCTAATATATTCTTTAAATTCCTACCCTTTTTGAAAACCATTCCTAACTTATTGGGTAACTTTAGCTGAATTGCTTGGTCTTCACCTAAAATAAACCAAAACTTATTTAAAATATCTTTCAATTAATAAGAATCTAAAGAGAATGTGGTAATAAACTTCAAAGTATAAGATCCTGGTTCGTTATTAGTACATGCTGGAGGTTCAATATCAGAATTCCCATCCCTCATGTCTGTTTGGTTCATGTTGTTTAGTATGGGTTTAAACCATCCACAATTTGTCTTGTGTACCACTTCTCTAATAATTTCATCCAACAAAGTAATAGGATATTCCTTCTTGATAAACATATCTCTTAGTGTTTCACATTTGTGCAAAAAATCAATATCCAAACTGACGATTCTTGCAGCCCTCACTATCTGTCCTTTAACAATCCCCCTTTTTACATATAATGGATGTAAACTGCTAAAGTGTAAAAAATGAATACGAATATGTCAGTTTACGGAAGATCTCAGCTAAATAACATTTTCCCATAATGTCCTTCCTCAAACACACATCCAAATAGGAAATTGCCTCAGTATTAAACTCTGATGTAAAACTTAAAAAAGTAGTCAAGCTGACATAAATTCTAATAAATTCAGAGCTGTGTCTTGTTCACCATGTAAAATGATAAAAATGTCATCCAAAAAACGTGTGTATCAAATGACGTTTTCCTTGAAAAGTGGGCATTCAAACAAAATGTTACTTTCCCACCATGCCATTACACAATTTGCAAAGCTCCTCCCACATGGGGAGCCCATGGCAACACCAGTTTTTTGGATATAATATTCGCCATTAAAAATGAGGTAATTGTTGGTTAAAACAATGTCCAACAGATATTCGATGAAATTTATCTCATCACTTGGTGCATTTTTGTAAAGTAAAAATTATCTAGCCCATTCGATACCAAAAACCTGAGGTATTACTGAATAAAGGTCTCTAACATCAATGGTAAGAAAATGGAAGTTTTCATCAAACACAACTCTGTTCAAGGAATTTAAAATATCCCAAGAGTCCCGACATATCTGGTTTTTGGACTCTAAATACTTTTTCAATTTTTGATCAACCACCTTAGCACATCCATATGTCATGCAGTTCCTGCCATCAACTATGGGTCGAAAGGGAGGATTTTGTAAATCCTTATGGATCTCAGGTAGTCCAAACATGACAGGGGTCACAGGAGAAACCATATTGAGATAATTGCACAAGTCAACATCAATTCTACCCTCGATAAGCAGTTCATTAATGAGAAATTGAACTCTTCTCATTGCCCCATGAAACTCATTTATAGACACCTTTGCATATGTCTCAGTGTTTAAAATCTGTAGAATCTATTATATTATGTTTCATCAATAAAAATCAAGCCCCCCTCCCTTGTCGGGTTTAAGGACTCGTATATTCTGTGATTGTAACAAGTTCAATGCTTCCAATTCACTGGATGTGATGTTCGGTTTAACATAGGGGCCATACTGTTTATTCAACAAAGCTCTAATATTTGTTTTGCATAATTTTTTGAAGGTAGATAGAGCATTATGTAAAGGAGGATTGATTATACTAGAAACCCTAAAGATGTTGTTAAAATTACCAAGACTGACAAAAAGAATACTTAAATTTAACTTATGTATGAATAGTTTCAAGTCAAGCAGAGTTTTAGCAATGTCAGCTCTCCTTGAAGGAATAAATGAGAGTCCTTTTGAAAGTAAACAAATTAACTCACTCAGTGGATCAAAACCTGTGTAATTAAACATCTTAAGATCCTTCATAGCATTTGTACATACCTGTAATCTAGAATGAGTCTGTTGTACATCTGGAATGTCAAAGTTATTGTCAGAAAGAGTTTTAATTATCGACGGCGTTTGTTGTTCTTCTTCCTCGGTGGATTCCATGAATTTGAGTTGTTCAAGGTCCGACCATTCCACAAAACATGCTGAAATCCCTGTTGGGCATCTTGAAAATCCTGTTTGCTTCGGTTGCTATTGTTTTAATTGAGTCTCTCACTCCGTCTAACTTTATTTTGGTTGGTATCCGGTTCAAAGTCATCTCTAAGGGCATCGTCAGAGATCGGCTCTTCCGATTGGAAGGATCCACTAGCTGGTTCATTGACTAGCCCAGTGGTAATACCTGCAATGATGTTATTAACAGGAGGGAGGGGATAGGCAGAACCATTAGCATAGTCATGCCTATCCCTTTCAAGTTTTTTACGCTTATTTTCTTTCAATTTCATCAGTGTGGTTTCTATACTGGCGAAAATATGACAAAAGTCATATTTATAACGGAGAAAATCAGCGTGATTCTTAATGTGTTCCTCTAATGGAATCAGTTCATTCCTTAACCATTCCATCTCTTCGTTGTAGTATTTAACCAGCAACTTTAAATAATCGCAGCTCTGTTGATCGAACAATTTTAATAGTTCCAAGTGTAGAGTTTCAAATTAAGTCTGATGGATATTTCCATTGGCAAAGGCCCTTGGGAATCAAACAAAGTCTAATGCATTCATTCAGATCGGATACCTCAGGTTGTAATTTCTTAAATTTGAAAAGTTTTATGTCAAACAACTTGAGGTTGTCCACCAAGAAATTGTTGCTTTCACCATTACAGAAACATGTGCTATTATTTTCTGTTGTGGATAGAACAGGATCATTAAGGCAATTCATTAAAGAAAGGGTGGAAAAATTATTCAATCTAATGTTAGTTGGATTCTCACCTCCATTATAAGTTCTTTGAGTACTGGTTCCTTCTTGGGCTACGGTTCAATTCTCAGACCAAGAATAAGATGGAATGTTCAAGGCACCAGAACTAATAGGAGAAACTCCATTGGTGTTTGTTGTAGTACGCATTTGCCCACATGGGAGAGAACTAAACTGATCCATTTTAGCTGACAGAGCATCAACTCTGGATGTCAGTTTTAACACAATGGTAAAATTTCCTACAGTATTCACCTCAGTAGGAGAAAGAGAGTTCTCTTGAGAAAACAAAGGTAAAGAATTATTGGAGCTACCACTTGCCATATCCAAAAAATTTCAAAAAGCAAAAATGACGAAGACAAACTAGAAAAACAACAAAGACAAGGGTATACTCCAAAATCCAAACTTTATAAATGTTAGCGCTTTCGGATACTGCCAATACTTGACCTTCTTCAGACAAGGAATCATATTAAAACAGTGAAATATATACCTACTCTCCCAATGACATCATCACACCAATTAAAATATTAAAGGCACATGTATACAAAATATATATAAAATTGATACAGGTGTAAAAATATCAGTTAAAATAATACAATAATGTTGTTTTGGGAGACTATCTTCCAAGGGATTTCTTTTTAAGAACACATTTAATACAGCAAAAATCATTCAAACCTGGAAAGGCAAAGGCATTAAGTCTCAACTGCCAGTGAAGTTCCTTTTCTTCAAGGTGTATTTGCCATGGCCCACCTCAGGGTGTTTGTTTTACTTGTTCAATAATAAAATAACGAAAATAGTGTCCAGGGTTAATAAGCACATGTTTAGCTAAAGCATTACTCTCATTGCTTTTGGTAATGCTATATTGATAAAAAAAGAACACTAAATACGGCGTCCTGAAACAACAGTAACTCATTCTAAGGTCATTCATCCCTTGTGCTCTCATGTTTCCAAGTACTGACTCAAGTTTGTGAAAATTGCCCCAGAAAATAGGGACAGAGTTTAAACATTACTCGTAGAAACTTTTTAGAAACTGCAGAAATCGCTACTTATTACCGACTGGTCTGCAATCTGGTTGCGATAATACGCAACTACCGAATTTTGTAAAGTATTTTAGAGAATACAGGCAGGAAGGAAATAACTACATTATTTTACAAGAAGGGGTTACATTTATAACAAATATGAAAGAAATTATTAAGAAGATAATTTTGAAATTCCCTAAAGAAAGAAGTCAGTAAGCGAAGAAGGAACTTTAATACTGAAGGAGTTTGTTTAGCTATAGATGTACAATTGTAGAAGTGTGATATACTATAGCAATAACCCACGCCTGGGTGTGGGTAATGCTGGATTTACCCATGGTTGGAGTGGTTTGGTCCCGAGGGCAAAGCCCGAGAGACCAAACAAAGCCAACCGTGGGTAAATACAGCATTACCCACACCCAGAAGTGGGTTATTGCTATTATACAATGACATTATTTAAGAAAAGAAATAATTATTTTTCTTAAATAATGGCATTGTATAATGCCTCTTTACTGCCCTTCCGCAGCTGTCTGGTATTCTGCGGCAGTTCTGATGTACTGCGCATGCCTACGCAGTACATCAGAGCTGTGGGCAAAAGCACTATTTCGCTATGTTAAATGGGTTTAACATAGCGAGACAGCTTTAAAATAAGCAACGGAGATCTCCGTTGCTTATTGTAAAACTGTCTCGCTATGTTAAACCCATTTAACATAAAAACAGCGGAGATCTTGCGATCTCCGTTGCTTTAAACTGTCTCGCTATGTAAAATGGGTTTAACATAGCGAGACAGCTTTAAAATAAGCAGCGGATATCTCTGTTGCTTATTTTAAAGCTGTCTCGCTATGTTTAACCCAGTTAATATAGTGAGACAACTTTAAAAAGCAACGGAGATCGCAAGATCTCCGTTGCTTTTTACACACTGTGTCGCTATGTTAAAGGAGTTTAACATAGCGAGACAGCTTTAAAAAAAGCAACGGAGATCTCCGTTGCTTTTTTTAAACCTGTGTCGCTATGTTAAACTCTTTTAACATAGCAAGACAGTGTTTTATACTAACGGAAAAAGTCCGGGCGACCGGACCTTTTTCCATTAGTATATTGAGGGATTTACAACTGGCACGCTGGTTGGGCTGGCCAATCAGCGTGCACGTTTTAGGGGAGGAATTGTATAATATGCTGTAGAACAAGTGTTACCATGACATGTCACATAAGGCAGATGAAATGCTAGCAACCAGGCAGAAGATGTGGCAGAGAGATGTCAGAACAGGGAATTGGAGGCAACATTCTCTGGAGGATTATCTGTGCCAACAGCAGGCACTCCAAGTAAAAAACAAAAGTTTGGGAGTATAATTACTGGCTGTGGCAGCAGAGAGTGGAGAAGAAGATGATGCAATGAAAGGCCAGGTATACATCCTGCATATATTCCAGCAGGCTCAGTCTTAGCCAGAAGGGAGAACGGATCTTAGAGGTGTGTTGCAAAGTACATTATAATGCTTACAACCTTAATCTAAGATAAACTGACAGAGAAATAAGCAGTCAGACAGTTGACAGCAGGAAAAAGATGTCAATAAACATAAGATGCCATCATCAAAAACAGGAACACCACTCCAAGGAAAAGTATTTTATTCATACAAAACATTCTGGTACCTCGGCTTCTTGCCTTCTAATGGAACACTTCTAAACACCACTCTTGTCCTTAAATACATACACCACAATCATAATTACTTCAATTAATCTATCAATGTTAGGAGAAAGAAAGTTGAAAGCCCAGTGGCTATGCATTTTTTGTCCAAGCACCAGGGTATGGATGAGAGTTTATTTTTCAGTGTTTTGGCATGACCTAATGGCATGAGATGTAATTTTAGAACAGAGTTATCTAGACTTGAGAGTAGATTAATTATCAATTTTCGCACTTTGCATCCAAAGGGAATGAATATGGAAAATAATTTAATTCTATAGAATATGGGATATCACTATTTCCTGCTCTGAAATTTAGAAAGGATGTATGCACGTGTACATATATACGTATATTTATATGTATTTTAGGTTTGAGTTCTTTTATCTGTGTGTATATATGTGCATTGGATAAGGGATATTGCATCAGAATTATTTTCTATAAATATGTAAGGTTGCTTGATCTAACAATTAAAATTTAATGTTTATGAAATTATTTAATTCTATAGAATATGGGTTATTACTATTTCCTGCTCTGAAATTTAGAAAGGATGTATGCATATGTGTATATATACACATATATTTATATGTAATTTAGATATGAGTTTTCATTTATTTGTGTGTATATATATGTAAATTGGAAAAATAATTTCGCATCAGAACTATTTTATATATAACATGTAAGGTTGGCTGATTTAGTAATTAGAATTTGATGCCTATGAAATTATATCTGATATATATGTCACTATATAAAAGAGTGAAATGTGAATTTTGCATATAACAACATATATATATATATATATATATATATATATATATATATATATATATATATATATATGTGTGTGTGTGTGTGTGTGTGTGTATTTTATGTAAGGTTGCCTTATGTGATAAATTAGAATTTGATGTTTTTGAAATTACAATCTGTGTATATGTTTTCATATGAAAAATACTGAAGTGTGATTTGCATTATATATGATGGATATATGTCCCTTTTAAGAAACATTTAGAAGGTATTTAAAAATGATAATTTTCTGTTCAATTGGCCAACTAACTAATTAATTGGAACATTGATAGATTAATTGAAGTAATTATGATTGTGGTGTATGTATTTAAGGATGAGAGTGGTGTTTAGAAGTGTTCCATTAGAAGGCAAGAAGCCGAGGTACCAGAATGTTTTGTATGAATAAAATACTTGTCCTTGGAGTGGTGTTCCTGTTCCTGTTTTTGATGGTGGCATCTTATGTTTATTGAGATTTTTTCGTGAAGGTGTTTTTTAGAAGGAAAAGGATACACAGTACATCAGAGGAATGAAGAGTATCAGACATGATTTGAGAACAGCTGTAAGTATCAACAGGCAATACAAGGAGTCTGAGTTGGAAGACAAGAGAGCTGTAAACATTGATGCATAAAGGAAACATGGGCATTGATGGTATCACAGAAATGCAGTCTAGTGACATGAAAATTTGGGCTTGGAGATACACAGGTTTTAATTATTCAGGAACGACCGATATGGAAGTATGAAAAAGAAACGCCGATCCACATAAAGGAATTGCATAGTGTATTGAGAGCAGATAGAAAACATGATAAAATGAAGAGAAATGACTAAAAAGGTTCACTGCTCTCTAGGCAGTACTGTACAGGAAAAAATCATCTAATTTCTGTAGTCTATTGCATCTAGTAACTTGTTGGTGATAACTTCTGTGACATAGAAAATGGTATAAATTACGACGTATTATGACACTGGAGGTACCCTATCACATGTGTCATTTTAGCCTGACAGTAGTGTGGAATAATCTGTCAGAATGCCGTACAATAGATTTGGGAAACTTTTAAAAGCATCAGTGTTTCTGGAAGCAAAAAAACTAATATCATTTGTTCATGAAAATGGTGTGTGTGTGTGTGTGTGTGTGTGTGTGTGTGTGTGTGTGTGTGTGTGTGTGTGTGTGTTCATAGGTAGGTACTAGGGGCCCAGGGGCCTATGCAAGGCTAGCCAACAAGATTCCCTGGCTTTCGCCACCCAAGAAAGTTATTTTCCTGTGACCCTGAAATAGTCAGCCTTGCCAAGTCTCAAATATGGGATACGGTGCTTTACAGCCACAGCAACATACCACTACACCATCTGAGCTGTGTTCACAATTAGAATAAATTTTAATATATCAGCCTAACAATTCATAATTCTGAAAATCAAGTTACAAAAAGCATATATTTCTTTTCCATACTTATTAATCTTCCGATTCTTATCAGAATGCGTAGGATTAGAACTAAATGTTTAACAGTAGTAAGATTGAATAAAAGTTATATACTTACCATAATGACAGATCCGTGTTATCTGCTTCATTCTTCCTCACTGGATGGGTCTTCAGAGCAGACTTCATCCACTCTAGACTTTGGATGCAAAGTTCAGGTTTCACCCCTTTACCATAATCTTTCCTTGTTCCTGAAATTACCTCAAATTTTAGTTTGCCAGAGTAGCTAATACTGACAAAGGGCCTATTTTTCATAAACCTAAATTCATCAAAATCAGTACTCAATTTGTATTCTGCTCTGGAGCTAGAAGAACACAGGAAATGCATTATGATCACATCAGAAGTCATAAAGTCCTGATATCAAAGAAAGAGAATGACAAAGAGGAAGGAGGGTGGGAAGCTGAGGAAGGAAGCAAACAATACATATCTATCATTTTGGAAAGTACATAACTTTTGTATCTTTTTTTTTTTTTTTTTTAACAAGAAAGATCTTTATTAAAGTATCTCTTATGACATTGGCAATCATGCATTTCTATAAATTAAAATAAACCATAGTGACATAATCTTAGTTACAAGCATTATACATCACAAACCATACTGACATAATTTTAGTTGCAAACATTATACATTGCTTATAATATACCCAATCATTGTCAGTCAAACATTAGATAGCTCATTAAAATCCTGTCTTCTTTTAAACCTCGTTCCTCTCCTGCATGTATTGTTCCCACAATTACCATTTTTTTCTATTTCATTTGTGCTTACCCTTTTCTAAAGATCAAATTCCATTTGTTTTATCTCTGCTACTACATTCACTACTTCTAGTACAGTTGGTTTAGACTTTGATTTCCATTTTCTAGTAATTGCTTTTTTGGCAGCCATCATAATTAGACTCAGCAATGCCTTACTACTATGTTTAGGCAATTCCGATTCTGTATCATAACTCAAAAAAATAATTTCCTTAAGTACACCAATTTGTTCACCCAGTATCTTTGATAGAGTAGTCTGCAGGGAATCTTTAAAGTCTGCCAACTCAATACACTCCCAGAAAATATTTTCCTAATTTACTCTTTCTTCCCCATCACACCTCCAACATTTGCTGTCTACCTGAGGAAAAATTATCTGGAGTCTGCCTGGGATATAAAAATACCTATGTAAACATTTTATAGCAGAAATCCTAAATCTTCTAGATTTGATTGCATATGTGGGAGACATACATATATCTCCCATTGTTCTTTGTTAATTGCTTTTCCATCCTCTCTTCCAAACCCTTTCTAACCTCCTTTGGCTGATTCTTATAGTTATCATGCAATATTTTATATGCTCTACTAAGTATTCCTTTTTTAACTGAAGCTTCTGTTCTAGAGTGTACTAAAAAACTCTACTAGTTCTGGTTTTTCATTTAGGACCCCTCCATTTTTTTCTCTTTGCCTATACTCAGATATCATTCTTTGACAGGGAATCAATCTCTAAAATGCAGTCCAAATAAATTCTTGGTATCTTCACAGTCTATTACCTTTCCCTGTCTAGTTATTTGTTCCAGATACCTTGTCTCCTTTGCCAGTTTTCTCTAATAAATTCCAGCCCCCCTTACCTATTGCTTGTATCCCTAATTGCAGTCATCCCTATTGTCAGAATCTCCTTTCTCCATTCCTGTGTTGGCTTAGTTCATAGAATTCTTTCTGCTACTTTATAAATATAATATTCTGTATGATTGCTGTTATTCTCCTTAAAGATCTGCATCCAAAAGCCCAGTGTCTCCTTGTTTCTTGAGTTTCCCCGTTTCATCATTATCCCTTTCCACTTGAATTACAGATTTCTGCTTGCGCTATGTATATGAGACTTAACTGTGTAGCTCTGAAATATCCCTTCAAATCAGGTAATCCCAATATGCCTTGTTCTGTTGGAAGAATCAGATTATCTTGCCATCTTCCCCTCCCAGATAAAATACTTCAGCTCTTTATTAATTGCTATTCACAACTTCTCCTCTGATTGATAGAAATATGTCTAACCTGTGTATAAGACTAAAGGGACTAAAAGCATTTTAACTGCTTGTATTTTACTATACATATCCATATAACTGACCTTCCAATTTATCAGTTTTTGTATTATCTTTTGTTTAGTCTCTTCCCACAAACCCTTAGCTGCCACACTGGAATCATTTTAATCCATACTCCTAAGTACTTAATTATATCATGTCCCTATAAATATGGATATTGCTGAACCAATTTGTGTGTGTGTACATAATTTAAAGCTATTGCTGTTGTTTTAGCTTTATTAATTTTGTATCCTGAAAATATTTGAAACTGTCTTGAAATGTTCCAGTAAACTGAGATGTCCTTTTCCGGTTTTGTCAGGTGTAAAATAATATCATCTGCAAATAGCACCAGCTTTGCTTGACTACTAAACCAATCACATCCTTGAACTGATGACTCCATTATTTTCTTTGCCAATGATTCTAAATATAATGCAATGCAGTGAAAGATTGAAAGACTGATTTAGCACAGTCTCTGTAGCTACCTTTGAGATAAAGGATGGGTTATTTCACAGTCAAGCTGGCATAATGGCCTTCGCCTCCCGTGCACAAGGTACAAGGTTCAATTGTGACTTCCAGCAAGTACCTATTTGGAATTTGCATGATGGTCGTTCTTTGTAGTCAATGTTGCAGTACTAATCTTTGGGTCTTCATGCTGTCCAGAAACCAGTGACCAGCCAGATTTCCATAGTCTTAGCATCATCTCAAGCTTACTGATGCTCCATGGCCAACATCTAGACATTAGGGTAAAAGAAGGGTGTCTGTTGGCACCATCTTCAGTTCATCATAGCTGTTCAGTCTAATGTATTTCACGTGTTTTATATGCTCACAGTCTGCTGGTTGGCTTGTGTTTCCAGAGATCCTCTACTTTCAGGCAGATAAGTACCTCGTTGGAGAATCTTCATCTGTAATTAATGTTCAAAAAAGTTAAAGAATTTTCACTCATTTTGCTTGTGGCCTTAGCACAACATCTTAAACTGCTCTGATTGTGTTAAGTTTCGTGCAAAACCCCTTAAACATAGGGCCGAGGTAC
This sequence comes from Protopterus annectens, assembly GCF_019279795.1. Classification (NCBI taxonomy): domain Eukaryota; kingdom Metazoa; phylum Chordata; order Ceratodontiformes; family Protopteridae; genus Protopterus; species Protopterus annectens. The sequence goes on from NC_056734.1 coordinate 790,184,253, forward strand.
TCACAACCATAAGGAGTCCTCATTGTCAGCTTCTTCAGTAGCATCACAACCTCCAACTTCTGCAGGAATTACACTAACTCTGGCAGCTGCCGGTGTTATCCCAAAACAGTGAAAAAATAAAAACCTAGGGACCTGGAGGCTGCAGAAAAAACTACTATATCAGCTCCTAAGTCGACTGAATTCTTTGGAGAGGCACTTTTGCAGTCCCCAGGACTGGCGAATGCAAGGCTGAAACCCTTTGGTGCAACCCCTCAGGAGGCTACCATTGTCCCCGGCCTACCCATGACCATGACTACCACAGTCATTCACACATCAGTTGGGTGTGACACCACTATGCAGGCAATAGCTTCCAGAGGAAGACCTTAGGTTTCCCCTAACTACCGATGTTCCTACCAGGATTGCAATCAGGTTACTGATCCCTAGGCCATGCCTGTTAAATAGAAATGTGCTTCCACCTTGGCCTTGCCACTGCCATAAGCCTCTGCATCTCAGTTTGAAGTCCAGGATCTGGTCAAGATAGCACAGGAATCCATGCCTTTGATTCAATTTAGAGATCCCTCATAACCTTCCAAGGCTTCTCCGACCCCAACTAAAACAAGGGAAGCAAACTTCCAAAAGGAAGAAGACTCTTCATCCTCTAAGGATAAGGAAGAGTTCTTATTTGGGTCACTTACAATTTCAAATTCTGCCTCTGACCCAGATGATACTCTCTCTCTCCAGCTTCCCCACTTAAAGACCTTTCTTTCAGAGATGCATTACACAAAAGGAAGAAAGTTTTTAAATGGGAAAGACAAATTACGGGGAACCATTAAGCTTAATTTTTCCAGAACACATTCTAATAAATTATGTTTTGGAGGACATAGCCCTACATCCTGACTCCTTACCACCTGTGCCTAGGAAATCAGATGGGATTTTAGGGGTGCTTGACTCTCACAAGCATCTCTGCAAAAAACCTAAAGCAGATCCCTCTGTAGTCTCTACTGAATCTACTTAAGGGGTTACCACACAACCATCCAGGCATTCACAACCTAATCACAGGGACAACAGACTACTGGATATGTTTGGCAAGAAAACTTATATCTCTGCAGCCCTAGACTGACAGCTTTAAACTGCCAGTTCCATATGATACAATACTTGGAATCACTTCAATAGAAAATAGCAAAACTTGACTCCATGGCAAATAAAACCTTGTACAAGGAGGTGCAGGAAATAGCTAAAGTTGTTTACATTACCAGATACTCCTCGAAATGTGGCTGACTCCTTAGATGCTTCTTGCAGAGCAGCTAACACAGGTTCAGTTATCTGCTGACATGCATAGCTCAGAAGTCAGCCACTGTCAGACCATGTAAAAGTAGAGTTACTGGATGCCCCACTAGACAGAGTTCGTTTGGAGCTCTAGCCAAACAAGTCTCGAGAAACTACACAAAAAGCAAACAAATTAAAACTGTCAAATAATTCTACTGATCTCCAAACCCAAGGTACAGCAGAAACGACCCCTCTAAGCCTTGGCCCTTTTTACCAAGACAGGACAAGGGGAAACTTTCCCACAGAAAAAGATCAAGGCAAACAGAACAGCCTCAGAGATCAGATTCCACCAAAGTGCATGCCCAGCACAGAGAGTAGCCATGGCTATATGCTACCCCTTCTTCCCTCCACCCCTCTGACATCTGGCAGAAACTTTCCCTTTTCCTTAAGCCAGTTGAAGACCATCACAAGGGATCAATGGGTCCTAATAATTATAGAAAAGGGATACTATAGCCTCTTCATGGAAATCCTTCTATTCGTGGACATAATAAGAAAATTTTACCCCAGTTATGAAAGATTTACTTCAGCAAGGATCCATACAGCCATTACTGCCAGTTCAAGAGGGAAAAGACTTTTACTCCAGGATCTTCCTGGTCCCAAGAAAAGAGGAACCTGGAGACCTGTCCTGGATTTTTCAAAGATAAACAATTTCCTCTATGTAAAAAAAATTAAAGATGCTTACATTGCAAAAGCTACTTCCCATGATTTTTCATGACACCTCCATAGTCACTACTGACCTTAAAGAAACTTACCTTCATGTTCCTATAGCAATCAGTCACAGACAACACCTATGATTTGTAGCCTCAAGCGTCCACTACCAATTTTGTGCTTTAGCATTTAATCTCTCTACTGCCTCAAGAGTTTTTACGAAATGTCTGGCACCCTTTATAGCACACTGCAGAATGCTGGGGTTGCACGTATATCCCTAGCTAGATGACCTTCTCATAGAGGAAGATCCACATCAGAGACTTTGGATGCCCTCTACAACTCTGTAGACTGCTTCTAAAAAGTGGACCTCATGTTAAACATACAAATGATGACATCCCAGACAAGGATCCTGTTTCTAGGGGCCTGGAGACTCACTCCAACAAAGCATTTTTCCCCTCAGGACAAGATTGTTTTCCTAATGAGTTATTTGAATGACCTACTTACAAAACAACTTATCATGGCCACAGAGTTCTTAAGGATTTTAGGATGCATGGAATCATGCATTCTGATGGCCCCTTTAGCAAAGCTATATGAGGAAGCTCCAATGGTTTCTCGAAAATGTGTGTGTTCAGTCCCTAGAAACTTTTCTACCCTTGCTCAAGTGCCTCAAGGAGACTCTTCTATGGTGGAAGGACACCATACAAGAAAACCCAGGAGCAACTTTCACACTGCTTCAGGCAGACAAGACCATCACTACAGACAGCTCAGATGTAGCTTGGGGAGCTCACTTAGGCCCGATGAGGGTGCAGGGCATTTGGTCCTCACAACAGATGAAACTGCACATCAATCTAAAGGAAATGCTAGCAGTCTTCCTAGCCATAAGAGTTTTCATTTAAGCCCAGGAACTCTTCAAATCTGGACAGGCAATACCATAATCATGTGGTACACAAACAAGCAGGGACCTATCTTACCTACTGTGCAGCCTTGACGTCAGCCAATACCTGAGGATTGCCCTCACAGCATCGGGCATCCCAGGCAACAGCAATTTTCTAGCAGACTACCTGTGTAGGGATGTTGAAAAGGGAAGTCTTTCTGGATCTCACCACTGTATGGCGGATCCCCTCTATAGACCTATTTGCCTTTCTCCACAACAAATAACTGCTGAGATTCTGCTCCAGGCCACAACATGAGGGAATGTGGAAAACAGATGCCTTCTCCTTCGTGGGCTCATCAGTTCCTGAATGCTTTTCCTCCATTACCCATGATTCTCAGCGTACTTACAAAGATGAGGACTGACATGTCCAACATGAAACTGGTAGCCTTTCTGTCCCAGACAACACTGGTTCTCTCTACTCCTCAATATCAGTTAGGGGAGGTTTTGTATGCTCCCAAAGAACATAGATCTTCTCAGCCAAATCAGTGGATCAGTCTTCCACCCTAACCTGACATCTCTCAATCTAGCTGCCTGGAGGATTGGGTCATGACACTCACCTTGATGCCTTACCAAAACAAGATGCTAGCAAACACTGAAACATCATAAATGGCAAAATGGATGGAATTTTCTGCCTGGTGTCATGGCATTTACACTATCCCAGCTCAAGCAGACATTAATTCAGTACTGCTTCACATTTCACACCTGTTTGAACAGGGCCTTTGTTACTTCAGCATAAAGGTTCATGCTCCTGCTAGCTCAACTTGCTTGCAGATTACTCCACCACTCTTCTCTCCCTCTGACATGAAACTTTCTAAAAGGGGTGATTCACTGGAGACTTCCCAGAAGGGACCCCATTCCAGCATGAGACCTAAACTATGTATTGGAAAAACTAACACCAATACTTTTTGTGCCAGCTACTACTGTGCCTCTCAGGATACTCACCTGGAAGAAAACCTTCTTTATAGATGTCACTTTAGCTAGATGACTATCTGAACTGCAAGCCTTCATATGTATAGCACCCTTTACTGTCTTCCATAGGGACAGCCTCAGAACAAACCCATCATTCAAGCCCAAGGCAGTTTCAGAACTCAGACTTTAACAGGCTATCCATCTGCCAGTCTTCTTTCCAAACCCACAGAACAAAGCAGAAAGAATCCTCCACTCACTGGATGTCCACAGACAGATCAGGTACTACTTGGACAGAACAAAAACTACATACAGAGCAGACCAGCTGTTGGTATCTTTCAAAGAGGGACACCATGGCACTTCTAATGACTTTTCTGTCATTGCCTCTGGGTGGGTCCTCTTGCTTCATGAGGTCACTGAAGTCTTACTGTACTGCTGATCTGCTGCCAGCATATCTTCGAACAATGACATGGTGTAAGTCACAATGGTCTCCGACTTTGACTGAAAATCTGACATCATGCTCTAAAAAAATAATAATCTTATACCAGTTAAGTAACATCAAACTCCCTTTGGTTAGAAAAACTTCCTTAGATCAAGGACAGAAATGCATCCCCCTGTCAAAATA